>NW_027176794.1:0-392500 GCF_023349555.1 Cebidichthys violaceus
CATCGGGCTGTTTCTCTTATTGTTCTAACACACATGTAGAAGAAAAAACACAACCACCCACAACAATCCTCTAGTTAAAACGTCTCCAATCTACTTTCAGCTCATTAAAAAAAAAAAAAAGGACAAATGAAGGGGACGTCTTTACAAGCGTTCTCTGATTGTATTAGCGTTTAACGAGGCTCACATTTGCCTGAACTCATGTTTTACATTAGTCCTCGTTTTGTTGTGTTTATGTGCGAGTGAGACCTGAGCTGTGCAGCTGTTCACCTGGGGTTATTTGATCAATGGATGTAGTGACAGGTGGCGACCTAACGCTTAGGAAACATCTTGTAAATTTAAGTCAGTGTTAACAGGACTTCAAAGTACAAAAAAAAAGATATATATGAGCTGTAATTATTTCTTTTCAAACAAACAAAACCAAACTGTTCTTATATAATTTTTCATCTGAGTATTTCTGCACTCGCTGCTGCCCGAACGTCACCAGTCTCCCCTCCACACACACACATACACAAACAGGAAGACACAGTTCACATGTCAAACCGATAAAGTATTTTGCAAACACTGCAGCGTGTGATAGTTACAAACTGATGACACACTTCTGGTTAGAAGCACCCAGAACACCCACATTCTGTCAATCCCTCTGTGCAAGTAAAAGTCACTTTGGCACCGGGACTTCCTCGCAGCGGGCCGCCCCACGCAGGAAGAAGTCACAATGACCACATCAATGAGCAAAAGAGAGGAGGCTACCTCTGTCAGTTTTACAAGTGTGGTTTGGTGTTATGCGTTTATGAAATGTGCCATAACAACGGGTCAAAAAATTAGAATAAACTATAATATACTGAGTAAAAAGAGCTGCATTATATCACATTAGAGAAATGAGCAAAATGAATACCAGGTTATCTGGATGCCAGTGGTCTGTGTGTGTGTGTGTGTGTGTGTGTGTGTGTGTGTCCCAAATTATCATGACAGCCTGTCATCAAGAAGAATTAAGCTAAGACAAATGGTAACCTTGGCTTACATACACAGTCACATGGCAGTGCCCAGAAATATTACCGCTGTGTTGACAGAGCGGACGACACCTGTGTCGTATCAATTCTGGTAAAAGGGCGAGAGATATTTGAAAAAAAGTCAACGTCAACCTCTAAAAAAAAAAGAAGATATGAAATCAAAGTAATGTAAAGCAGCCTTACCTGCGCAAACGCTTGAAGATCAAAAAGTAATAACGGCACATTACATTAGACGCTACGCTCCATACACACCCCAATCAGATACTAAAGCTTGAGTGTAAGTGTGCTGCGAGAAGAAAGTAGCTCTCGGCACTTCAACCAATCACACGTCAACCTACGACCATCTTCCTGTGGAGGCTGTTACTGTAGACAGCACATTAGATACCACAACCATGTGGTCACAAACTGGCCTAGATAAACGATGCTCTCTGATGCTGCTACATTTAGGTTGAACAACAACAATACCCGATAGTGTACGAAACACACAGCAAGTCACGATCGTACGAGTGGGTGAAGATATGTGAATGTTTAGGGTGCAAATACAGGTTAACTGGAATCATGCAAGCTCCCAAAATAAAAACAAACAGACTTGAGAGCTTATCAAACCGTCGCAAGTTGAAATTAAACACTTGCAAAGTGAATAAGAGCAGAAGTGTTTTGTTTTACCAAGTGTGTCTTTGAGATTCTTGACAATAGAAGCTTTCCTGGCACTGTTTTTCCTCTCCACATAGTTGGACGGCACAAAGCCTGTTTTGTTGGTGGCATTTCGAACCCTCCACCAGGATTTGGAGTCGTCGAGGAGCCAGAGGCGCTCGTTTTTCTTTATGTCCAGCTCCTGGTCCTGCTGGGCCGTGTAGTCGAACTTGGCGATGACAATCACCTCTTCCGTCATCTTGCACTCAGTGCACTGAAAGGGAGAGACGGGCAGAAAGCGGAACGGATGTCAGGGTGGCTAGAATGAATATTCTACGTTACAGAAAACTGATTGATCTGCAAAAAAATCGTTCTATTATACATTGGAATCTGGGCCAGTGTTGTACTTATGTGCAGCAGTAGTAGCAGCGATAAAGATAGTAAATTTCTACCACTAGAATGACAATTTGTTCTTGTTCTTTTGCAACAATGATGCATGTAATTCAATAACTAAGAAATTAACTACAAAAGAAACAGGTATATCTTCACAAAACCTCCATATCTCACCTATCTATGTGCCGTTTGCTCCAGACAACAATGATTAGGTAGGAGACACACCAAGAGTAAATTTAGAAACAGAGTTTGAATATAGGTAGCGGTACCTGTACTGCATCAAAGCTGACAACTTCAAGGGCTCCGATACTTCTCTGTAGACCTAGGAACAGAACAGAGACAATGCAGGAGAATTACAAACAGACTCTTCTCAAAGGTGTCTTAATAACACTCACACATTTGTATCTGTATGTCTGTCACTCTATATCACTATATCTCTCTATATGTGGCGCTGTACTCATGATATTTGCATGTCAAGCTGTGGACAGTGTTGTGTAAATACACTGCAGCTAGTCTTGAAGAAATGCCAGCTACCATTTCCACAGTTTAGTCTCTACAGACATAATTTCCCCCCCGACCAATTGTACTCTTGAAATAACAAGACGTAAATGACTATTCTTTTCAGTCTTCAACACTGACAGCTGCCAGAGAGGATAGAGCCAATCTCTCAGTGTCCACATTCTTCATACATTTACAGAGGGGACAATTATTTCCTCCCAGAAGCAGTCCAGCGATTGTCTACTGTGTGAGGAATCGAGCACGAATCTGTTGAGCCAGAAGGATGGCAGAGATTACTGTAATAGGGAAGTAAAGAAGAGGAGGCACTGTGCGTCAGCAGTGAGGCTACGTCAGGAGTGAAGCTCTCACCGAGCACTAATGATGTAGGATAAGGCCAATAAATATTCCTGTGTGCGCGGCCTATGCAAATGCTGCGATTATGTGAACCGCATTACAAGCGTGGTCGCCATTGTTTGCAATGTGAGCTTATCACAAGAGCTTTCAAGCTCCTCAGGCATTTTTTAAAATTATGATTTGGGAGTACGGATGCACAATCAAAACTTGTCTGTGTTTGACAATAACCGCATTCACGACAACTGGTCTTATGACCCGGGTAGCCACCGGCGCATCCACGCTTAGGTTCATACTGCAGCACTTGAGGAGAGGGGCACTTCTGAAGCTGCCCTGATGTCATGGGAGTGGAAGGAGTTCCATCACCCCCGCCCCCGCCGACTGACTGACTTCAGGGACCAGACACTGACCTCATTGATTGAGAGCTCTTGGTTTTCATTTGAAGCAGCAGTGTATAGGTTTCAGCTCCAGCTGGCCTTGAGATAGGCCCAGAACCTGATCTTAGGCAAACATAAGGAGCCAAGCTAAACTTTCAGCATGATTAGCCGAGGGGAGTAAAATAAACAGTAAATAAGTATAGGCTTTAACATTACTTATGCTAGGAGGAAAAGTCACGATGTTTGGATGGTCCGTGAAAGGTGGATAAGACCATGACAGAAGCTAAAATGCAATATCAAGACCCCAAACTGTCTCTGCATTTCATACAAGCTTTAAGGGGGACACCTGTGGTGTGGGCTACTCTCTTCTCTCTCTCTCTCTCTCTCTCTCTCTCTCTCTCTCTCTCTCTCTCTCTTCCCCCCCCTTTCGGGTGTATAGTGTGGTTCATCTCAAGGCATGTTATTGCTTGCTCCTTTTCCATGTCTTATGAAATTAATGAACACCGGGAACATGTTAGGGAGCGGCACACAAAAACAAAGAGCCGCTTTACTTTCCTCGAGTGCTGCCTCTTTCACCAAGACAAAAGGCAACAACCCCTCCACTCCCTGGGCTGGAGACATGTCTGCCAAAGAGGCTGACAAGTGTGTATATGTGCTCCTTCTCCATTTACAACATCCCTCCCTTAGTGTCTTTCATTTTCAACTCTCCCTGCCAGTGCATGAATGAATCATCAATGTAGGAAGAAGCCTTTTCTCTCCTCCCATTTTCACTTAGTACACTGCATCCCAGTCTGACTTTCTTTGTAAACTACCGTCACCCCCCACATCTAGGGTGGCTGCGCACTAAGAGCACATCAACACCGCGGTGACTTACGATACTGCAGATGTGAGGGAGGATCAAAAAGTTTGGGGCGACAGATGCTTCGAGCTAAATCGCGCAGCTGCAGACTGAGCCGAGGCCGCTCGCTGCTCCAAAGCACTAAACACTAGGTCAGATAGGTCAAACTTCTCAAATGGTGTCATATACACAGTGGAGCTCCATTTACCCTGCTGCCTGCAGAATTAAACAGGTACCCCATCCATCACCAACCCCACGGAGCACATTAAACACAAGAGCAGAGTTCAGATACAAGATCTCTTCTTCCAGGGAGTCCTGGTCAAGAAAGCAGAATAACGATTTGAACTGTTGGACCACATACAATACAAAAACTCAATACAGAATGTAATGAGTAACCGTGTAGCTGCAAGTAACCAGTCCAACTCTGAAAATAACTTGGGTACCAGACATAAAGCAAAAACAAGATGCACGAGCCGTGTGGTCGTCAACAAGGCCGACTAGACCACATGGAACAGAAGACAGGTGGTCAAATCTGGTGGCCAGTGGTAACTTCAGGGGTTTCCCCGCTAACCGTGGTTGCAACTTCTACTCTGCCTTCTTTTGCAATACGCAAAAACAGAAAAAGGACCAAAAGAATGTCACCCATCTTGATATTTCGTCTTTAACCAGGACAATAAATGACGTCAATTTAAGCTAGTACTTCCTTTAGCTGCATCACAATAAGAGCGTTCCAGAGGTTGAGCAGCAGAAGGCATTATATTTGCATGAATACTATCCTAACAGCTGACTTCATTACAGCTCCCATAACACGGGAAATGAGCCCACATACTGATTACTATAGTACAGGAACACCAAATGTGTTAACTCAACAGCTGTATGTTTGATTAAGGCTGCAGGTAGGCTACTTTAAACTCGGGATTATACTTTTGACAAATCAATCAATCGTTTAGTGAAAAAGTGTCACCCACCACAATATCCTAGAGCCCAACGTGACCTCTTCAAATTGATCAGCAAAGCCTCACATATGAGAAGTTAAAACAAAAACATGTTTGGCTTTTTTGCTTTAAATTGATAATCATTGGTGGTGATTAAGTCTCCATTATTTGAACATCTTGATCTGCAACTGTGCAGAAATACTGAGTTCAAACAGAATGAAAAGACAATTTGAACATCAACGTTTAGAATGAATAGGCTTACAACTATTTGCCCCAATAGCTAACTGTTAACTACTGAACACCAAGCTGATAGAGAGGGCCCGTCTTATCTCCCGCAACAGCAGCAGTTGTGAGCCAGGGACAGCACCACCGGTGATAGTATCAGTCATCCACTCATGTTCTCAAGAGTGCCAACACCGGTCACAACCGTTTCCCATCAGCACAAGACCCCGTACCCAAATCTGGCTTCGTTATCTTTATCAGCTTAAAAAAAAAAAAAAAGGCACAACGCTGCAAGCCACAAACCACAACAACTGCACAGCGGTGGTGTAATCAAGATGCAGTTTGCAACTTTGCGAAGTTAATATGAAACAACACTGACATGAGTTGACCACATCCTGCAGTCTACAGCTGCTGCCCCAACCCCTTGAAACACAAGTGGAGCTCTAGGGAAAGAGCACCTCCAGTGGCCTGTGTGGTAATACATGACATGGGGATACAACACTAGAGGTATGCATAAGAAGGAAAGAACAGGAACGATATTTCAGTGAATGGTTCTGACTTAAACCAGGCTGACACCAGAGGCTCTATATACAAAAATGAAGTCACCACAACTGGATACCGTATGATCTAAACAAGCCTGAAAGAAGAATTATGGATCTGTGTCTCTCTTCGCTGTGGGACCAAATAGTACCACTAATCGACAGGATTGCTGAGGCACCGAGACAGCAACAGCATGAGCTCACAGAGGCAGACAGAGTAACCTAATCCCTGTGACAGCCTGCTAAAATCACAGCCTCTGCTGCCTTCTGGAATGTGCTCTGTATGCTCACCGCTCACTCAGCCCCTCTGGCACTGCCGCACTTCCGCCAACTTACACCAAAACTCACATTTTTGGCCACACGGCAGGTTTCCGGCTTCACAATCGGACCGTGCAGGACGCCGACAGACTGACGAATATGCGCCGTGTACCTTTTTTTTTTCTTCCCCACAGCAACTAAAAAACCCCATGAGACTGCAACTCATCCCAGCTGTCCTAGATTCTCTCAAAACAAAACAGAAGCACAGCAGCAAAGGGGTCATGGGAGACTTGGCAGGCCAGCTGTGGGACAGGAAGTGTGGACACAAGGGTGACCGGATGATGGGAAAGTGATGCAATCTGACAGAGTGCAGGCTTGACCTCTGAGTTCGGATAACTTATCTTTGCCCCGCATTGATGCATGTAATGTACCTCAATTAAGAGAGTTAAGAACCAATTTAAACTTAACGAGCAGCTGGAAGATAATATGATGTTCCCCAATAAAAAAAAAAACTGTATTATTCCAGTATCATATTAAAACTGAATTAAGGACAGCCGGGCCTCTAGTGTTTTGGGCTAAGCCTATAGGCTCAAGACTGTGTGAAAGCATTTGGTTATCCACCCCTCAGGATCACCCTCAGCAGTTGGGAATGGCCTAAAATAGACTGGTTCATGTCCTTTGAGAATCGCCAGAGATTTGCTCTCATAGCAACAACCAACACCAAAGGTTTCAAGCTTTCTTTTAGGCCAACATCACATCAGAAAGCTGGGAGACGTGTGTACACAGATGCCACCATTTGAAATATGTTGGATAGCAATTCAGCCACAAAATCTAGAGGAATGTCATCCCAACAATAAACCGCAATCCCTCATTTATTGCTCTAGAGCTGCAAGTAGTGAACTTTAAACTATTCAAATCTACGGTATCAATCGTTTATCAAATACGCATATTCTGATAGACTGGTGCCCCCAATCATAACAAAGATATTCATTGGTAAATTTGACAATCATCATAATAGATCAGGCAAATACACAAGCATAGCTGAAAAGTGGTTTCACTTCCCCATTTTCACTTCCCAGTTCGTTACGACTGCATATTACTCTCTAGCCCACAGAAACATGGCATTGGTGAACTGACTTGCTGTTTTTGTGGCTGGAAAACAGGATGAGAAGTCCCTTTTTTTGTGAAATTTTGGAATGGTGAGACCGACTCAACATTAAAAAGGGATGACACAAACATGAGACAAAAGCCGTGGCTTCACAGAGTCTCTTATAGAATGCTGGCTGGAAAAAGAAAAGACAGATCTTCACAAGTAAGTAAATCAGTGATCTGTATCGGCCCTTGAAAGCCTGATCAAAGCACTGCTATCATACGCCACAACAAATGACATAACCAAAGTGCTTGTAGGAAACATGTGCTACAACAGGCTAAGTTTAGAAATAAGGCCACCGCGTTAGTATTTGCTAAATAAGTCGAATTGAAGCAGGCTCACATACTAATTATTACCTTCAGCATTTACACTAAATTAGTTTAATGTAGTTTACAACTGGCCTTAGCAGCAGCCGACCAACGCTAAAAACACCAACGTCTTCTCTGTTCGTAAACACACACCAGAACATAATACCTCCATGTAAGAAAGGATCTACTTCCTCAGACCCCACCTACATCAGCAGAGCCTACAAATCCACATCCACGCCCTGCTAGTTGGTGGAGTTGCCAGTTGTTGTTCTGGGTGGCCTGTTTGCTTATAGCTACCGGGTCCAATGATGGCCACATCCAAGCAATCTGGGATCAAGGCAACAGCAAAATAAACCTTCAGGTTACCTCATCAACTCGGAGAGCTCCAGGGGATTTCCCCAATGACTAATCCAAGTTTACAACGCAGGAGGATTCCTAACATCAAGTAGTCCAGTACAGTAAATGTGTTGTGGTTTGGTTTTGTGCTGTGTCAGGCAATTTAAACGACTAGCCTTAAGGAGTCAGTAAAAGAGACTATCTGGCCATGCAGTGCACT
This sequence comes from Cebidichthys violaceus, assembly GCF_023349555.1. Classification (NCBI taxonomy): domain Eukaryota; kingdom Metazoa; phylum Chordata; class Actinopteri; order Perciformes; family Stichaeidae; genus Cebidichthys; species Cebidichthys violaceus. The sequence goes on from NW_027176794.1 coordinate 8,066, forward strand.
GTAGCCGTACACCTGCCGCAACTGCAGCATTCTGGAAAAAAAAGGTATTGTTGCAGTCAAAAAAAAGAAGATAATTTGTAAACCACAAGATAATAATACCCGGCAGCCTGTGTCAGAGAGATGAAATGGATACTCTGGCTTCCTCTTAGTCTTCCTACATCCTGGCAAATATGAGCCTTAGGGTGCTGTCACAATAGGACTAAACAAGCCACTTGGGACAGAAGTCTGGGAGGGCCACGTGTTGGGACTTGTGAGAGCATCTTGAGAGCAGGAGGCATTCCAGATTGCATGATGATGCCACAAAAAAAAAAAAAAAAAAAAAAATCTGGGGTCTGCAAAAAACCCAACAAGATGTTTGATAAAAGAGACAAGACAAACATCCTCACCTCTGTGCTGCCTGACTGAGAAGCAGCATACATAGAGAAATATGACCAAAATAGTAGAACTTAGAACTTCCACATGAACAAAACAACTGACATGTGACAACAATTAAAAACAAAAGACTCACAACTGTCAAACTAAACTTAAGTTTAAGGCGTTAAGGTTCCCGAGAACAATCATTTCATATGCAACAGGTTTTTAAAAGAAAAAGAGCAGCAAATATAACTTTTAAAGATCCCGTAGCCCGTTTATTTGACGGCGAAACTAATTGCCGATCATTAATGATCCACGTTGGCAGATACAGATCCCTTTGTTGTTTGATCGCCGGTCTACAAGGCTCCAGACTATTTATTTTGTTGCCAGCTTCCCAAAAATCATTTCAACCGCTCTGAAGTCAATGTAAACCAGACAAAAATCTAAATGTTATTCTTTTACTTTGTTATAGTAATTTATAGTGGGGGGTTTTCTTCATAAAAACACAATTCAAATAAGAAAATATTTAATTTCTATGGATTAAAACAAATCTTGTCATTTAGTAGTTTAAGGATGTATTCTTCGCAGTGTAAACTGGTCATAATTCACTCTCTAATATCCATTTGTTGTTGTGAAAACATCTCATTCACAACTGGATTTATTCAAGTTTCTCACCAACATTACATTTTACGAGATTAACTAAAAAATAATTCATAATTTGATGGATGCTGTTAATAAAAAAAAATTGTACACAGTATTATAATTTAAAAATTGCCCAATCCTGCATATTTTGCCAAAAATATTATATATAAAATATTATAATATAAAATATTATAGTCTTATAATAGAGATATATGAAGAGAACCATATAAAGGTTTGAACGGTTTCACCTATGTTGATGACAGAACCACTGATTAAAAGTCCTCAGGCGACACTGGTAGAGTGAAGTATAGGCACACCTGTTGTTAGTTCAACAAATTCACAATTGGGTTTTTAGTCATGGATTCACAACTAATTCTGTCATCACGATGAAAGCTGCATGTTGCAAGTACACACACACACAAACACACTTCTTTTTCACACTGCCAAAACCACAGAAAGAAAAACACCAAACCATAATGAACTAATGGAGGAAAAAACACCACTGAAACTGCACACTTCTATCCTCCAAATGAGGAAGTCATATCATCTACTCCAAATGAGAAATGATAGCATATAGTTTAACCGCACGTAGCGTAGAACCGTGAAGTTTTGCAGAAGTGAGAAGAAATGTCATCAAACCAAATAACTTTTGATTCTTTTTATGTTCTTGGGTCTACTTGTCATTCTTCACCTTATTGCACCTGACAAAAGGCAAGGTTCCTTTCTCAGCATGAGACCTTGGTTAACACATAGAAAGTACCTTTCCTGTTGGCTGTTCAGACATACCTACATGCATGAGCAGTCGTGAAAATGAGGAAATGGAAGAGAGCATATGCAATAGCTGAGATTCTAACACAATTACGGAATTTTCTCAACTTTAAAAGAAACCTAAAGCCACTTAATACATTAGAATCCTTGGCTTGTCATCTGACTAGGGACATTTTCAGCCACATTAGACTTTTTTGGCTATCACAAAAATGCACAGTTGGTATTTTCCCCTAGGCTGTGAGGACACAGATTTGGCTGCTTGAGGCCTCCGGTAGCACATAGCAGGCAGCGAGAAAGAGGCAAGGGCAGGAAAAGGGACCTCATCATTGCATATCCATAAGATTATATTGTCATAACATGAAGAAAGGGCATTGTTAGAGGGTATCTGAGTCAACAGGAGCTATAAATAAGACACAGATTAAGTAAAGAGGGCCACATCACTGTAGTACCAACATGCGTAGCTGAATACTGAAAGCTTTACTTCAGGGGAGTCCTCGATCTTAGATCGTGGTGTGCATGACCTGGCATTGGATGGATGCAAATGTTCTCTATGGGTCTCCTGATAGCCATTTTCACATGTTTTACAAATTGGCCTCAATGGTCAAGAGAATACATCAGCCTTCAAGCAAATTGTACCTATTGACTCCCACTGAGATCAGTGCAACAGCAAACCAAATGTCGTCGCCCCCCCCCCCCCCTCACCTCCATGCAACCTTAATGAGAGACTGTGAAGAGGTCTGTCAGTGTGACAATAATTACAGAAACTAGACTATTCAGCAGCTGCAAAGAAACCCTTTGGCGTTTGGCGAAGACACACATGCTACCCCCCCTTAAATCACTCACATCTAACTAACCACACATCTCCAAATTAATATCTGGTATCTAAGTATGGTAACAGGCCACACAAACATAAGAGCTTGCCAACAATTATACAGCGTTATCGCCCATTGTGCAGCTGAAGCATGACGTTTAGTCTGGCTTTGGTTGTGTAAGGTAGAAACAATGTTAGGAGATATGCAAAGGTAGCAAGTCTCTAACATTTTTCCCCAAAACAGAAATGGTTTCACATGTACAGTACATTTGGTTACCTATTAATGGTCTCCCTAGTAAATGAAACTTAACAGACATTTTCCTTCTAGTGTGCAGTATCCGTCTTTGAACTGGGAGCTGAATTGATGTGTCCTTTGACAGATTATTTAATAATGTTTCAATTAAAAACATATGCCCTGATGCCAGCTTCTCCAATGCGAAGATTTGCTGGTTTTCTCTGTTTATATCGTTGTAAACATAATACACAAGATATCTGAAGTCATCCCCTTAGAGTCTGGTAAACTGGGATGGACATCTTTCATCTTATAGGCTAAATTATTATTCAATTAATTGTCAAAATACATATATAGATAAACGAATAATGAAAACGATTCCTAATGCATCACCCAAAGGCCATATTAGTAGGCAAGAAAGAGGCTGGCTACAGTAACCATCTATGTGTGTAACAAGAGTAACGTTACAGGGAATCATAAGTTAATTATAGGGAATGCCTCCATCGTGACAATGACCAAGCTGGGTTCAATCACTGCACAACAACTCAAACTTGATTACTTAACGTTAAATAAAAAATATAAACAATGGGACTCAATGACTGCAGTAAATTGGAAGATTCTGTGGCTACCGTTGAGGCGTCCTCTCCATTCTCAGAAATAAAAAAGCGTTAACGTGGTGCCAAGTGTAGCTACATTCAGAGGTTGTGCCGCAGTTTTATCTGTGTTTTCATCTTGTAACTTAAGCTTCAAAGTGTATCACGCTATCTTAACTTGGCTAACGTTATCGTGGCAAAGAAATTTCACCAAAAAATGCTTATAGTGGTTACAAATATCTCGGCTACAGCCAAACTGACCGCTAGCCAGCTTGGGTAACCGTATGTTGGCCATGTTGGCAAGGCGACAGACTGGTTTTGTCTGGGTTAACGGTTAGCCGTTAGCCGACGTGACTTGTATCGTTACTCGGTGAATTCAAGGATAGCGCGAGCTAGCCTGTAACCGTTAGCGCTCGTGAGAAACGTTAGTGTGGTAGCCTGTAACGGTTAGCTCTCGTGAGAAACGTTAGTGTGGTAGCCTGGATCAGATAGCTTCACCGCCAGTGGCAAGTCAGAATCATACCACGTCTTACCTGATTGCTGATGACCACCTCTTCTTATGTCCTTTAAGAAATATTCAATTTTCAAATGGTAACGGGAAGCCTTGCTAGCGGCCAGTTATTTTTTTCCACCCCGACATGCTAGCCTAGCTGATGAGACGATGTGCCCCGTTGGAATAGCATTTCTATATCAAAGCATGTCATTGCTGGGTAGCAAGGCTAGGCTAGCTAGCAGCAGCCTCACAAGCTGTTCAGATTCCAGGTTCCGCCCACTTGCATCCAATTGGCTGCGGAGAAATCGGCTCTGCAATGATTGGACCACAGCGCAGTCAGTCTATCACACTGCAGCTGCTGATGTTTTACATTACCATTAGCATCCATCACGATTTTCGCTTTGAGAGGCTAAAAAAGTCAACCTAATCACTACAATAATAGAAACGTGTGTGAAAAGAGAGATATACAGATTTATCTTTTTATGGTATACTTAAAATGGCAATCCTTAAGATCTCAGTCCTGGTTGATTTAGAATATATATTTGAGTGAAAACTTTGAAGAATGTGCTCAGAGTTTAGCAGTCGTCAGTCTTGTTGATACATGAGCTTTAGTTTTTCAGAAGTGTGTATAAGTTCCATTTTTTAATGTATTCAAATAAGACAAGACTATAATGCAGCATTTTTTTCCCCATTAATGTTGCCACAGACCCCCAGTTTGTAATACTGCAAATATATAAATATTGCAATACTTCCATCAGTGGGCCATAGGCTCAATCATCATCATTAATGTCTGACTTAACAGACATTAATTGAAATAAGAAATCGTTGAGATTGCCACTTTAATATAACTATTACTTATTAATGAATTTAGACCGGAATCAGCTGCCAGAAAGAGAAGACGCAACCTACTTCAGGCCTTTAAAAAAACTGATCAGGGCTGAGTGTCATCCTGTATAATTTAGTGAAAGTGATCATTTGCAATTTTTGCAAATCTATTTTAACTAGATATAGAAAAATGTGTAGACAATCAGCTCACATAAAAAGTGATCGCACCTCATTTTCCTAATTTATAAATGTTTCCTAAATGTTGGCTGGAGCTGGTAATAAGTTGTCTGTACCAGAAGAAGCCTTACATGATGGATGTATATATATAGAGAGATGTATACATATCTCTCTCTATATATATATGTATCTATATATACAGTTGTGGTCAAAAGTTTACATACACTTGTAAAGAACATAATGTCATGGCTCTCTTGAGTTTCCAGTTATTTCTACAACTCTGATTTTTCTCTGATAGAGTGATTGGAACAGATACTTCTTTGTTACAAACAACATTCATGAAGTTTGGTTCTTTCATGACTTTATTATGGGTTAACAGAAAAAGTGATCAAATCTGCTGGGTCAAAAATATACATACAGCAGTGCTAATATTTGGTTACATGTCCCTTGGCCATTTTCACTTCAATTAGGCGCTTTTGGTAGCCATCCACAAGCTTCTGGCAAGCTTCTCGTTGAATCTTTGACCACTCCTCTTGACAGAATTGGTGCAGTTCAGTTAAATGTGATGGCTTTCTGACATGGACTTGTTTCTTCAGCATTGTCCACATGTTCTCAATGGGATTTAAGTCAGGACTTTGGGAAGGCCATTCTAAAACCCTAATTCTAGCCTGATTTAGCCATTCCATTACCACTTTTGATGTGTGTTTGGGGTCATTGTCCTGTTGGAACACCCAACTGCGCCCAAGACCCAACCTTCGGGCTGATGATTTTAGGTTATCTTGAAGAATTTGAAGGTAATCCTCCTTCTTCATTATCCCATTTACTCTCTGTAAAGCACCAGTTCCATTGGCAGCAAAACAGCCCCACAGCATAATACTACCACCACCGTGCTTGACGGTAGGCATGGTGTTCTTGGGGTTAAAGGCCTCACCTTTTCTCCTTTTTGTTTCGTCTGACCACAGAACTTTCCTCCAGAAGGTCTTATCTTTGTCCATGTGATCAGCAGCAAACTTCAGTCGAGCCTTAAGGTGCCGCTTTTGGAGCGAGGGCTTCCTTCTTGCACGGCAGCCTCTCGGTCCATGGAGATGCAAAACACGCTTGACTGTGGACACTGACACCTGTGTTCCAGCAGCTTCTAATTCTTGGCAGATCTGCTTTTTGGTGGTTCTCGGTTGACTCTTCACCCTCCTGACCAATTTTCTCTCAGCAGCAGGTGATAGCTTGCGTTTTCTTCCTGATCGTGGCAGTGACAAAACAGTGCCATGCACTTTATACTTACAAACAATTGTTTGCACTGTTGCTCTTGGGACCTGCAGCTGCTTTGAAATGGCTCCAAGTGATTTTCCTGACTTGTTCAAGTCAATGATTTGCTTTTTCAGATCCATGCTGAGCTCCTTTGACTTTCCCATTGTAGCGTTTGTGGGCGTTTGTATCCAATGAGCCCTATTTAAATGGCCTCAGAGAAGTCACCAGTTGTAGTCACTCATAATCACTCACAAGAAGTTAAGAGGCCATGCTATGAAGCTCATTTCATTGACACAACTTTCTAAGTCACCAAAATTGCTAATTCATGTTGCTGTATGTATATTTTTGACCCAGCAGATTTTGTCACTTTTTCTGTTAACCCATAATAAAGTCATGAAAGAACCAAACTTCATGAATGTTTTTTGTGACAAAGAAGTATCTGTTCCAATCACTCTATCAGAGAAAAATCAGAGTTGTAGAAATAACTGGAAACTCAAGAGAGCCATGACATTATGTTCTTTACAAGTGTATGTAAACTTTTGACCACAACTGTATATATATATATCTATCTATATATATATATATAGATATATATATATATATATATATATATATATATCTATATATATATATATATATATATAATAGTTGGAAAGCCCTGTTAGCTTAGTGTTTTTGAGCCGTTCATAAGAAATGATTAGTCTTCTATTGTGCAGCATAAATAAAGATACTCACACACATATGTACAATAACTCATCATAAAATTCCATTTAGGCCTCTCCTGGGAAATGAAACTTCTAATAAACATGTCTGTGGTGAAGCGCGTTGCAGAGTAATTTGGAAGGTTGTGCAGCTCGCTGCAGGATGCAATCTGTTTCCTGCTCAAACAGATGGGCCTCCTCTACATGTCTTCTGCTTTCTGCACTCAATCCCATCCCATCTCAAAACAAGACAATGATACAACACACATAATGGAGACCAAACCCACTTTATCTCAGTTTATTCACATGTTTAAACATGTGAATAAACAACTTTAGCTCTTGACCGTAGTGTTTTAAAAGAAAATGTGACAAGACAGGCAAAGCGTGTCTTCAAAGTAAAAGACAATTTCACATTGTTATGTGTTCATGATTGTTGTGCAACTTTTGGTTGTAAATTAATTGAGCTTAATTACTTAGTAGTTTATCATCACAATGAATGATTTGATATGAGAAACACTTCTGCTTTGTGTGTGGTTATAACCACAATGCATGATCATTTCCGGTTTCAATAGAAATATGTTAAACATTCAACAGAGTATCATACATTTATAACCCTTTATCAGGTCATTATGTTGTCCTATAAGTCTACTTCTGCTCACTAAATAAACAGGGTTTGGATGAAGTGTGTCATGCCATGTGTTTGAGTTGTTTTGATGCAATAACTGTTCTCAGCTAATCATTATTAACCACCAGATATGAAACTCCCACCATCACGATTTACTGTGATAATGTAACAGCTAACTCTGACTAAGTGATGTAGTGGATTGTGAATGCCACCTGCTGGGCTCTTTGTGAAACATCCATGTCGTGTCAGTTTTGAACCACAACATGTCCTCTTTTAGCTGCTCTGCATCATCATTATGTCTTTATCTCATTCCATCACTGTTGCTTTGCCGTGGGGAAATCACAGAGACTGACTGCCTCGGCTTGGTTCTCTATACAGAGAAAGGAAACAGCTCTGGTGAACCACTGACTTGTCCACTAGTAAAAAAAAATCGGATGGTTTCATGTTGTTAAAGGGCACTAATTCAACACAGTGCACCTGCCTCTGGGCATTAGTTTGATATGTGTCAGAAAAGTAAAAAGTAAACAGAAGCAGTGCCCAGGGATGTAATCACTAGTGTTAAATATCAAGCGGCTGCTGGTGCAAAAACTTACTTGAGAGGCAGAAAGAAAGCACTGAAAGGTAAAGCTTGTGCATATAATAAAGATTGATCTTCTATAAACCATATATCCACCCCTGTTCATGTGCTGTTTCCTCTATAACAGCATTTTGTTTGAGGAAATGACTCATCTTGGCAAGCAACAGATTAAGGCTAAGAAAAGCAATACCAGTTATTTTATGAAACATGGATGGTGTTTATTTTTATTCTTTCATTCCTTGTATGTAGTATGAATGATTTCTGGGCTGACATTTACACGGTGTGACAACTGTGGCAGTGTGACAATAGAGGGATGCGCCACACCTTAGTGATGTTATTACTATAAAAGGTGTGTATCATTAAAATGATCGTCTTACATCGCCACTCACAATACCAGATTCAATATGGTTCAAAATGTTAGAGCAAAAAAAAAAAATCACATAAATAAAACTGACTCGTTTTTTGTTTTTTTTTGGACATTTTGGTCTTCGACACAATTTGACATTAAAGCAGTACTATCAGTGGGACATATGTCACCATGTTACATTTGTCTTTTATTTCACACACAAATATTAAGACATTAGTTACACAACTGGCACCCTTCCAACAACACAGCAATACAAAATCATCAGATGAAGATCCAGACATTCTTTAAATTGCACAACCAAGCAACATTGTAAACAAATAGACTGACATATCAAAACTCATTTGATGGGTGAGTCTAGGATCTCTTGATAATCCTGCCGAATGGCCCTGCTCACCCTGTACAGCTTGACTCCCGTCAGGGTGAACACACTGATCATGATGACCAGGCCTCCGATGACGTCGTAGACAGACGGGATCATCCTCAGAACAATGAGCTGGAGGAACATGGCAACCACGAACTCTAGGTGCTGCACTGTACTAACTAAGGCTGGGTGAAACTTGTTTAGAGCATAGTAGACTCCGAGGAACGCCACAGTGGAGCAGATGCAGATCCCAATTAAATAGCCCCAGGTCTCCCCATCCAGAGGAATGATGGGCTCTTGCATGATAAACATGGTGGAGGCACCCCACACCGTGCCCGTCCAGCCGAAGGTAAAGAGTGCCGTCCACATGCTGACCCGCTCCTTAATGGCTCTATAGACGATCATGGAGAGGGCAGCGGTCAAGCCGGCCATCACTGTCATTGTGTAGCCAAAGGCCTCCTTCCAAAACCCCAGCCTGGACTTCTCCTCGTCTGCCACATTCGGCACCATGACCAGGCACAGACCGAACACGCTTCCCACCACCGTGACCACGTCTGTGTAGCCCAGCCTCTCATCCAGCAACAGGAAGGCCAGTACCGCACTGAAGACCGTGGTAGAGGCACGCCACATGATGGTGCCATTACTGGGTGGTACTATAGCGAAAGAGGTGTAGGCGCAGGTGATAGAGATTACATTGCACACACCGTAGAAGAAGAGACGCAGCCGGTAGCCCTTAGGGCCAAAAGGGGCCTCGTGGTAGTAGAAGACCACCAGGATAGACAGCACCTGGATCACGGAGCGGATGAAGAGAAGCTCGAGGGAGGGCACTTTAGAGCGGTCAGCTGCTAAACGAGTAATGAGTGCCACACAACCATGAGCCGCTGCTGCCCCAAACAAGGCCATCCAGGTCACCCTGGAGGCCAACACATTCGCCTCTCCGAAGCTGGCCAGCTGGCCTCCTACCCCCTTGTCTTTTTGCACACTTGGCTGCTTAGGTTGGGTCTCCATGGTTCCAAACAAAGTCCTGCTACCTTTGGTGTCCGACACCAGTCTCTTTCCCACATTAGCCTCCGCGAAGGCGCCAAACTCCTCAAAAGAGGGTGCATCATCGTACCCTTCATCGCCAGGCTGGGGGAAGTGAGTGGCATATTTCACTGTCACTGTGTTTGGGTGAATCTTTACCCGCTTTTTTGATCCATACTGCAGCGAGGATGATGATACATCCATGTTTCCTTATGCTTTCAGATGGGGTAGTCTGCAAAATAACACACAAATCATTGCAATGTTAGCATGTTAGCATGTGACTCGTTGGGATGAGAGTGTGTTGGAAATAATAATCAAATACATGTTGCCCTGTGGTCTGATTTAATTTCCCTAATCAGTCAAAACAGAGCTTTTTTAGAAACAGAGAAAAATGTAATTCACAAATTGTTTTCTCAGTAGCCACCCCTCACACACACACACACACACACACACACACACACACACACACACACACACACACACACACACACATGCATGCATGCACACAGATAAAGCACGCACTCACTGTATCACTATCTCACTTACCTTTCACTCTGCCTAGCTTTACACTTGTGTTGTGTTACTTCTATAAATATCCCATGTGAGCTCAAATAAGCCAAGCAGCAAACACTCTGAGGCTGATGCAGTCGGATGGGGATGAAATTACATAACAGGAATCCACAGAGGGGACGATACATGAATGTGGGCCACTTGTGAGATGAATGGAGTTGCACACCATAAATGATCAAACCCTGGAACAAGGACTGTGTGAAAGGGTTAAATGTATAGTCATAAAAGATTTCGGATGTTTCCTTAAAACAGCAACGGGATTTTGTTAAGGGTTAGATTACCAAATGTAATAAAATCAACACATAATATATGTGTGTATATATATATAATACAATCCTGTAGATATCAGTAACAAATACAATTTAAAAACATTTCCCATAATTATTATTGTACTACATTCATTTTGTCAATCACCGAAGACACAGCATGAATAAAACCACAAGGGGGCAGATAGATACTATTATTTGCTTTCTCTCCACTTAATACAACATTAAATACAATTGCTCCTCCTTTTGGGAACATACATGAATACAACTTGATCTAATACTAAACGATTGTAATATAGCGTCAGCTCGAGGGGTAATGATACTAAAAATGTAAAAACATGTCATCTTTGCGAGTCTGAAAAGAAACCTCAAGTGCTGTGAGCACTTATAGCCAATTTAACGATGGCTTGATAAAATATTATTTCCCGAAATTCGAGACAGAAAAATACGAACAAAAATCACAATTTCTTCTTAGATCATAATTTAGTTAGATGAACACACGTTAATCATTAAAATGTAGTTTAATTTAGGTTAAAACTGGCAAAGAGCGTCCAACCCAGATTCAGAAAAATCGCTATCAATGGACATTTTTAAGAACGCTCCTATAAGGCGTTCACATAGCAGGCAATCTGTGTGCAGTAAGAAAAACATAACACGTCTTACCTCTTGTTTGAATATTTCCTATTGATGCATAAACCCGGGTTTGTATCATAAATCAAGACCTCGTTTAATCTCTTGATCCTTACATTTGGCCAACTGCCATTTCCCCATCTTCCCCGTCGAGTCGAGCGCCTCTTGAAGATGCGTGCTGCTTATTTGTTCTTCACGCTGTCGATGGACGCTGCCCCCACTGCTGCTGCTGCTGAAGCGGCTGTTGCTGAGGGCGATGATGATGATGATGATGATGATGGTGATGATGAAGCTGAAGCAGGGTTGGAAAGCCGGGGAGAGAAGCAATTGTCACTGTCACAGACTGTGGGTTCTCCTCCTCATCCTCCTCCCCAAGACTGCTTCCCACCTAGACCCGCTCATTCGTCATCTCTCAGGAGGGAAACGGGATGTGCGTCGGCCAGCCATCATCATCATCATCATCATCATCATCATCATCATCATCACGGTCACAAGATTAAATCCTCTCCACTTTTGGAGGAAGATTTGATTTAGCAATTTGAAGTAATTATACTGCGATGAAGGAAATAAAAGCTTTTTGTCTCCCATCTTCCACTCGCCTCAGCTTAATTGCACTTTATATGACATATGTAATTTTCGTGGTTAAAGGGGTTGGGTTTGTTGCCTGCTAGACTGCTGATCTACTCTTATTTGCAACATTTTGTCCCCCCCCCCATATCTGCAAATAGAAGAGATGCTGGCTGAAGTTGAACATGTCTTTTATTTGCAGCTTGAAGTGATAGGGATTCCCATAATCCTCTCTGGGACTTTCTCATTTGCTCCAAGAAGAGTCTCATGAGACACGATGGTTCTCCCTTGTGTGCGTCGCTCATTTCACTACTTATTCCTAACAGCCAAGAACAACGTCTGTCTGAAGGAGGATCGCTTTCAACCCGTCACTATCTAAATTCAGTGATCCATTCAGTGGGTGTAAAACAACCTCAAAGTAAGGGGGGAGGTTGCATATGAGGACTGGGGGTTGATGAAAGGCAGGCCAACATGTATAGTCACTTCAAGATGGGGGAAGTTGAAAGCACTAAAATTAGAGTGTTGAGTTTACCCTCAAGGCAATGCAACAGGAACCTCGGCTGGTAGTTCAGTTCATGCTGCCACTAGCTGTAGATTTGCTGTGTCTTTAATTGGCACAGAGCACTGAGGAAGGTGATTTGTGATGTTGTGGCAATTAACTCTGTGACAACATTTACATTAAGTTATTTACAACGAATCAATCAGGATGGCAAGGGGATATGTACTTAAAGCAACACAATTGACCTACTATGGGTGCAATAATAATTATGACTGTTTCTTTATCCTTTGAACAAATACATATAAGCCAACAATGCAGAAGATAGAAAGATAATGGCGCTTTAGCGTCAGCAAAATAACGCATTTACTTTCAAGTTAAAGTGAATGTTTAAGTAGATCTACATTTGGCTTAGATGGAGGATGGATATTTTAGAATTATTGGCATATAACTATCTGGGCTTGTCATATTTATTCAGAATAATTAAAACATCAATGAATAATTAAAAGCAATACATTTTGTGAGGATGATAAACATGGAAATAGTTTGAATTGCTGTGGATTGAGTCCAAATCTGTTACATTTAAGGAAGATATGACACAGTTATCCTTTATAGTACTTATAAGACTGGAAGCCCCGGGAAACAGTTTTGGGAATAAAAAATCTGCCTACCAACGCCTCAAAAGCTGATCAATTAGCACGTCATATCTCATTAGGTAATCTTCCAGTCTTTACGCTGAGAGTAGTATTTTTTTCACATTTAACCTTTCATTTTACCATCCAATGTGCATAATCACAACACAAGAATTCATCATTAACTTGAAGAGAAATGCATACTGTTGAAGAGTTGAATGAAGTGAAAAGCTGGAGAGTTTTTAATCATCTGATTTATCAGGGGAATTAATCTGCTCTACTAAATATCTCTAAAGAGATAGTAACAAGCTTCTTTAATCCTGACCATTCATTTTATGTCAGGCAGCTTTAGTAGAGGCTCCGCCGGCAGATTCAAAATATCAGTTTATTGATCGTATTGTATATCATATAAGTAGCTGGTAAAACCGATATTGCCCGAGCTTGTGAGCACATACTGAAGGCTAAATACTGGCAATAGCAGGTCGTGTTTGTTATTGTGCCCAGTAGTGCAACAAGTTTTAGTGCAACTTCTTTGCATCAAAGCAAATTTCAAGACTATAAAAAGCCAGCATACATAACTGATAACGATGTACTCTGCACTGGAACAACACTCCTCTTGTACTACATGTGGTTAATGAGTGGAAAAATCTCAAGTCATGTGTGAAATCTTTTTCATCTACTCCAAGGAGGTTGTGCACAGATGAGTAAAAAGCGAGACTAAGATATACTATTTTAAAAAATGGAATTCTATTACCCCCATTGGCTTTTTGGTGAGCATATTGGAAAACAAATATAAGAGCCGTGGTGTGTTTTCTATTGATCGCCTGTATTTTGCTTTCCCAGCCTGTCCTCTAAAAGGCTCTAACGATGAACGTGTGGCTCATTTATCTTCCGTCCGGGGCTTTGGCCATCTGACACTGATTAAGCAGTTATATCTCAGTTTTATTAGCCGGAGAGCAGAAAAACGACAAACCACCATCCCTTCTATTGGTTCACTGACTGACAGGATTATACAGCAATTTAAGGATTTGGAGAGTAGGGAAGGTGAGAGCAGGGCTGTCACTGACATGGAGCAAACAAAGTGGGATGGATGGAAAATGGTGGCTTAAATAGGCAATTTGTGTGTAGGTGGTGGGAGAATAGATGTGGTTCATATTTTGCACAGCTTTATGGCCGAGGACAAGTACCACAGTGAATGAGATCAAGCATGTCTGACAATGTCCTTATTAACAAACAGGACCAGTGCTTAATATCTACAAACACATGTTGCAATTAAATGCAAATCCTATGGATTCTGCAGATCAGCTGGGTGTTAGACTTTCACTTTGTCTGCAAGAGAACACACTGTTAATGTTTGCCCTGCTGCCAAGGACCAAGCCAAACCTTTTCCCACATGATGCTACCTGCAGAAATTGCTCTGAGAATAGCTCATCCCCGTTGGCAAGCTACCTGCACTTTTGTTTACTATTTGCAGAGCCCAAAAACAAATAGGGCGTCATTCCTCTATGAATCATAAATGGGCCAAGTCAGCAGTTTGTTCTAAATCAAGCCTTTTTAATTATTCATGAGATGAGGAGGACTCCTACTTTTGTAAAGAGGAGCTTCTTTTCTGGGTTTATATATTCTCTTCCACCCTGACCAAATACCAATTGTTTCTCTGTCAATGTTCACATCGTGTAAAGATACACATTAATCATGAACATGCACTATATAAAAACCATACAATGTAATGCATATTATAATGTTGCTTTTTAGTTTAGTATAGTAAAGTAAACACAAAGATCAGGTTTGTTTATTCACAAAACAAACACATATTATTTCACCAAGTAACTCTAAAATGTACTCAGCCAACCAGAAGCTGCGGAATTAGAGACAGGTGATTAAACGATTTAACTGAATCTTAATAACACGAAGTAGAAAACTATGAGCAATATTGATGGAAATGAACTGTCATCAGTCCATACAATAGTTACTGTGTCACAACTTATGAGCCTTTTTGTAATCAAAGTACACTAAGCCGACACTAATTGAAAGATTCAAAAGACACACTTCAAAATAAAATAAAATCCTCATACTCAAAAAAATCGGAGCAATTATTTGTCCTACGCTGCTCCAAAAATATAATTTCAAAAGGACTGTGGGAAGCTTATCATTGAAGAGGAAGCTGTTTTCTTGACTTTTTAAAGAAGTACTCCACACCCCTGATCAAACTTGTTCCCATTATAGCAGATGATGAGTTTTAACACATTATTTATTTAATTTCCTGTGATATTATCAGCTCCTCAGGGCAGCCGATGTGAAGCATAATTGGATCCTGAAGCTCTGGCAGCTGTTCATTTTTATTCTCCTTATTTTTTTGCTGTACCCATGAGAGCTCCTCATAACTCCATAGTCAGCAAAGCTTGTCATTTCTCTCTGAGGCAATTTTGAATCAGAACTCCATTTGGGAGAATTGCAGAGTGGTCTGCCATTACATTCACTTGTCTCACAGCAAGCTTGCACCTTGACACTTTGATTAGCGTGATTGAGTGTGAGCAGCAGATGGGACAGTTTAAAATGTGTCTCATTTGTTTGCATTGTGTGTTTGACACAAAGACAACCGATGTGCATGTTGGGTGCATGCATGTGTTCTTGTAGCCCACATTGTTGGTAACGTTTTTTCATGATGACATGAAGGATCAACCTCTACAGACATAGGTGATCCAACTGTTAAAGAACCATTGATTCTTATAAGGCTGTTAAATATGGGCAAATATTACACGATGACATAGTCTTTTCGTATAGATCTGAGTCAACTGTACGTTAAAGGAATAGTTTGAGACTTTGGAAAATACACTTATTTGCTCTCCTGCCAAGATTCAGATTAGAAGTGGTTTAAATCACCTGGACACTCAACAAATTTCATCCATCTGATGCTATTTTCCTATTATTAAAAGACAAGAAAGGCCATAACAGCTGGCTGGGAGAAAGTGTTCTTAACATGCTAAATTGCTATTAATCTATGTCCAGCATGTCACACCTTTTTGCATGAAAGCGAGCTGTGCTGTTTGCCCAACTCTGCGGCCTCATGTGCGAGTATACAGGTGGAGAAGATGTCTTCAGTGTTCACCGTAGACAGCGTTAAGTCAAGTCAAGCATATGCGTAAGTAAACGTGTGTGCTGAACCTCTGTGGCTGTTCAACGGAGTGAATATTTCTGCTTTTGTTATACTGGCGACCCTTATTTAGGCTGTACAAAGTAAGACCAAGTCTATCCAGAAAAGATGCCACATTTAAAGAAAATGTGGATATACTGTGCTAGAAAAACTTCTCCTTCTCTATCGTAGAATAAAATCGCAAAGACCATCTGGAGCACAAACGTCCAGTTTTGCCCCGGGTGCTTTAACCTTACATCAGAGGTAGACATGGCCAATTCTGGTTTTGATTAGCCTATGCCTCAACCCCTTTAGACTTCTGCCACAGACCAGCCTGCCAGGCCTGATGACAGCAGCCTTTATGTGCGCAAGAGTGTGTACGTGCTGTTCTACAATGCATGCCGCGCTTCTGACGCCTCCTCTCACGAGAATGCCTTTTTCTGTTCGCCCATTACAGCGTTGCATCTCCTCTGATTTGATTCACAAATAAATGTTCTGCACAATTTATTAGATTTACAAATATGTAAATGTCTTAATGGATGCTGCCACGGATGCTGTATTATTGAAAGTCCTGTCTATTCTCTGGGATAGTTCAAAGCTAGATAGAGAGAGAGAGAGAGATAAAGACTGAAAAGCCCAAGAGGAACCTGTGTTGTGTTTATTGTCATCGCGGAGCAGCGGCGACAAAACTTTGTATTAAAGTCGGGATGCATCCATCATGCTGTTATGGAGAGCACGGAGGATGTCACTCATATTATGAGGTGCAAAATGAACCAAACTGTGCCTGCATAAATCACACGCTCGCTGTGTGAGAGAGCGCTGCAGGCTTTAGCTGCTGCAGAGACACCGAACAATAACAGCGCTGATCAAAGTGTTTTATGTGCTGAAAAGGCTGTAGTGCGATGGTGTAAGTCAGCAACTCACACCTGCAGTTCAACAGAGATGCATCTTCACCAATAGTTTTGATTATGAGGCCAGCAGTTGGCTCAAGAGGGGATTTCTGTATTAATTTCACACTAAAATCAAACAATTTTGAGATCTATTCCCAAAACAATTGATTTAGTTTATTTAGTTTACAAGTTTATTTAGTTGATTTAATATTATTCTGTTATTCTATTCACTGTGTATATAGTGTGCATTTTTTATATAACATCTTTACATTATAATTGTATATATTGTGTAGTGTGACATGTGTATTTTTCTTGTATTTTTCTTGTATTTTTCTTTTTTCTTTATATATATAATACTAAGATTTTTATACCTGTAACCTATTGCTGCTCTGGAACCTATTGCTGCTTGTAACGAAATAATTTCCCCTCGTGGGATCAAAAAGTTACTATCTATCTATCTATCTATCTATCTATCTATCTATCTATCTATCTATCTATCTATCTATCTATCTATCTATCTATCTATCTATCTATTCCCCTCATTGGTGAATGTTCGTCTGCCATCTTTTGCTCTCTCTCTCTGCGTGCAAATGATGCCAAACATTCCCTGCAAAGATCACCGTTCATTTTTGATGTTGAAGTGACAGCGTTGACACTCTCAGTGACACCCTCATTTTCATATATTTAGAAATTTAAGAAAAGATAAGATAAGCCTTTATTGATTCCCACAGGGGAAATTGAGGTGCTTAATTATGTATAGCTGTGCATTAAACTAAATGGCTTGTAACTCTTTTTTATACACTAGGGCTGCAACAATGAGTCAATTAATCAATCGATTGATTTACAGAATTCAAAAGCAATAATTTATAATCGATTAATAGTTAAGCCATCTGTTTTTTAGACCACCAAGCAAAAACAAACACACTGACAAGACATCAAACTTTGCTCTGAGGCATTTTTAATTATATTCGGACATTTTATAAACAAAGCATTTATTCGATTCATCAATTAATTCATTGGCAGATTAATCAATAACAAAAATGATCATGAGTTGCAGCCCGATTACAACCAAAAGCATATCACAACTTTTTAATATGATCAACTCTCAGTTCATTTTGTCTCACATCCATTTGATTTCTTGAGAAAAAAAACTGTGAAATTGATGTGAATGATATGCAAGTGCATTTGACGAGAACATTTCACACACTAGACGGCAGCCAGTTCTTTAGTCACACACATTATGATAAGTGGTTTTAGCTGAAACAGATCTGTGCGAATGCTCTATCTAAAGGTGAGCGATGATTAGATGACGCTGACCGCCCGACACTAGCCTTTAACAATACATCTTTTTAAATTTCTTCATCATGTTTAATCATTTCCGACACAGGCCTGACATTCAGCACATGAAGAAAGATACAAACTTTTTGTTCGGCTTCCATAAGTCAGTTACAAAGGTCGCTGACACCTGAGGGATATTATTCCAGCTGTAGTGGGGAGAGAAATGCAGGAACGTGATACAGTTTCACTGGAAGCTTATTATGTTTCAATTTTCTGGGTGAAGCGGTGAATTCTTCATTGCAAAAAATGACTCAATTTATAACTCAATTTGTGCTTTCACGGATAAAGTCTGCCGCGTACCACTGACTTTGAATGTATTCATGCTGCCTTTTGTTCTGCCGTCAGTTTGGGGTAAACTTAGACCAGCACAGATGATTCTTAGCTGTATTTGGTGTCAGAAGTAAACAGCAGTATCACTATACTATGGACTTTGTGCAAAGCCATGGAAAAGGAAAATGGATCAACATGATATTCTGTTTTACACCTCAGTTGTCTCACAGGACATGTGAGGCATACTGAGGCATACACTACCACCACCGAGGGGCCTGAATAAAATCAATCTCAAAACAACTGCAAATGGGAATCAGATTGACCGAGAATAAATGCGTCCTTCAACCGCCTTTGTGGAGTCACTAGTCAGCCGCAAAACAAGATGTCCAGTATCATGCATTTATCATATTCAATCCATGTGGGGGTTTGTAATTGGACATCAGAGAGAAAAGGGAAAAGATGCAGGATGTTATGACATGCGGTGACTCCTCTCCCACACAGGGGCCATCACTGTGATACACACCAGCAGTTACAGCTAAATCTGGGGACAGATCATCAAAGGAGCACGACCCATTATTTGACAGAGAATTAATCATCATCTGCATCCTAACAGTGCTGTTTTAAGATGAGTATACTGGGAATGAGGAAGGTCAGAGAACAAGGTGATTTATTGGGGGTGTTATGGATTCACTGGAGCTCGATGTGAAACAGAGACTTAAATCAAAAGCATCCTCTTCAACGTTGGATGTACTGTCACTGATATTGACAATCCATAAAATGAGAATACAAAAAAAGACAAGCTGTTTTACGAGATTGTCAATGAAGCTGGTTGTTAGTACATAGTCTTGATTTATTGCAACGGCTTGATTTACAGAATGGGTCTTGTGCTTTTCTAAATTTTTTTCACATTGTCAACATTCCCATAAAAAAAGACCAAAACCAACAATGGATTGAATCTATTAATAAGCTCTGCCTGTGTCGCCAAAGTCTGACGCAGCTCATTACTTTCTGTGAAATAGTTTTTTAAGTTCATGTTTATTTACACAATTTAATTATAAATACACAAACATAAAAGAGATAAGAAATAATAAGCAGTGCAGGAAAAGGAAGAAATCCCATTGGGCCCCCAATGGGATTCCCAATATGATTATAAGCTATTAACAAGACTAACATTCTGCAACAAGCAGCTCCCTGAGACTCCCTGAGACTGACAGCACAGCTTTGAGGTAAATGCTGACATCGGCATGCTCACAATAACAAAGCTAACATGCTGGTTACCATCTTAGCTTAGCATGTTAGCATGCTAACATTTGACAATTAGCACTAATCACGAAGCTCGTGGGACATACTGACATTGCTATCTCTATAGAGCCACGTCTCTTGCATGGCTAAATATACAACATTGAGCCACACAGTTTCATTACCACAAACATGGGCATGGTAGTTTATTTCCCACATACACCGTCATGGTGCTGTAAATGATTTCTAATGGACGAAATGTGTATGAATAGTTCCCAATAAAAGCCCTATTTACCTCTATTTGAGTAATTTTTACTAAACACTATAAGACTCAGCCATTTTAGAAAATTACTGTGCTTATTCAAAAATAAAGCAATATATTTGTAACACATTTAGTAAGAATGCATGTGCTCTGGGCTGAGTGCCACGTACAGCGTAGGGAAGTGAGAAAGTACAGAAAAACAAATTCATTCTTGCTTTTGCTCTTTTCATGGGTTTTGCTGACAATACAATATAAATAGAGGGGGCTGTAGTATGCCTTTCTTTATTAAACCTGAATGCATGTATTTTCAATGCAGCTTTTAACTTTAGCAAGGCTGTCTGAATTTTTCCATTACGCCCTTGTAGTTGCTCCCTGAAATACCCATCAACATGTGTACTCTGTGTATCAGACCATGAGCTGGGGCACTTTGCTTTGATTGTAGTCGAAGGGAACATTTTCTTCAAACATTCCTTGTCGCCAGATACCACGGAATATTGATTTGAGCAGTCAGGTCAACAAATTACATTTATCTCTGCAAACACAGTTGCCCTGACATAAAACCTGTCGCTAAGCTAATTTTGCATTTGTGGTGAAAATTGTTGACAAGAATCAGATAATGAGAGTGAGAAGAGAAGGAAAAGGATGTGAGATAACAGAGCCGGTGTGTAAATAGCAGTGTTTCAATCAGGCGCGGCAAGAACTTGTAACATCTTTGTCAGGGAGGCTGAGAGCTTAATATACGTTAATAAAATACAGCCAGAAATGTCATCACTATTCCAAGCTGAAACAGATTATGATAGCCCTGTGCTCTGGTGCATTTTAATTAGCGAATGTCATGAGAAGAAGGACATGAATCATATTGAATAAATAACTAGGTAATAGCAGGATTTTCATGCACACGGTGCAAGTAATTTGGTCCAGAAAGCTTCAGCATATAAAGTTTGAAATAAAGGTGCCACAGGAAAGACTGTATTAAGAGTCTGAATAAATGGACTCCGGAGCCCTCCAGTAATGCATTCTCCCCCTTCTAGCTGACTACAAGTAACTGAAGGGCCACCACAGCACACTGTACTTGTTATTGTTCCCACGCCTCTGCCTGAGAGCCAACAGAACACCTCAACGACCAGCAGTGCAAGCCTTAGCCCTTATTGAAGGCCTACCTCTCCCGGTGGCCATTATCTTTACTGCCTTGTTACCAGATGGAGCTGGTCAGCTCTGGCACACAAAGCAACCTCGTACATGTCCTTTGTGAGCACAGATGGGCCATGAGGAGATGGTTGATATCACGTGGAGGGAGGCTGAACTCATTACAGAGGGAGGCTTGCTGACCGTGTGCAATAGGCACAATGACAAAAGGTTTAATGCTCCTGTTGACCCATTAACATACCTTTAATATTAAAGTTGTTTCGTACCGCAATAGCCAAAGGCTTTAATGGTGATCACAAAAATAATTGGGGAAAGTGGGCACCCCTGTTTTGTGCTACATTGTAGGTATAGAAGCTCCTCATCTGCAGATGATTGGCTCTTGACAAAGCCTATATGTCTAGGAGTATGATGTCCAGCCTATTTAGCAAGTATCTTATCATCTACGTTACACAAAATATCACTCACTCAAGATGACAAACACAGTGACACTCACACGTTTACTGACTTGACTTGGATATCAACAGGGTTTAGGATATGCGCAAATATCGCAACACTGACCTTTTCAATAAGTTGGTTGAAGGAATGAAAGAGGGAGGCTGTATTCACACAGTTGAACAAGTCCACCATCCGTGAAAAACTGAACTGTTTTGACGTAAAGAAGCAAAATGGCACCATCGGCTTTTACTGTTCCACTTTTTTATATTTTGACGTGATAAACGACATGTTAGGGCATCAACCCCTGTCATGGAATTCACTGGCCCCGGTGATGAGGATGCAGGATGGGGTTGTTTCGCATTAATTGTAAAATGCACGGCTGCATGTAAAAGGGAATATAAGTGGAATATTCATTTTCATTAACCATTTAAACAGCTTATTATGACTATTGTTGTTGTTTTTTCGAAATAAGGACAACTTGAATATTTGGTGCATGTAAACATAGCCACTGACAGTAGGACATCCTACTATAGGAGAGGCACTGTTACTCAAGTTATTGTTTGAGCCAGCTAGTGTCTGCTATTCGGGAGAGGATTTGTTGATTCATCCCCCACTTCATCCCAAAATGGCCTCATTAGAAAGGATTCTTCCTTGGCAGAGACAGTCCTCCTCATACCGACAAACAACACAAAGAAGTGTTACTAAAGAGGTTTTTGAAGTACTGCCTGCCCTCATTTCTGGCACTCCTCCTCTTGGTATCACAAATCGACCTGAGCACATGATGAATTGAGACAGATGTACGCCCTACCAACTGTTATCATCCTGTTTCTCGGCCTTTTATTCTCTCACTCGTTTGTGCCCTCTGTGGGTCTGGCCTGGGGGATCCTATTTGAGCGACCAGGCAGCTGTCAACATCGCAGCCTGGCAGACTGCAGAGGAGACTGAAAATGTGATATGCTATTTCTGGGACTCCATAGAATACAAAAAATGAAGCTCAGCAGAGAATAAGTTATGCCAGATACTGAACAGGGTAGACACACAGTGGATGTGTAATCAGGTCACGCTGCCTTATTGTGCCTTAACAACAAGCCACCTTATCTCTCTGAAAATTGTCACATTTTCATCTTTGTACATCTTTTTTCTATAATTTAGTGTTTTGCCATTGCTTTCTGTTTAGCTTACATAAAAAATATGTCATAAAATGAAGAAAAGGGGGGAGAGAGTGTGTTTGTGTGTGTGCGGTAATGTGTTTGAAAATGTGTTTGTGAGAGAGACAGGGACACAGCAAGGAAACAAGGGGAGGGAGAGAGGGAGCAATAGGAAGAGCATGAGGGAGGGAGAACTGACAGATAGTCACGACAAAATGGGGCATGAGTCATGTTGAATGGTGACGTACGTAGATGGATGGGTCAGGTAAGCAGCACCCATGTCATGTAATCACTGAACCAGAGGCTGCAGGCAGGCCAAGAATTATACGAGCAATAAAAGGAGGTAAGAATCCTGGATCGATGCCTGCCGTAACTCAGTGTTATGTCATTTTCATGGTACATTTTATTGGTTGTTTGATATGGTATCATGTCCCCGAAGCAGAATTTATTTTAAGCCTCTTTAACTATTTACTCAATGAAGACTTACTTTCTGCAAGAGAAAATGTTGGTGCGTCGCACTTATAAAGGAAAGTGCATTATTGTTGCAAAGAAGACATTACAAAACTTTGTATTTATGATGAAGGAAAGTCTGAAAGATGATGGTAAAATCTTAACATTGCAACATTTTACAATACAAAATGCTGGCAAAAAATGTCTGGACCAAAATCGGTGGCCAACCTCACTAATGCTCGAGTGACTGAAAGGGAGCAAATCTCTGCAGCCAGGTTAACAAATCTTGCATTCTCTGCATAGTTTTGGTCATAAAGTCTATGTATAATATCTACATATACTGTATCTAACATTTTTCAAAACCCTCCTCTAAAGAAAATACCTATTTTTCTGTGAAGCCCGGCATATTGCTTCCAGTCGCTCGTTTTAAATTTGAATACACGTTCATTTATTCTTGTCTCAGATCTTCAGGGATTAAGGAGAAGAAAAGTGAACGAGTGAAAATGGAAAAAGAGATGAGATTTCAAATGCAGCTGACTCATGCACTTGGTTTAATGTACTGAATCACAGGCTAAGCACTAAGCAGCTTAAAAAACTGCTTGTTCCTCTGCAGAGCACATATTGTTGTGTTTAAATTCTCAGCAGGATCTTCTCCTGTAGAGCAAACAGTGATGGCTCAGAATCTTTAGATCAATATATACGTACATTAACACTTGTTTGAATGTGACCCAGGTATGGATATCTAAATGTAAAACGACAAAACATGACCATGGTCTGTGGAGAAAGCATGACCTTTCACAGCGTTTCTAAAATGAGCGTGTTCATAACATTTATCTTTTGATGCATCACATAGAAAAAGCTGGTCCTATCTAAGAAGATGAGGGCTGGAGGACTGAAACTCATGAGATAAAATGTAATTAACTGAGAATAAATAATAAAAAAAGACAATAAAATATTCAAGTTATATCTCTCTGATTTGGTTTAGCTATCTCAATTTGTGCCATAGATATGGATTATCTGTCTACGTCTGTGTTTGCATTTGTGTGGTTGTGAGCGGACATTACAGTCATTTTATTATTAAATCAACAGGCAAGATAAAAGGCTCCTTTACCCACACTGAATAGCAGGTGGAGATAAAAGCCCTTCACAGCAGTCTGAGAGCAACATTATCTGAGAGGACAAATCCAATCACAGGGCTAATTAACATGAGGTACCTATTTTATAGGTCATAACTTAATGTAATAGCTCTATTTGGTTGCTGGGTGTAAAGATGAAATATCAAAAACAGACTAAATAGTTCAGCTGCATTATAAATGTCTTTAATATTTTCTGTAATCCAGTTTTGTATCAAGTTACTCATAATCCTGCACAATATTACATTTGTATCATCAGGGGAATGAAAGGTATTAAGGTTTTGAAGTCTTTTTGTATCTTACAAAGCAAAGTGATAACGTGTTCCTTTGTGTGTGTCATTTAAATAACAGCTCTTTTTAGTGGAATGCTAGTTTGAGAGTATCTAATTTAAAGGAATAGCTCAAGATTTTGGCCAAGAGTTAGATTGGCCCAATCTCATGTCAATGTGTCCTTGAGCAAGACACTTAACCCCAAAATGTCTCCCGTAGCTGCGTCTACGGTGTGTTGATAGATACTGAATTGTAAGTCGCTTTGGATAAAAGCGTCTGCTAAATGACTGTAATGTAATGTAATGTAATGTAGATGAGAAGATTGATACCATTCAATTCACTGCAGTTAGCTTAGCATAAAGACAAACTGTGAACATTAAGTAACAGTTATAGTTTGTTTAATCCATACAAAAACATAATTTTGAAACGCACAAATTGCGGTTTTACAGATTTAACAGACAACATGTCATTAAATGAGCTTCAGAGGTGCTGGAAGGCAGATTTTGTTACTTTTAGACAGAGCCAGGCTACTGTAGCGGTTTCCAGTCATTATGCTAAGCTAAGCTAATGGGCTGCTGGCCTCAGATGAGACTAATGTTGATCTTCTCGTCAAACTCCTGGCAACAAAAGACATTGAACAATTTCTTTAAGACAGATATCAATCAGATACTTGGACAAATGCTAGCTCACTATGTCACATGTTACAGCTAGCCGTTTCCAGTCTTTGTGCTAAATTAAGCTAACCTACTTAGCCAGTCCTTTAGCGTTTAGTCTCATCAAACTCTTTGTATAGAAACAAGTAAGTGTATTTTGCAAAAAAAAAACAACGTAAGTTAAACAATTTATCAAGAAGGATGTCATAAGATAAGACACTGGGAAAAAAGCTAGGGTTTTGTATTTTTCATTCAGCAGTCACACATCATGTAGAGTTTCTCGCACATCCTTTTGGAAGCTTTCGAGCCCCCCTGAGTCCACATCCAGCTGCTCATGCTCCATTTTTAATCTCATACGGTTTGATGCGTCCTCATCCTCTTCACTTCTGAACCAGAATCATCCCACTGCTGAGGAACATGCAGACTGAGACCGACGAAGACTGCGAACTGCCAGAGGCCATTACTTACTGCACAGATCCTACTTTGCCTTTTTCGATCAATTGAGTGCTTGCAGTTCTTAGAGGTTATCGAGGGATCAGCAGAGAGCGGAAGGAGAGGTCACCCACAGTGCGGTGGCAAATGTGGTCAAGGATGGGATTAGTAATGCAACACTATGTATTTTTAATAAAGCAGCACATAAAGTTTGATACTGTGTGATACGGGTTATACACATGTATCCATTATTCATGTTTTTGTGGGGTCAAGCTTGAAAGCCGCATTTTGATGATATGTTGCTTTAACTGTGATCTCTGAATTTAAATATGGGGATAATTGAACAGATTTGTTATTTTTGAAATAAGAGGAAAGGGACCTTCTGTTACCAGCTCCAAGACAGAGGAACGCTGATAATTTTTTTAATTCACTCCTTGTTTTTTTTAATTTGTTGTGTACCACACTGTCTTAATATATATTCTCAAATTAAACAGATGGTGTCTGACAGAGAGGTATGAACATATCACGTAGCTGTGACTGCTGCAGAAGGTTGTACATTAACAGCTGTAGATTTTCTCTCCACATCTCTTACTGGAGTTGCATGCTGCCTGAAATGTCATGATGGGAATCTAGGGCTGGGGAAATGGCAATGGAAAGGACGAAAAGAATCAGCAGCTGCCAGCTGGCTAACTTCAGGGCACATTGGTGGAGTCACGCCTACATGATGAGCTACATTATGGTGCTACATGGAAAAAAAAAAAAAAACTTTGATCGTAGCTCCCTGCATACCAGAAACACCTTTAAATTCAACCATGCATTTTTCCCCCAGTGACATTTAAGAACACTGAGCACTTAGCAGCTAAATCTTAGTATAGCTGGTCCCTCAAAAATCAATTTCAAAATCAATATGAGATAAGAAAGAGACAATGTCATGAATGTTCAGACATCTTGCAGCACCCTGTAATTATCTCCTTCATGTAATTTCCAGTTGCCATAGGGACAGAGACAATGCAATCAATTAAACCACACGTGTTGGTCTGTTGGAGATAAAAATATTTAAATAACTATTTAGCAGAGCACATTGTTTCCATGACAAAAACAGTATTATTATAGTGTTTATGCACTGGAAAGCTGCACTTAATGGAAACTACTCTAATCAAACACACGTACTTTTTTCTCTTTTAGTTTTACATAATCAAGATGTGCTTATGCAACTTTCCTACCTTCTGACAGATAGAAAGACTAATTAATATGACAGAGAGCAATTTGATTAACGCAAAGACATTAATTAACCTCTTTGCCGTTTTTTTAACATCTGTATCATATAGTGATAAAGACTTGTCCACGGAGGTGAAGTGCATGCAGGGAACACAATGTACTGAGGAGAAATTACCGTATACATCAGTGAGGCACTCCTTCTGGTGCCTTGCCTTGTGTCTTCATCTACACGTTTGTGTGACACGTGTGTCTGCCGGCAGAGCTGGAAACACCCCCCCCCCCCACACACACACACACACACACACACACACACACACACACACATACGCAGATGCATGCACACAAACACACATCCAGATGCACGCACACACTCATGAGTGTGATGGGCCGGTGTTGACAGTAGGAGCCACTGATGACTCACCACCAGATGAGTGATCGGCCGGCTCAGCCTGAGTCACCTGAGTGTTCTGATCTTCATTTATCACAGTAATTGCAGCCACAGGTGGAGGCGGTGGCCTGGACCCCACCTGCCATTCTCTGTTTGCCTCTCACTATGTAAATAAAGTCTTCATTTCATACGTTGGCTTTGTACAAAGACATCACCTCCTCTTGTTCCCTATGGACACACAACGCTGAATTATCCAACCTGCCAATGCAACGCCTGCCCATTCATACAATTACTTTAATTATGATGCATTGCTAATGTCATCAACTGATAGCTGTTCACGTAAACTCTAATAGTATTTTAATGGGTTGCGTAACAAATGGCCGCTGATTTCATGGAGCTTTTAAGGGTACATTAGTGATGTGGATGAAGGCTCTTAACAGAAGCTAGACCATTTAAAAGCAGGAGGAAGAGGAGCGTAAGGCTTTCACACAGCAAGAGACGAGCACAGTGGCCATCTTCTTCCCCGTCCTGCTCTGCAAGGTAATTACAACAAAAAAAAGGCATTCTCAAGGGGAGGCTGAGTGTTTGTGCAGCTCAGCTGTCGTTGGTGAATGTGGCTCTGGCCTAACCTGATAACAGCACTTTTTTTTACTTTAATACACATGCATGGCATATTTCCCCCAACACACAACATTTTCCACGGAGTTACTGTCATTTTGGTCATTGTTTTCATTGGCTCTCTTGTGTGCGTCCCTACAATTTTCATCCCCCACCAACTCTGCCCGATTGTTACGACTCTCTGTGTCTGGGGGCTCAGGTTTTGTCATAATAAATGTGTGCACAGAGCCGCAGCACTGAGGCTCAGCAGCGAACGCTACCTCCATCAACCTTTAGATGTTTACATAAGCATCACTTGCCTACAGATATTCCTATTAGTCATTTATCACTCTGAAATTTGATGACTGAACAGAGCAGAAAATCCACACTCTTGTTGTCAGAGTATCCATCAAAATCTAATTTTTTCAGTTATGGTGCCTTATATTAAGATACAGCTCGACTAAATGATGTTTTACATTTTGAATCAGTTTTTTATCACTACCCTCTAATCCCTCTTTTCCCAAGGCTCCACAAGAAGGTGCCTCCATTTTGCTCTGAAAAGCAGACGCAGTTAATTCCCCTCCACCATACGGACAGCACCACCCTGCAGAAACACACATCTTCAGAGCTATCAGGTAGATCAGTGCTTTTTCTGGCTCGACAGTGACGCAAGCTGCACACACTGCGCTGTCAAATTCAGACACCATCATCTGTTTATGAACACATGCGCATGCAGAAACAGAGCCAATGCTGATTGAAGGAGCTACAATTGGAAATAAGTGCTGGGGCTGTTTGTGTAAGTGGAGGATAAATAATGTGACTGAGGTTTTTATTCATCAACAAAGGAAAATTGGTACAATCGGGCCCAGAATGCATTGTGAACATGATATTGTCATTATCAACAATTTATTTGGTTGGCTGTGCTGTGGTACGCTGACATCACAACTAGGATTTATGGAAATAAGAGAGCATAATAATATGTCTGTGGTGCAGCTGCGTTGTTTGTAAACTGCAAAACCACCTACACTGTGTGGTGCTACAGTTTCAAAGCCTCGCCTAACAATCACACTAATCGTTTCTAGATGACAAAGACATTACCCCAGTGTTTCTGACAGTCAGGCTAATCCCAAACAACATTTTTCCTTTAGCGAATTGCATGCAATATTGTGCGCATGTTCCTATATGATGACGGAGGAGGGCCAAAGCCAAGCATGCATTGCCCTGTGGGTTGACGGTTAACACTAAGAGACAGCTCCCTATCGGGTCAAAACCAAGCCTGGGTAGTGGTGGCGATGTCACATCCAATGTGTCACAGACACAGGAGAACAGAAGGGAACGTACCGAGTTGTGTTTCCCCATCCATTCATATTCACTGTGAGAGGCTGAGCCAAACCTTTACCCCGCTGTCTCATCTGCTGCCTCTCGACAAAACAAAAGGGCTTCCTGATCAGTGAGACGAAAAAGTGAGAAAAATTGGGAGGAAAAAAAAAATGCTCCCAGCTCTAAGAAACAGCAGCTGCTTAATACTTTTTGAGCACTTGGTAGGAAAAGTTGTCAAAACAAAACCGTTTTTTAGGGTTTTTGAAAGTAGCAGTCTTGCAATGGCAATAGTAGAGCAACATTTCTTATTTATGCTACTATGTTGCAAACTATTTGAAAACTGCTCATGGCTATCAAATTCACCAGGCTCCTTTGTCAAAGCTGGGGTATAAGCAGTTAATTTTTTTTGCATCATTGGGCAAAAATTCCCAAATAACCTTTCAGCATATTTTTATTCAAGTGGTCTGAGAGAAACGTAGACTTCTGCACCCGCTCTTGGCTCCGTTTTCAGGCTTTAGAAAATGTGAATAGGGCATTCCTACTGGCATAAGACAGACTTAACAAAAAGTCCATCTTGGCGAAGAATTTCAGAGATGTAGAGAAAATGTTGCCAATTTTGCTTATCCTTCTGCTAATCGTAGCCAAAAGGTTCACGGGTGCGGCTAGCTTAACGGCAGCTAACGGCTACGTTTAGCAGAAGGGTAAACTGATGATATTGCAGCTCCCTTAAATCTTTTTTGCCTTTTCCAGAAAACTGGATACCACTTGAGTTACAATATGCTGAAAGCTTATTATGGAATTATTGTCCAATGATGCCAAAAATAAACTGCCTACCACCAGCTTTAAGAAAGACATTGGTTGATAATTGAAGAAGCAACGTGATTTTAATAAATTGCACGCCTTGGCTGTTTTTAAAGCAGTGACAAAAAAATGGCATACGTAATAGTGAAGTCATTATATTTGGGTTAAGACACTTGGAGCCACAGTAGCAGATGGGTGCAGACTTGACATCAGCAGGGTCATCCTGACAGTAGAACAATGTGTGCTGTCTTGTGTGGCCCGATCCTCACCTCTACTAAACGGCAATTAGTATTTGAAATAAAGCAGGGTACCCATAACCTCCTTATTGGCTGCTGCATCATATTTGCTTTATCTCTTGTTCTGTTGTCACCAGGAAACCAGCACAAATTGTACACGATTAAAGATTTACTTTTAGCAATGTTGCTGCTTAAGGCAGGGAAAATGTGTTAGGGAGTGAGAGGTGGCAACAATCCCGAGACAGGGACGCAGCTGAGAATTGCGGGACAGCTGCTTTTTAGATAAAATAATCATACTGGATGTTTTTGGAAGTCTATTTAGCCACACTGGCAGCGTAGCTCAAGGGATGGAAAGGTTAAACCATAAATATAGAAATGTCAGATGAGAACATGCTCTGATGAGTGCCCAGGTTGCCTATATGATCCAGGAACCTTTGTTGCAAATCCTTTCCCTTCTTTTTTTCCCCACATATTTTCTGTCATCTCTCTACTGACAGTTATCCAGTAAAGGCATAACTTGCCTGCTGAAAATAGAAATATATATTTCTTGTGTCCTGTACAAACAGAAGCCAACATAAAGCCAGTTGATAATGACTGCAGGAGATGAAAACAATCTCCTAATATATTCAGGCTCCACAGAATTATAGTCCCCATGTATAAATTAATGTAATAACGACCTGAACATTGGTGGTGCAACACAGAAGGCACTCGCTGAGATTATTCCCAGGCTCTGCTGTGCACACTGTGAGGAACACTGCATGGCACCTGTATTAAAATACAGCTCCCAGCACTTCCAAATATAGGCTACATTGCAGGGAAATATCTGTAATTAGAATGGGAAGGTGGCAAAACCAGAAAATAGAAGTATGTAAGTATGGTGGGGCTTTGTGCCCACATATATGAACCAACAAATGGCTGTTTATAGGGTCTGTGAACAGCTATATTTAATATAATTTCACTTGAGTATGCCAATTTAACCGTTTCAAGTGTCAACCCTTCATATTCACATCAGTCAGAGGATAATAAAAGGATTTTTTTTTCATCATTTCCCTCCATCCATGCAACCCCCCCCCCCCCTTTTTCTCCTTGTTATTTTTTTCACAATTTGTCATGCTGCAACGACAGGCTGAGGCATCGGGCACTATGCTGGTGCCTGTGAGCCGAGCCTCTCAGGGGTTGAGATGAAGCTAAGCTGACAAGTGGGTTCATCTGCGTCACAGTGTCCTTTGAAACAGGCGCAGAGAAGGGAGAAAATGAAGGCAAAGCACGGTCCTCCAGAGGTGGCCCCCTTTATACTTCACCTCTCGGCTCCCCCCCCCCCCCGGCACGCAGCTGCTGGCTTTTGCCTCGGGCTGCTTCCTCAAATAAAGCTATCTTCATGTTGCAAACATAACATGGATGCAATGCAATGAAAAAGCGTATTCACTTTGAGATCAGAAGTAAAAAAACAAACAAAAAAACATGAACACCACCCAGCTGTGTACTGTTGATTTGAGAAGCTTGAGGCATTTATTTTTATGCAAAATTTCAAGCATTGCCACTATTACATTTCAGTGTGTAGGCAGAGTTAAAGCTGCTGAGCTGCTACATATTCATCTTAGAAATATAATCCTGCGTTTGACACACGTACAGGTGTTTCAGAGGAAGGCTTCATAAGAACACCGCTCACTCTGCTGGATGAAGACAAATGCATCTCCCTCTCGCCTTTCTTCACCCAGAGCTGTTTCTCTCCCTCAATGCCCATCCCCCCCCACTTCAACTGAGGAGGGCCCCGGTAAATAATTGAGGCGTATTCCCCCTCTATTACTGTAGCTTTCCTCCTTAGCTTTCTTCTGGGTCTCACCAATATTCTGTTATTCTGATATAGAATTACAAAGGATACAAATAGAGATATTGAGAATTAATTGTGTGAATTAATTAAGTGTGTGTGTGTTATAATTAATGGTTGGTGCTGCCCATGTGTAAGAACACGAGGATCCTCAGGGGGTGAGATAAAAAGGCAAAATAAAATGCAAGCACAGGTCTTTACATCATGAACAAGAGAACCATCATTACCAATTCTGAATTATTGTTAAAAATCTTCTGATTACATTTTTGAAGAGGGCTTTTCCAGCAAACCCAGCAGGTAACATACATACTGAAGATATGAACGGTACAAATGATGCATCAAGTCACCGGGTCCGTGAGGCATCAGTGCCGTCACGTTTCCCCTCACTAATGCAAGCTGCTTCTGTTCCGCTATAGATCGGACGAACAAGTCCCTGAAGAGTTCACAGGGAGATGAGATTTTTGCAGAAACATGAGTACAGCTTCATGTCGCCATTCATTATTGCTAATATGATACAGACCACCTAGAATTTGACAGCAATTTCGAAGCTGCAATGGCAGAAAATTGAAGCTTTCCTGGTCGGGATCTATAATGAGGTGTTTGCTGACACCTGCTGTCTCAAAGCAGGAAGTAACGTCAACTATTTATAGGGAGTGAACATACGTATATCCTACTATATGTATGAGCCTCTCTTCAGTGGTTGAACTACACTAAAAGCTGAGACTTAATCATTCTATTTATGCATACACCTAAAAGAGTACAAAAAAATCAGACTACCGCAGGTTTATCGTGAACATCTTTTTTATAAATAATTGAATAGTTTTGTCCATCCATAAAAATCGGAAACATAATTTAATTAAAATCTATATAAAGAGAAGAAACAGAAAACAATGAGAGAGCTGCATCAAACACGGCTCACTCATTTACGCCAATCAAAAGTCAAACCATAAGAAAAAAAATTAAATTTTAAAATAATAAATAAAATGTTTTAATTTTTTTAAAATAAGACGCAAGGCAAAGTGGCTTAAATGGTAAATGCCTGAGATTAAAAACATCTTTTCACATGTACTCATCTCAAACTCAACAATAACAACCTCCACCCCAAATAAAATAAAACCGCATCACTCAAACTTTCTTTTTCTAACAGCGTTTCAAACTACTCAGCAGGTGAAAGCAACCGGACAAAAATGACTTTAGAATTCTATATTATTCACCTTTGGCTTTTTAGTGCAAACTAGGATGACTTTAAACGGCTAACTAAGACTCGACTAAGGCTTCATCCTGCTTGATGTTGAGACAGTATGCGCAAATTAAAGAGTACATTCATATTGTATTAACCATCTTTCCTGTCAACATACTATCTCTCTACAATGTGCAATTCAGCATGCAGCAATGATACCTGGATATAAATAAACTCTTAGAAATGAGAAGATAGTTCCATTGATGCAACTTACAATCATAAAGGAAGCATTCTGTATCCTAATGTGCTCTAAATCCCCTCTAATGCAACTAGCATCAGCTATGAGTCGAACCGGTTTCTTATACTCTGGTCCTCCTAACTGCCTGACGCAGCTGTCTCAGCCGTCTCTTCCTCTATAATATTCACTGAGCCTGATGGCTCAGAACTAGCATTTTGCACCTCTGGGATACTAGCGTCACTCGGGTTCTCTGCGGTGATTTCAAGGCCTGCGAGGTCATCCGCAGCCTCTCTGCTCAGGGAAGTGTTAGTGATCCGGTCAATTACACCCTCCTGCTCAGTCTCCTGGATGTCTGATTCCTCTTCCCTCTCTGGGGACGAAGGTCTTTGGTCAACAGATGAGGTATCTGTAGAAATACAAACATAGACAAGCAGTTAAAGGAAAGCTACACCTCAGGATACCGTGACACCGTTTTAAAAATACGCTGCTATTGCTGTTTTTAACTGTGTTACACACACATTCATAAATCTATCATTTGGGACTATTATTATGTGACAAAGGTAGAAAATGGTTCAAAAACTGAGTCATTAAATGAACCCAGACATGCAAACAATAGCTGGTTTTAAACATTTTCATTTGTTTTTCAAGCTAGGTGGCATTGAGCTGTACAATTTAATCAGTTGTACAGGTACTTACCCAAGCTACACTGATCACCAGAGTTGTCTCCATAATTAGCAAACATGGAGCTCTGGCCCATGTCGCTGGTGGAAACCGTGTCTGACAAGTCTGGAGTCATTGCTTTGGGTACGTTGGAAATATCTGAAAATTCATACATTTTATTCTGTGGGAAAACAGGTCAACTAAATCAGACAATGAAAACAAATGAATGCTTCTTAAAATAGTATTACCTAAGTCCACAGCTGGCTGAGTAGACGAGGGTACAGGCATGTCCTGCACAGCTCCTTCAATTTGACTGAAATCTGTTTCACTGACGATAGAGGGGCTACATGCATCCACCGAAGGCACCTGGTAAGAGAGAACTGTGTTGAAGATAAGGGAAACTATGCATTTAAGATAATAAAGATGTGATAACACGTACCTCAGTGTGGTCGCTTGCAACCAGCTCTTCGCTGTTGTCAATCACAGTGGATTGAGGCTGAGCTGGACGATTTGGGATTCTGTGCAAGTAGCCATAGCCAATGCCACAGCCTAAGCTAAAATCCAAGACAAACAACACAAGGGTTATTATGATAAATGTGTATTGTGCCTGTACATATACTAACAGGTGACGTGATAAGAAAAGATTACAGCTGTTCAAAGACATAATACCTACCTTCCCTCTCCTCCCCACGCTCCGTTTGGAGTCACCACTACCTCTCTGCACTGGTCCGTCTGTGTGTTGTACACCAGCAGCTTCAGAGGTTTCCCCTCATTGGCTTCAATCAAAGAAAAGAAATCCTCTGACTGCAACACAACAAAGACAGGAATTTTAAGATTTTGCAGTGTATTTGTTCATGAATGCTAGTATCCTATTAAATCCATTTATATGACAAAAAAATAAAATAAAAACGTACATCTTGCAACACCTGGTCAGCTCCGACAATGAAGTCATCGTGAGCAATAAGGCCGGCCAATGCTGCAGGAGAATTGGATTCCACATCCTAAAAATGGATGGTTATGAAGGCATTTATATTTAAAAAAATGGATTTGTGTGGGACAATAACACACCAACATTTGGTGGTACCAATCCTACAAGTTTATTAATCGTTTATTAATGGCACATTGTCTTTTCTCCTAACTTAAATTAACTTTCCTGAAAGAACAATGTGCTGGCTAGAACAATAAACTGTTTTTATATCAGGCCAGCATAGGTTGAACAGAGAAAGTTAAAGAATAGCCCGTATTAGGGCTAGACTTGACTTACCAGGACGTGCCAAACGTTCTCATTGGCTCCTTCGAAGCTGCAGAAGCGGACACTAGCGCCCAGTAGACCCTGACCACCCCACATGTTACTGGGTATCACCTCCAGTTCCTTCACCCGCTGTGTTTTAGAGTTGTACACTTCAAGTTTGACTGCTTTCTCCACATTGGCTTTTAGAAGATCTTTCAGCAAGTCACTTTCTTTATTCTGCAGAAACAAGAGACACTATTCCAGCTGAGTCAGCGCAAGGACGGCGAATCAGTTTCCATGTAGAAGAACATGAAATGAGATTAAAGCGGACTGTGTGGACCAGGTTATAATTCAGGCCTGACGTCAAGCTTGCACAGAAGGACACATCAATGTACATTTGAACAGTCCAAAATGAGTTAAAGGGACCCGACCGAAACAAAGAAGTTCATCTTTGCATGTTGCAACCGGATCCCTCTGCAGCTGAGTTTCATAAAGACAAAACTGGTCACAGAAAAAGTCCTTATCGTGTAAATGGTTGACAACATTTCTTACATCAACATCCACTTGTTGCAGGGAGAAAGGGTCCCGTAGAGAGAGCTTCTCCAAATACAACAGCCTAAGTAACTCATTGACTGTGAAATCCGACACGTTGTTGGTAACGCGTCTAATGTGGAAAGTGGACATGCCAAATATACTTAAGCCTCACAGGAGTCTACTCACAAGTCGTGTATTTCCTATGGAGAGAATGAAGTCAAAGAAGGGCTCCAGACCAGCCCTCACAGCTGGCGAGTCCTCTTGAACCTGAAATATGATAATAAAAAAAACACATATGAGACTTGGCCATGGATGTATAGCTGATTTGACATAAAGGCTACAGTGTTAGAGTCGCCCCCATGTGTCAACTAAAGATACTGCATTGGCCAGAATTTGGGGTTTGCGAGATAACGCACAATGGTTGATAAGTTGACATGTAACTGTAGCGAACTGTATAATGTATGCTTCGGCTACAAGTATCAGGTTCAGCTTCTGAACACAGTGTCTAACCAAGATAAATAATAGTCTGGGTGGGTGCCAAGTGCCACCTCATCATGGGCGGACACCATTAAAGGGTGTTACGAGTTACAACACGTACAGAAAAACCTGGCCATTAAAACACTAGTGACTGGTGTTTCATCACAGATAAATGCAGCGACATTTGTCCAGGACTAACGTAGACTAGTAAGCAAGTAAGCGAGCTAAAAAATGGGAACAAAATGAGCCGTAACGTTCGGGACAAACTGGCTAACCTTGCACTATACGTACCCCGTGGACATGATATCCACTGTGAGTTCCCCCGTCCGACAAAAACGAGCTCTGCGGCAACCCCATTGCCCTCGACAGCTTCTTTTCTTTTTCTTTTTTAAACTAAGCAATACAGACACTGACTTTAATGTCACTGAGGTAGAGCAGTGTTAGAAGTCATTGCTAAAGGCTACAGCCGAGGCACGTTGTGACAGCAGCCTCTCCAGAGCTAGGCACAGCTAATAAATAAAGATGTCAGAAACATCGAGCCTGGACTGAGCGCGATCGCCATGAGGATATATCGAGCAATCGGCGTTCGATTAGCTGATTTGAAGAGCTTCACGTGGGAACAGCTCATATGTTTGGTTACATATAGTTATGTTCCAAGGGAGAGAACACTACAACACTAGCTTGAGCTACATTGTTTGCTTATCTCCCATGTTGCATTGGATGTGATCTTGTTCTAGCCCAGAATACAGTGAGCATTTTACAGCTACATTAAGAAACACATAAATGATGAAAATGTACAAATTTGGTTAGAAGAAGGAATACTGACTGGACAGATAAAGTATGTGTTATGCAGTATTTTATATCATTAATATATTCCCACAGAAAACATACATGCAAAACAGAATGGCATAATAATAATGATTATATTTGATCTTGTAAAATGCTACCTCCAGAAATGTCAATATGTAGCTGAACGTTTTAAATGCATATAGTTGTATATGTTTGTACAAGGCCTACATAATGACACATCTGTATCTTCCATTGAAATCTGCCTCTTCTTCACAATATAATGTTGAATATCGTCATGTACTGTTAGAGGGCTGTGGAGCATGTTTTGTTATTCGGTGGCTGTGGATCAGTTTGAATAGTTATCTGTGGGAACATGTGTGTTTGCTCTTTTTGGATGGTTTAGATGAATTTGGCTGTGTGTGAATGCACCTGCTCTTTTCCCACCATGATAACAAATATGAGCGCTTGTTTTTAAAGTTTCTTAAAAAATGAAAATGTAACTACAATGACTATATAATTAAATGGATTTTGAGAGATTTATATGGTTTCTGACTACCTGTATATGAACATTTTTCCAATGTTTTCCCCATTCCTCACTACAACATAACATATTGCGCATTCGATCTGGAATTATCCGGATGCTGATGTTGGCAGGTAACTTAACGGTTGCCTAATATTTTTCTGAAGGTCCTCCAGTCTCAAACTGATATAAATAGTGAAAAGCAAACTATCTGGTCCTCAGAGCTCCAACATGATTTGGCTTGCAGCTTTTCTGTCCTGCATTGGTAAGTTTTTCAAGAAATATACAGACATGCTGTAATGGGAAAAAATATATTCTTATATCATGAAATGTTTTAAAAAATGTAAAACTGAAAGGTAAGGTGAGGAACACAAATACTGACATAACACAGCAGTCCTATAGAAGTAGTTCATCAGTTTTAATGAACACAGTGTCTTGTTTCTCAAGGCTGGTCACACACTCCCACTTCAGAAAGAGAAAGTGAAGACACAGTGTCTTCTTTGTCTGTATGGCAAGTTTGAGACGGACCGTAAAACAATCACTGACTCCCGGTTAACGCACCTGGCATGTGTTTAGATAAGAACGATAGCCAGGGTACGAGAACATCCACTCCCTGTCTATGATTTATCCCAGGGCGTGAACTCATGTGTGCATAAAATGGTTTGGTATCTTGTACGATGTTGAACTTTTCATCACAGACACTGACTGAGGTGGCTGTGGTGCATCTTTCCCTTGCAAGCAAAATAAAATAGAAGGGGACAACTTTGAATCATTTGAAGACTTCATTATTTTCTTTGAATTTGTGAACAAAACTCTTCTCCCGATTTATAATTAGAAGTTTTTCCAAAACAATGCTTTTCAATAGACCTTTTCAGTGCTATTAGTGTCACCAATGGACTCTCTGTTCATGCTCATGTGTGCACCACAGGGCTGATTTGTGCTGAAACACCCTTCAACCATAATGTGCACAATGAGAGGGTCATAGGAGGCCATGATGCCAAACCCAACACCTGGAGATGGCAGGTCAAAATGCACTACTTTAAAAAAAAAAATGTCCTTTTAGTATGGTGTGACAATGTGATAGAGTGAATTTCTTATTTCTTATTGAGCAAATAGGCTCAGCATTGAGCTGCTAGATCTCATTCTACTGAGGAATGACGTGTATTTGTTCTCTCAGGCTTCTCTCCAGTATGATTCATACAATGACGGTTCATTCTACCACATCTGTGGAGGCTCTATCATTGATGGTTTCTACATTCTGACTGCAGCTCACTGTATCTTCAGGTTGGGTCTCTCACTGTCCTCATAGACATCAATTCACATTCAACTGAATGCACTAAATAGCCAGGAACAAATCCCTCCAATCCTGTTCTGCCTATTCCTTGTCTGCTGGATACATGATGAGTAAGCATAGTGTGTCTTTGTTTCTTACTTTGCTGTCAGCATGGATGCTAGTCTGTACCGTGTGGTGCTGGGCGAGTATGACCTGTATGAGTATGACGGCAGTGAGCAGTTCATCCGTGTGGAAATGATTGCTGTCCATCCTGGCTGGACCGGAGACCTTGCTAAAGGGTAAAATGAAAACAAGTCAGACCACTTCTCTTAATTAAGCCACTCAAAAGCACTCTGGTATTGACAGCAGTGGCCCAAGGTGATAGTTTCAGAGGCTTCAGGGGCATCACTAGTATTCACATTTACAACTGGGAGCAATCCTGTATTACCACTTTCTCTCCACAGAACTTCATTGTTTTGCACAAGTACAGTAGATGGGAACAAAACTACGGTATCTCCTCCCCTTTTGTTTTTTTGTCGATCAGAAACGATATTGCTCTCTTGAGACTGGCTAATCCTGCGTACGACAACGGCTACGTGGCCATCGCCGACCTTCCCCGCCCTGGCGAGATGCTACCTCATGGGTTCACCTGTTACATCACCGGCTGGGGACTTATGGACTGTGAGAACACACCTATACTATAACATTTAGTATATTCCAATACATAGTACGTCAAATGCAGCACAGGATGTCCTATTGCTTCTGGACGCATTTTGCAGTATGCCAGCCAGCACGCTTTTCTTGTTATTCTGACCCACAATCCTCTGTGCAGCAGATATAAGAGCAAGAGGGTCAAAGTTTAAGAAGCAGTGTTATGAGGAAGTAGTATGTCCCAATTGAATGCACACGGCATGCAACAGCACTTTGTTAGGGCAGCTGCAGTATGAAAAGACTACACTCCCTCTTCCCCTCCTTTTACAGACGGAGGAAGTGTGCCTGCCATCCTGCAGGTGGCTCCCATCCCCGTGGTGGAGCATGCAGTCTGCTCCCAGCCTGACTGGTGGGGCAACATTGCTCTGAGAACCATGGTGTGTGCCGGAGGGGATGGAGTCATATCAGGCTGCCAGGTAAAGCAAACACATGTGCGCATACTGTTTTGATCTTTATTAATGCAAGAAAAAGCTGCATCAAACAGGTTGAGGAAGAGGCAGCGTCCTACTTCTCATCCCACGGTCTTCAAGCTGGACCCTCTCCTCTTGTGTCTGTTCTTGTTGCTACCTGTCCCAGGGCGACTCCGGAGGTCCCCTGAGCTGTTTCACAGACGGAGCCTGGAGAGTCCACGGTGTTGTCAGTTACGGTCCATCCGGCATGTGCAACCAGGTGTCAAAACCCACAGTCTTCACCAGAGTCTCTTCCTTCCATGACTGGATCTATTCAGTGAGCCTCCTAATACCTCTATGACATGATCCTGAAAATGTCACCGCTTCATCTGCATATTTTAGTTGCCTGACTTTTATTTTCTTTGTATGTTTTCTTCCAGGTTGTGCGATAGATGTCACAGTTCATCCTGTCAAATGGAACGTGGGAAATAAAATCAATTTGCATCTCAGTCATATGTTTACGTGCGGTACATGCTTTCTTGTAGTTCTTAATTTAGCCAAAGGGTGGCAACAGTGGTTCATGTTTAGACTAAATTCCATCCTCACTATACCATATAGTAACCTACAATACTTACAACCAGTCTGCAAATAGGGCCACAGTGGGTCATTGGGCCAGCAGAAGAAG
Source organism: Cebidichthys violaceus (assembly GCF_023349555.1). Classification (NCBI taxonomy): domain Eukaryota; kingdom Metazoa; phylum Chordata; class Actinopteri; order Perciformes; family Stichaeidae; genus Cebidichthys; species Cebidichthys violaceus. The sequence continues at coordinate 48,895 of NW_027176794.1, forward strand.
AAGTCATGGTGAAAACCTTGATTTTCTAACCTTCCAATCTGCAACATTAACGATGTTTTGATGGATGATTAACAAGAACGACCAAAGGGACTGGACTTACATTAGGTTTAGGTTTAGGTGGCAAAGCAGCATAGAGGTAAAGCCTTTTTTTCATGTAGTCAGATCAAAGGGAACCAAAAAGAATTCTTGTAAGATCTACCTAAAGACTTAACAAGAACCACATTTTCTTAATGGCGGCCAAATGTGAGCTATATGCAGTCACTGGCCCGACATTTCCGTCTTGTCTGGGATTTCTGGCCATATGTTTGTGGTGGTGGTCATGCAGGAGACTACAGCATGACATCACACAAAGTGTTTTTCTCTTAACCATGGAGACCAAAAGCCACAGATGAATTCCAGTGGTTTATACAAAAAAAATCCAAAAAGAATGTCAATGCATTGAACATGAACAATCCACTGCCTATAATGCTATAGAAAATATACAGATACTGTATAGTAGGTAAGACTATGAACCCACTGAACATGTTTTCAGTTAGGAAGTCTACATAAAATATGCATGCGATAAATATGAGCACATTTGCGTATCCTCTTAATGTCATTAAGGTTTCACTGTAACAAATCAGCATATGACAAACAACAGCATTTAGAAAATGTTTTTTTATTATTATTTGGAGGGACAGGCTGTCAAAATGGCTTAGATGAAAGAAACTGTTTGTTTTTTTAACAGCAGGTTAAAGTGTGAATATGTAAAAAATAAAGCAGCTTTGTTTGCTCTGCAGGACCATTCAAGCAGAAATATGTACAACACAAAAGGCAAAAAGTAAGACACGTTCTTTGAAAATAAAATTAAAAAAAAGCTGTACTGTAATACATTACATTGATAAACACTCACTGTTGCCATTTCTTCATGAGAATTGATGTTTTATACAAGAGAAACAAACGTTTGCTTGCAAAAATCAGTGCCCTCTTCTTGGCGTAAGAACATATATCGGATGGATTTCAAAGTAATTAAAAAAGGCAAAAAGCGAATAATACATTTCCAATGTGCACTCGGCACTTTTTCAAAGTATACAATTAATCAGAACAAGTTTTAACAAACAGGACCTGCATGCATAATTTCTAAAGGGTCCAGAAAGGCTGTTGAAACAGCTGTAGAAAGGGTGAGATATGTACATCAACTCTCTAGTGTCCTCAACTGTTCACACTGGTGACAGAATCACCTTTGAAAGGTCTTGTTCTATTATGAAGGAGGAACCGCTTCATTTTGTTAGGGTTTGTATGTGCAATAAAAAGTGTATAATATATGCAGTTTTTATGCACAAAAAAACCCTTTACATGTGATATTTAGTACATAATGTAACCCAAGTCACAGACTTCCAAGCAATTCAGAATACAATCAAATTGATCTTTACAATTTACTTAGTTTTAGTGGCATTTCTAAACATAAGACTGCCTATTAAAAATACTTCAGAATTCTAGAGAGCGATAACCTTCATAAGTATACATTTCTCTATTCATATATTACAAAGTTTGTCCCAGATTGAAAATTACTCATTTTGCTTTCTTAATAAAATATTCAATTTGTAAGTGATTAGAATTCTTTTTTTCAACCTACATAAATTAGTTACAAAATATTAGTGTCATTTTCTATGGTTACATTATAGGCAGCGATACAATAGACCCATAATTTAGTTTCAGTGATTAGGGAGATTCCACAGTTTTCAGTCCCAAAGCTTAAATGGAAGCACTCTGCACACACCATTGGCAGGCATGGCTCCCCTGATAAGCAGGCACATCCAGTAAACTTCACAACACCCCATTTTATTGCCAAAATGTCTTAAATTAAATAGCTAATGAAATGATGATGTAATAAGTTATTAAAAAAAATGTTAAATGTAAAAGAGAATAGATATTAAATACTTTCTGATGGACTTGTGGTCCCATTTCCCATAGCAATGACTTTATGTGAAATGGGAAAAAAAGGGAGGAAGATTGCACTTTTAGGTGAAAATATCAAACCACAGTGCTTCTTGAGTGAAAGTAGGCTTTTATCTGAAATAAATAAAATAAAATCATGAAGGAAATAATTTAAAACAAAGCAATAAAGACAATAAAAACTACAGCTTTAAATGGTATGAGCATTATTTCTAGTTACCCAGCTCATAAATAAGAAACTCCATAATTTAGCGTTTAACTGTTGAATCGATCCCATACAACCACAACAATGCCTATTCATACATAACTATTTTCACAGATAAAGTGCTGATCGAGGAGCTTTTAGAGGGATTCTTTTTTTGTACCATATAAGACCCTTGGGCGAGATCTTGAGGAGAATGAGTCCACTAGCTTCAGGATTCAACACATGGAGGACCCTATACTCAAGTCATCTGGGTGTAAGCCCAAAGGGAAAACATGAAGAGGACTTTGTTGTGATTTGACTCAGGTTTCATATGAAGGCCATCACAGCAATGGTCACCATACATTGCCTCCAAAAGCTAGAAAGCTAGAAAAAAAATTCCCTGAGGTGCACATTCAGCTGTGTTGAGATTCCCAACCTGGCCCCGGTTAAGGTTGATTCTTGTTTAGCATATGGTTGCTGATCTTGGTTTGGTTAAAAGAGCTTTCTTAGGAACTGAGAGCCATCATTGGTTTCTATAGGCCTGGTCAAATTGATCCCTGTTTTAGCATCTTTTCACTTTTAACACTAGCTGCCATCTCACACAGCAATAATCCCAAACTGCTTTGCTAACGTTTTGAAGGCAAGTGTGGAATTTGAACATTTATTAGGCAAGAGGGAAATCACAGCTTCCTCCAAATATCACGTTGACATTAACTTCTTTATGTGCATGTTCGGTCCCCTCCAAAACTCCTGTGTTTTTTTTCTTGCACTGTCCACACATTTTCATGTTTTGTCAAACTTTCACAGACTCCATCACAGACAATTTCATGGCTTCCTCCAACAGCTGATTGTCTGTAAATGTGGCAGGGGGTTCTGGAACGGATTCTGAAAGGCCAATCAGCGACTCCAGGAGGCAGGTCCCGGGGTCGCTCGCCGGAGGGAGGCTGGGGTAACTAGGAAACTGAAACTGAAAAAAGTTGTCCATGTGTTCATACTCCTTGAGGGAGTTGTAGAGCGAGCTGGGCCCCAAGCAGGGGAAACCGTCAAAGAACTCCAGGTCGGACTCCGAGGAGAGGCTCAGGTCCATGTTGTAGCTCGCCGAGCGGTCGACGGTTGGGGAGGGCGTGCGCGGCACGCTACTGCTATGGAATAGGCCGTTTCCCTGGTTGGCGTTCTCATCCAAAAGTTCTGAGATGGCTGTGACTCGATTGTCTGTGTGATCATCTAACAGTGCGGAATCTATATTGTCATTCTCGTCAGCAAAGTCCACCATGCTGAAGCTACTAAAAGCCTCCGTGCATGGCTGCTGTTGTTCTTGCCGTTGATCTGGGCAGCAAATACCTTTACAGTCCCCACCACCCCTGTTACTTCTTGAGCCGTTCTCTGTGTCGCTGAAACTCAAAATGCGGCTCAGGCCTTTCTCGTCCACATCCAGCTGGGTGCGATGCTCACACCGGCTCTCACCTGCCTCAGAGTCCTCACTCTGACCAGAAGAGTCCGATAAGTCCGTCATGTCGCTGCTGCAGCTGTTCTCTCCAGCTGCCGCCAGTTCTGAACTAAAGGGGAAGGAGGGCACTGCTGGCAAGGTGGTTGTGTTCTCCTCCTCCTCCTCTGTGCTCGACTGCTCCTCCAGCCTCTTCTCCAGCTCCAGCTTCATGATAGTATGGATGTAATGCGTCTGTACCCTAGTGGAGTTGAATTCAATGCGACCTTCTGTGTTCCCGCAGCCGTCCTTGGTACAGCCACATGGGAACGAGGAATGATCCATCTGTGGGGAGCAGAAGGAAGGAGTTAAATTACTTGTGAAATACGGATAAAAAAAATTGTATTGCGATTTGGAGCCCTTATTGTTGAACCACAGTTTAGGTTTTTGTTTTTTTTGGCTTACCTGACATTTGATGCCAGCCAGGCTGCAGCTACACGTTTCAGGCTCGCAAAAGCCCTGGCAGTCGCAACCGCAGTTCTCCCTGGAGATTCTCAGCTCATGCAGCTGCCTCTTCTCCTCCTTGTCGATCTTCTTCACGCCGGCTGCTTTGAGCAGTGCGTACCGGCGTTTCGGCGGGTAAGGCTGGAGGAAATAGCCCTCGTCCAAATTGGCCCCACTGATGTCGAGGTCCTGCTCGGGGATGTCGTCCACCGTTAGACGCTCCGCCTCCTCATTCTCCTGGGTTCCATTCTTAGTCAGCTGTAGAGACGTCAAATGAGTGATTGTTGCATTGAACTTGTGTATCAGAATTTGGGGATTTTTTTACAAATGATCTGACACGCTTGAGGGCAACTTTGCTCACCTTCAATTTGAGAGCCTCCAGCTTTTCCTCCCTGAGTCTGTTGAGGAATTTTTCCCTGCGTAGGAGCCGCTGCTCCACAGCAAACTCAGCGAGTGTATACGTGCGGAGCACGCTGTGTCGCTGCATCATGCCCAGAGTACATCCTCCACGACTGGGAACACTGGTGAAGCCTTGGCACCGAGGGAAGAAGAACACCGTCACCTGGTCAAAAGTCACGTTGCCCCGTCGTGCTCTCTTGGACTTCTTAAGGATGGATGTTGCTGTAGATGGAGAAAGAATAGATTTAGAATACAGCTTGTCCAAGAATGGGAGTGGTGTTTTAAACAGACGGTTATTAGTGCATTCTTTTGAACAGCCTCAATTGCTTTTATGTGCCACTAGATGGCATAATGCCACGCCATGTGAAGTCTTAAAGTGTGTGCAAACCCTACTGAACAGACTGTAAAAGGACACCCCTCTGATTCATTGCCCTATCCTCAACCAAGCCTTATCATGTACCCAATTAAAAGACACTGCTAACAGGAGTTCAACACTCTTTACATCCTGTAAAGTGAAACCTAAACTAACAAGAACCCGCTCAACCTCGTTTCTACTTGTCCTACCGTGCGACAGAAACCACCCAGCCCTGGAATTTCCCTGTGGTGGCCAAAACACAGGAGGAAGCAGGGCTGCCAGGATCACAAACGGGTGAGTAAATGCTCGGGGCTTCCGGAAGAGGTGGAGGATGGAAGTGTAGCTCTCAGGACAGGAATAAAAAAACTGCCCAGCCTGGTCTCCCTGCAAGCTGACAATCCCCACAAATGGCCCAGAAACTGAGGAGTCAAAGGTCCTTTCTCTGGTAAAAAACATCCAGGACTCAAAGCAACCAGCCATCTTTCTGTCCTCAGACAAATACAATAAAACCATATGGGAATCAAAGTGGAACCATATGTGGCAACAGTTATTCAAGCTTTATTGTAAATTACATTTCCTCTGCCGAGGAATATTAAACATTACTTTTGAGCCTTTAAGACAAGCAACTTTTTCCTCTAAAGATTTCTTTTGGTATCACAGAAAAGGATGCTAAAACTGACATGTGTTGAGCATTACACCTTGTAGTGGGGAATTCCTTATAGATTCCCATTTTGTCAGCCAGCTCTCCCTCCTGGAGACACACCCTGAACTACTGCCCTGAAATGGAAAAATATGTGTACTTGGTGCAATAATTGAAGCTCAGGGGAAGAAAACCAACCTTTTACCCCAATGCAGGTACAGACAATAGCCGTACTATGTCATCTAAATCTGCCGCTAGGGGTAATACAGATGAAACAAACTGCCAGTTCCAGCTTCCCATCCATCAAATCCAGTCAGGCTTATAACACCAGCAGGAGACAAATGATACCTTCTCTGCTGCCTCTAAATGGGATAGCTTTGCTGGCTGTCCCCCCCCCCCCCCCTTCACCTCACAATGGCAGGCAAGTTTCTGTCCAACACAAACACCGGATTATAATGGTTTGCACAATCTGCTTCTCTAGATGTGTCTGCATGCCTTCCTTTCTTGATTGTCCTACCCCCCCTTTTTCCGTATCCCTTCACCCAGCCTCTTTCAGCACCTGTGCTGGGTGCATGCCCGGGCTGCAGACAAGGCTCTATGTGTTCCCAGCCTTGGCAACCTGCCACGCTTCTCCTCCTGGCTCCCTGCCCCGCCGTCCTGGAAACCTCACAACTGTTTGCCCTTCTCCCCTACAATCCCTCTCCAACCCGGCCGGTCCCCTAAAGGCCAGCAGACGTACCCGGGTCCAGACAGAAACACCCTGAAGCTGCTCGACCAACATCTTTCAGGGAAAGGTGAGGCTCTGTCTGTCTACAAGGCTCTGGGAAGAAGATGGAGACAGAGCCAAGGTGAGCAGCCACCGCACAATGCGATTAGCCATTTAGCAGCTTTAGGGCATGAAATCAAAAGGGGTATTCATTGCAGATGTCTGAAATCATTTCTGTGAAATGTTTCATGGGCTGCCAACTGCCTAAATTCCTTAACTCTACCCCGTTTTTATGGGTTTGTTATCAGAGCCTCTGTGGAGCAGTAAAGACAAGGCGAAATAACGCATTAAAAAGCATGTAACATCAGCTCTTTCTATGATTTATTGTTGCCAGAAGAGAACACTCACTGTTGAAATTTGTTGCTGGGGAGCTGGGGTTGCTGGGAGTGGAATCCAGGGTGTCCGAGTAACAGCTCTCCCCCTCCGAGTCCCAGCCTGAGCAGGCGGAGGAGAAGGAGGAGGGTGAGGAGTAGCATGGGTCCTCATCCACCTCCTCAAACTTCCTCTTGAGCTGCCCACTCATGGCGTTAGCGCGAACAATCTGCAGGAAAGAGCAGAGGGAGAGGTTATTAGCAAATTCTTCACACTTTAACAGCTTTGAAGTTTTTTTCTAATGAATGTACAGTATTTAGTAATATAACACAACCAGAACCAATGAATAAACAATATTTGTATGTTGCATGGAAGCTACTGTACACACATGGGCCATTTACAGCGTTATTGGTACAAGTGGGTCCTGTGCTCGGCCGTGTGAGACCGTACGCATCCCATTCTCGTGCTGCACTCAGCTGAGAGTGGAAGTTAGCCATGGCACAGGAAGCAATCAATCAGGCCTATTCGCATAAGGCAACAATTACTGGACCCTTCACCCTCTTCCAAATCCCATCAGCTCAGCAAATGCATTGATTAGAGAGAAGGACCAAGCACAGAGGTGACCAAATCATTCAGCCATAGACATTTAATTTCAATCATTCCCTTTAGGCAGCACCATCAAATACGAGTGCCAAAGCCAGGGCAATTTGCCACTTGTCCCGTTTGATGTGTTCGCATGGCAGTCATTGTAGATATGTACAGCTATGCATGTTCAAGATGTTTTGTTATGCAACTGCTGCATGCATTCTTTCAGAGCTCCCATGTGAGGGGCTGCTGGTTCAGCGATAAAAACAATCAATCCTTTGAGAAAGAAAGACAGGCAGGCCAGAGGAGACAAGGAGAAAAAGATGATCATGAGGAGAGAGAACGCCATTCACCCTCTAATCTTCAAAAACATTGCCTAATACCTGTAAAACCTCTTATACGCACGCTCTGTTGATATCTTTAAATGTTAAACGTTTCAGTCAATGAATGATAATCTCATAGCTCAACCAAATCAACCTCAGCATGTTCCAGGAAAAAAAAGACAGAAACCATTGACATGAAAAATTAACATGTTGAACGAGACCGAAGGTTTACTGCTGGTGTGTTTTACGGTTATGGGATATAAACGTCACGTGGCTTTGACAAACAACAGACAATCTTCTTCACATCTTCTGGGAAGAGCAAGACGACGACGACGACTGCCAAGAGAGGTCATCATCACAGTACGGGGGCCGAGCCCCTGCTAACTTAAACAAGGAGGGACGGAGGAGAAGGAAGTGAGAGGAGAAGGAAGACATGACTGGGCTCCACTCCAGCACAGACACTCCCTGCAATAATGTGAAATGGAAAAAGAAAGGCGGCTGTTACCCATAAAGAGATCATTTCACCATCACACTTTGAACTGTCTTTGGAATATTGGCCAAATCACTTACAGCTGTTGCAGCTCGAGCATGTAATTGATTTTTGGTTATTTTTGTATGCATGTTTATATGGAAAGGAAAGGAATTGTTCAATTGTAGATTAGGGATCTTTAAATTAGTTAAATTCCCAAAACATGTAAATTATCAGCCCGATATTGGCTCAGATACACAGACACCAAGCTGTCCTGCCAACAGGCTTATTTGTCACCACTACTCCTTAGAGGACAACTAAATGTGTCAAAGACAGGATACGTAACTTTAACTCCATGTGTGACCTGCATGCCTGACTTATCAGGATGTTATGTAAGCGTCGGCAATTGAAGGCCTAAGCAGGTATACAAGGAGGGAGTCATTTTTTAGCATGCAACAGTGAGTAATTATGCAAAACCGGTCTTGCCTTTTGACAAGGATAAAAGAGAAGTCAGAGTCAAGGGCAAGAGGCTGACACCTTTGAATAGGCAGTGGGGGCAGCTTTGCAGCTCTATAGTGGGCTGTTGTTATTGCTGCAGTCAGATATTGTTGTCCCCAGTGCACATATGATGAATGGATCACCTTGCAATAGGTCAAGCTGCCTCATACTGTCTCTGCACGCACAAAAAGGCATCCTTTACATTGTGACCACCTCAGCGTTTCTTACATTCACGAACCAATGAGAAAGCCAGTCGCTCAATTCCAATCCATCAATTTACTCGAGCAGGAAATAATTTCCAAATGCCTTTCACAGCTACTAATATGATCGCATCATGGGATCTGCCTTGAAACAATTTAGAAACACCTGGGTGCAGCATCTGTTGCTTATCACTGATCAGACAACAAGTGTCCTGAACGCCACACCGCAGCACGCATGTCTCAGTGCGAGAAAAGAGGGGCACACATGGGTTCACCTTGCATTTTTGCCATCACTCCCACCCCCAATTCTGTGTTAAAAAAAAAAAAAAAAAAATGAAAACAAAGCCGCGAGGCATCCTCAAGGGAGTGCATAGCGCCAGCTAAGCAAAGTCTTTTTAATTAAAAGCTGCAGTGAGGCAGAAGGGGAGGAGAGCGAGAGGGGTGGGGGGGGTGGGGTGGGGGGGGCAGTGGTGTCAGAACTGGGTCATTGTCTCTTGACTGCAGTCTACCTGACACATTGATTTGTTAATCCTGTTCAACGGGCAGAAACAATGGCGAGAGGTTAATCCTGGCAAGGGGACGGCTTGTAGTCAATCCGGAGCTTCTCAGCCTGCTCTGCCGCTGCACCCACAGAACAAGGCCAAAAGAGCAGCGGATGGAGCAAGGGACTGGGGGTAAAAAAAAAAAAAAAAAAGACAACAATCGTGCAATTACTCATTTGCAAAAAAAAGCGTGAAGGGAAGGGGGGGAAGATGAAAGAGAAGAATTCAGAGCCAGCTCCTCAAGAAAGCAGAGCCTGTGAATGTCTGCTCTAAGCGCAGAATGGATGTGATCGGACAGCCGAGCCAGAGAGGGTGCACAGCATGTTTTCAACGCGCGCTAAATTATGCATCACTGTCATTCCATCAAGCACACACAGGCAGGCAGATAAAGGACGCATCCGCTGAGGTGCTCCCTAGCCAGTTGTCACAGAGTTGGGAAGATAAATCTCTGGCGAGGAGATTTGTCACCAAAAGCACTACACAGCTCAAGTCAGACGCAGAACTGTGTCAGTCGAATAAGATTATCTTGATACATGCAGCTACAGGCTGTTAATATGAATTCAGAATCCCAATTCATTCCCATTTTATCTGCAGACAGCTCCCCAAGTTCTTATCGAGGAATCTTAAATTATTCCAACTGGGGAGAATAAGTTTAGGTTTAAACCATCACTCATTAAGAACATTCAACAGCAAATAACATTGCTGTCACTTTACTTTAACAAGAGGATTCAAGGGTGGAACGTCCCCCTAACTTTTCCCAATGCAACACACAAAAGTTGACAAAAGGCATTTATTTTACAAGAGATGTAAATCAGAAGTTCAAAAAAACAAAACAGGAAACCCATGACGACAGAGGGAAATGTGTACGTCCAGGAAAATCTTTAAAAAGCCTTAAGGGGTCCAGCAGCATTTTTAAACTGACCCTGCCTGCCTCCAAAGCCCAGCAGGACAACTCACAGTTGACTTTGCCCCCTTGCACTGCCTGTTCATCCCCTTTGCCACTGAGTGGGTGGGAGTGACAAGTCGCACTAAACTTAGCCAGCCCAGAGCATTTACATGGCACACTAGCAACCCTGTGCAGTGCCTGAATTACTGACTGGCTGAGTTGAGTGCTCATAAAATGTGATAATGATGAACCTGGGAGTCTTCCTGTGTGTGTAGGAGCGTGTCCGGGCAGGCCGCCCCCTCTAAGCTTCATTGTAATGCACCTCTCACATCCAGCTCTGTCGCCGAGAAGACGGGGGTAATTGATCAGAGCCATCAAGGTGACGGCGGGCTGGATTCCAGCGCATGCACAGCTGGGGGAACACTGGCACGTTTCTTAAACTCAGCTGTTGCTCAGAAGCGCTCCACCTGCTGGAACAAAGCAGGGAGGGCTCCTGTTTTCTCCTCTATGAGCCTGTTTGTTCTCACTGAAGCCCAAAGCCCGTTGTGACTGTGCCACAGAAACATTCTGTTCCGCTGCCCCAACCCGTGCACACTCCGATTCCCAAACGGAGAGGTAGTGGGAGGAAGGAGAGAGGATTGTACAAAACAAATAAATAATGTCATGTCTCCAAGCCGCAGGAATTCCATTCTGGCAGCGCCACTCTTGCTGTAATAGTGGGAGAAGAACACAGGCTCTATCTAACCCAGATGTGTTTTCCACTGCTAACCACTGGAAAGTCCTACTCCCATAAGGCAGCAGCGCGAGCTACCTCTCCCGGCCACACCTGCCAGGGTATTAGCTTGCACATGGACCTCACATGCCCTCAGCTGTCATTAATCTGTTATGCAGGCATGCAGGAGCCAGACTGTGTACTGCAACTGATTTGGGTTAGTTTACTCAAATTGTAAACCAAAAAGAGGGCTAATAGACTGAATCCTGGAGAACGTATATGCAGAAAGAATACATTAAAGAAGTAAAAAAAATGGAATGTGATTTTTTTTCCCCCCTCTTACATATTTTTATGGATCAGAAGCTGTAACAAAAAGCACAGTTGAGAAAATCTCAAGAAAATTCATTTTCATAACAGCAAACATTCAGCTTTGAGTGTGTGTGTGTTTGTGTGGAGGAAGAGAAGAGGTGGTTTTGGGTTCAGGGGGTCGTGCTCCAGTCTGGGACACTTGCAGCATGGAATGCTGGGAGAGGACAAAGCAGATGGGAGCTCTCCAGTGTTGCGAGGGAGACCGTCAGCAGACTCCATGCACCCCCCCCCGTCTCCAGGCACAAAAGCGTGGGGCCATCCTGCGTGACCAAAATGAGGCAGGCACATGCAACCTTGTCTGAACCCAGCACTGCTGCTGCTGCTGCAGCCTCTCCCAGCTGGGGAGACAGACACTAAAAGTGTGTGCGAGCTTCCTGAGGTTGTGAAACGCACACTGCATTGCACAGGAAGCGGCCATCCAGATCATCTATGCTGACAGCTGCAGGCCCCACAAGGTTGGCGAGCACAGAATCATATGATGGAGAGGAGGGGAGTCAGGAGGTATGGATGGTAGCTGAAATTCCTCCAAATATCGCAAAGACCTTTTGTTGCTTTATGTTGTTTACGATTAGGCAAAGATATTTTTTTTAGAGGGATCATGGTGTAAAATGTGAGCTATATTTTGAAATGATTAAGAGGAGATGAAGAGTTATTCAACATCACTGCACATTCCTGGGAAATGAATATCACATGAAATGCACAGCAGCAAGTGCTATACATCCCCTCTCTGTAAACAAAGGATCATTCTGCTCTCTGTAGCCTAATTCCAGAAAACATGATTCCAAAAAAGATCCGGATGAGGTCGCGCTAGAGACGATGACACCGATTCAGTCGCTCTTTCAAAAAAAAACTGATAGAGTGTGGCTCTGTAAAAATATGAGCCTCAGATTATAGTGTAATTTACTAAACGACGCATTAATTACAGCTTCTGGTGAAAATAATAATCTCGTAAATGAACAAACAGCGAGCGCACTCGCTGCTTTTCTAGATATTGAATTTACACAAACATTTTTTGCGACAGAATTACTGGTTATGAAGAAATATCCATGTGCGGCTGAGGAGAAATATTCAAACAATGAAGACACTCAACATTCCGAATCCACACCTGGCTCGCAGCGCAAACGTGCACGAGGTGAAATATAAATCAAATCAATCCACAATCAATCGTTAAATGTGGCCGAACGTGCACGTCGCATGTGACCCGATCATTCCTCATGATTAATGCTAATTCTAATGACAGCAGCGCTGTCAGCTGTGTGTGTGTATGTGTGTGTGTGTGTGTGCTCAGATGTAGTGCCTTCAGGAGTCGCTCTAGTTACAAGAGGCGCACCAGCACCGCCGAGGTGAACAAGAACAACTCCGCACGGGCTGAATACACAAAGCCGACCTCATCAACAGTTCACACATTAATGAATCCACAGCCCCGAAACCACACCGTAATGTAAAGCACGACACTCCCGCTGTGAGCGGCGAAGTTTCTAAATAACCTGATTTATAAGCGGTTGATCCATTAATCAATAAGTGAATGAAGCGGATTGTTGGAATCTCGCCTAAATCAATACATTGTTTTATTCCTTTGCAAATCAGATAATGATCACCTGTGTGTGTGTGTGTGTGTGTGTGTGTGTGTGTGTGTGTGTGTGTGTGTGTGTGTGTGTGTAAACCAGCAGTGAAGCCCAATTAGTTCACTCACTTCAGCAAGCAGCCGACCATGTCAATATTTACAATAAAGCGTTAAACGAAGTTAAACGACCAAAAGAAGTGTGTTTCAACAGAAATCCAGCCAACACACCATCAAGATTCAGCCGTATAGCAACACATTGTTACATTTAAAGGACTCCCGACACAAGAGGAACACAATTCAAACTACTTGGCTCCCCTCCTCCGCTGAGGTTAAACACGTAAAATACGGCGTTCAATCAGCCAACATGCAGCTCTTGTTCTGGGTCCACTCACCACCAATTCGAGTATCCGATCACCATTAGGGACAAAACAGCGTTGGGGGTAGACAGCCGATGGGATAACAGTGGAAGTAATCCAAAAAATGGCACAAATAAATACAGCGCTTATCCCCGCATGTAGACAGCTCTCGGTGCTATTGTCTGCGTCTCTCCGCCGCACGGGGCTCCGTACCAGCTGAAGCGCTTCCCTTGTCTGTAGCAGACTGCCGAGAAGCGCAGCCTTTTTCGTCAGTGGAAAACTCCCTCCTGGCGTCTGGTCTGACGCAGGCGGTGACACAGGGAGGCTGCCCACGCTGCTTCCTGCCCGTCCTCTTGATGTGACTGCGACCGTACCTGCACGAGGAAATGCATATGGTCATCGATTGTATTAATATATTGATAATACGATGTCTAATAATAAAATAGTAGCCACTGAGCCATTAAAGAGCCTCTGGTGGTGAGTTTCTGAATAGAGATATGTAGATAGATAGATAGACAGACAGACAGACAGACAGGAAATACAATTATAACATATAAGAGATTAAATTAATAAAACCTGAACACTGAACTAAAACTAAGACCATATTCCAACTATATACAACATTAAGATGAATAGGAAAGTAAACAATAGAAGAAGAAAAAAGATTGGACAAAAATGAAACAGACAGAAATGTAACAAAGCTGAAAACAGTGCTGATGTTTTGGAGATTCGTGGTTTTAACAGGACATAAAGATATATTCTATATTGTCTTGTAAAGTTTTGTCTTAACTGACAGCAGGGGGGATTTGAGTCTCTTATGTGTCTTTCATCGCCACATAAAAACATTTGTTGGAAACCTCCATAAACCACTTTTAGAGGATCCCTCGATTCTTCTCCATATGACCTAAGTGTTGCACAGTGAGAGGCGGTGTCTTCAGAAGACAGACAACAGTAATAGTGATGTGGGAGGTGCTGTGATGCTGTAATGCTGTGTGCTGTGGCTTATTTCCAGTTAAAGGAAAACACTGACTAAGCTGCTATGAAACGACTAAATGAAATGAGTCACTTGCTTTAGAACACAAAAGTTAAAAAGAATTTCAAAGGAATCTACCATAAAACCGATGCACATTAGACGCAGACTCGGTATAAATTTAATATGATTTTTTAACCTAAATAGCTTTGCATCATGACAGTTCAGTTTATTAAAATGATGTACTTGAATTCACAAATGATGAGTCATTTTGAGGCAGATTCTTGTTTTCATTTTTCCCTGTGCTTAAAGCACTAAGAATGGGAACAGGCGCAGCTAGAGCAGCCTATCCCAGAAACACAATCTGCCTACCAGCACCTCTAAAGCTCACCGATTGATACTAGTGATTATTTTTGTGTAAAAATGACAATTTGAGGTTATGTTGAGGACTATTTCTTAGCGAGGAGCAGTTTCCAAGTAACAGGTAGAGTCACCAGGAAGCCACTGCTCCAAAAGGTCAAACTACTGGTTTAAATTTGACTAATTTCAGGTCACCAAAAACAAATACATCAATTATTCCTGACATCATGGAGAGGGCTCTTCATTTTATGGGTCCCGGATTTTTCTAATAATTTCCAACAAACATTTCCTGGAAGGGACTAACTCATTTTAAGGAAGATAGAAAATGTTCTGTAACAGTTATATCATTTCAAGTTTAGTTAGTTAGTTAGTTAGTTAGTTAGTTAGTGGTTGTTGATCTTCAGAAGAGCTTTCCATTTAAGTCAAACTTAACTCAATAAATAAGATGAAAAATCCAGATAATTAAAAATGCATACAGAACCTAAAGCTCCTGCTTCGAAGGTCAAGAATGAATTTTCATGCTGAATTAAAAAGTTTCACATCAGCACAATAATAATTGAAATTCCACAGTTCTGTAGACACTGAATGGATTCAGAAGCTGAAGCTGCAGCCCCCCCCCCACCCGCGAGCGAATGCCTTCATTCTCAGCCGGACCTGAACACTGTGTCCCGCCAATGTCAACACAGGTGCTTGACTCAGATATTTGGGGAGAGGTCTCCTGTGTACATAGAGCTATGCTAATTGTCTCCTGCTAATAGAGGGCCCTATTCTCACTAGCCTGTTGAGCCTGGGGGCCCCATTAAGGGCCTCACCCTCATAGAAAAACAAGCACATCAAGCTGAATGACAACAGACAGACCCATTAGTGCTCCTATTGAGCTTACAGTGTTTCTGTTTTAAAATCAAGTTCTGTTTTCCATGATTTATAAGTGAAACATAATGACAAGTACATACTATACAGTGTGCAAGTGTGTGCATTTACTTGTTTTGAGTTGTTTACTTTGGAGGTAGTAGTTTCACCCGAGTCATACATTAGCACGTGAAAAGAGTGAATGGCTTTGTGATAATGAACGTGTTAGATAACAGAGATTATGGCTGACCAGGCAACTTATTTATGAAGCCAGAGTGAACATGTGAGAAAACCTGCTGGTTAAATGAAAGGATGACATATATGTTGATGTGCCCAGGAATATAAATGAATGTTACACATGAAAACAAGATTTAGAGGTTTTGATATTAAAAACTTAGTGTTCACATTGAAAACAGATTCTGACTGATAAGTGAAAAAGATGTTGGTTAAAGGAAACCCCTCAAAGTTTTTCTTTACGTTTGTTGAGGTTCAAACACATTTCCTCAGTAAATACTGTAGTCAAGATCAAGCTAAATACTGTATCCATGTCCTCACATACTGTCAATTACACTGTGAGGAGGGAAGGGGCCATTTAAAAGGTTATTGCAACCTTTGGATTGCTGTTTATTGCAACTAGGAGAAATAGAAGAAGTTGCAAAGAGAGTACTGGTTCCCAAACTGGGGTCAGAATATGATTAAAGGGGAATATGGAAGAAAGAAAAGAGTTATTCTTATGTTGGGTTTTTCGGATTTTCTCTCAATTCTGCCCATTTATTGTGAAATACTGGACACTTTTACTACTTCTAAAATCCTTCAAAATAAAACATCTCTCCAATCTCTTTGCTTTAAGGCGGGACAAGGCAATACAATACAGTGTTAAGTAAATAAACATTCAGCAGTGCTATCTGCATAGCTATCAGACAGCATTTGTAATAATAATGACAGTGTTTTGTTTTTGTTTTCGTGTCTAAGGTGTGTAATAAAGAAGGTGAGGGTTTGTGACGCGGTAATGCTCCAGTGTGAGCCAGGGAGTCTGAATGTCCAGACAGACTCCACCCAATTAGCTTCCCTGTCGCCCTGCGACTCTTTAAGACACAACAATGAACCATCCACGGCCCGGAGGAAGAAACCGGCAGTCACATGAGCAGCAGTCGCAGCCATTACTGAGGAATTCTGCTCTCTTCACATAAAAAAAAAAAAAAAACCAACTAATAATCACCAATTTCAACAATTAACCCTTTGTTTGACAAGTCCCCGAGAGCCTGGAGACATTCTCCCTCGCTCCACCACTTCTGTGGTTTGGTTCAAGCGTGAAGCCTAATTATAGCAGCAGCGTTAGCAAACATCAGATCACTGACAGGTTCAACAAAGTTGTTTTGATGGATGCACATTATGTAAGAATCTGGGTAGCACAAAGACGTGTTGTGAGTTTTTGAGCTGGTTTCTGGTCTTTGATGAAGTGTCCTTCATGAAGTTCTCTTGAGATAAACAGGAAATGTCTTGGCGGTGGAACTCATGCTTTTTTATGTTGCCCTTTGAAGTCCTCTGTCAGGGCCATCAGTTCCCTTTTTTGATAAACAAGGAAAAGTTCCAGGGAACAGTGCGACTCACATATGTTTACCCTCTCTTCTAAGAAAAAGAGTTGTACATGTGTGTGTGTGTGTGTGTGTGTGTTGGATGGGGGGATGGTAGCCAGAGTGCCAAAGCCACTGAATCAGGCCTGAATACATTAAGGCCACTCTCTTTAAAAGTGTGCCAGAGAGTTCATGGTGGAAGACGCCCCTCCAAGAGCACAATAATGGGCTTCAATGCGTTCCATCTGTGGAGGGAGAAAGGCCTGTGACTGCACGTGCTGTGTGGAGTGGGCTCAACAATATATCAATTTATGGCCATCACAGCGGCCGTAAAAGCGCTCCTAAAGGTGAAGACTGGGGCCGAGGAGTGAAATGCCAAAGCCATCAATACACAGACATGATTAAAAAAAAAGCACAAAAGTGTCAGTTGAGGATTAGAAAGCTTTGTCCGGGAAGCCTGGAAATAAACCTAATATGAATTCACAACAACTCTGGTGTTGAAAGAAGTTGAGAAGTGTCCCCCGGAGGAGCGACAGTCTGATGTTGTTGTGGTGGTGGTCAGGCATCGGCAGACGGGGCTCGTGGGGGGGGGGGGGGGGGGGGGGGGGGGGCTGATTGATAGCTCCAGCTGTCCCAGAGGAGAGGAACACAGGCAGACAGCTGGTCACCTGTAGCCCCAGACATGACTGTGATAGAGGCGCATTGGCATTGTGTTTCACTGCAGAGGGCAACCAGTGCAATGCAAAGTTCAGGCCGCTGTTCATCACAGCCAAGAAAACAAACGGCGGCGCTACGGGGGACGAGATTTAAAAAATAAAAGAGCACTTGAGGAAATAGATTCAGCCGAGGAAAGCATGCAGGAAGCTAATTTATTGGATTTTGAGCAGCAATTCAACACTTAAGTGTTTGGTTAATAAGACTCAAAACACCTCATCATCTTCTAATGACAATGCAGTCCTCTAAATCAGCCCGTTTTATATGCTTTCATAGAGAATAACTGTTGTTTTGACACAAGTTACATGAGAGCGAAAAGAAGAAGAAGAGATGAGCTCACACAGGCATAGGGATTAATCCAGAAGCAAGAGGGGAAAGAAAGAAAAAAGAGACACCCTCCCCCTCTTGCAGCCGGCCAGCCAATCAGCACACAGAGGAGCTGGTTTACTTGGAGACCAAAGAATCTGTGTGTAGTGATATGACATCATCAGCTGCCCATTAAAGGAGAGGTCACTTCTTCCTTTTTCCTCCACCTTAAAGAATGAGGGAGGAAGTGTGACGTTTTCCAAGAACATCGGAGGAACAAAGACCCTTTTGAGCGTCTACCTCTCCTGTTTTTCCCCCCCTTATATAGATAACACAATGATTGTTGAGGCAGTCTATTCCCATTGTACCTTTGAGGATAGTCTGAACTGCTACTTAGGTACTATTCATGAGTTGTTCAGCATTGAGACAGGCACAATTCATAAATTCAACGACTTGCCTCTGCCGTTTTTGTTTGTCGCTGCAACACTGAGGCAACAACTGTTCAGATTTCAATGCTTCCATTCATTCACTGACAAACAAGCTTTATGTTTGGGATGCCCTCACTGCATACAGTATGTGTGCGTGATCTTATTGGTTCTCTGTGCTATGTGTCTTCAGCTTTAGGGGCAAAAAAAAAAAAGCTGCCAGTTTGTGTTGTGTTTACTTGGCAGCGTCAGGGCTGTCTGACTGATGCATTCTGGATTGTCTCTCCCAGGACGTTCTTTCTATGTTTTATTCATTGCTGTGATGGGCTATAGACTTCCCCCTGACATAATATTATTGATTGCCTAATAGACTATCAAAAGAATAGCCCCACTCAAGGCATCAAGACTTTAGAGTACCTTTATTTTTTATAGATAATTAGATTTTCAAAAAGTAGGGCTGCAAGTAACAGTTTCACTATCGATCAATCTTCTGAATTTCTTTGTCAATTAACTAATAAATAGTTTGGTCCGTGAAATGTCAGAAAATAGTGAAAAATGTCTCCAAAGCCTACAGTCTAAAAGCCAAAAAGAGTGAATATATTACCACATAAGACAAAGAGTAATCATGCTGAAACGATGATCAGATTAATTGATTAATTAATGAATTGATTCATTGATTAATTGGCAGAAAATTAAACTGTAACTATCGAGATCATTTCTTGATCACCTCATTTTTTTTAAAGCAAAAAGTAAATATTTGCTCTTTTTCAGAATTGTCCATGATATAAAACTTAATATCTTTGGGTTTTGGTTAACAAGACATTTTAATATCTCAACTGAAAATTGTATGTCATATTTCAAATTGATTTATCGATTGCAGCCCTAAAAGAATTCAGCAAATCCTCAAAACTGAGAAGCTGGAAACGAAAAATGATTAACGATGAACACACAACAGTAATTGATATTTCACTGACTGACTGATTGATTAATCAACCAATTGTTTCAGCTCTAAAAAATAAATAAAGACGAATTAATTAACTTACCATTAACTCTGAGCTCTTTTTAAAAAAACTTATTTTTGGACATGAAATATATTTTGTGAATCCAGGTAACCCACCAGTTTCCAAAATCATGACATGAGACATATGGCACTGGCACCTAGAATATTATTAGGCTGAATCTATTATTGCAGTGTTTTGCACTATGAAGCAAACAGGTAAGAGACACACCGGCCAGCATCTTTCACTGCACAGAAACTATGTTCACAAGAAGCTGTGACACAACAGAAACTGAAAAAAAAAAGAGGCGTGTAAATGTGGCGCTGAAAGGGTTAACGATGAGCGACACAGGAAGGGGGTCCCATGCTTGGACCATACCAATCACATCGCTCACAACGACCCTGCTATTCACATGACTGAGCACAAACCTCACTTCCAGGCCGGACCCTGCAATTGGCCTTCATCTCGACCGCTTCATCATAAAGACGCTGTGATGATTGTGGACGTCTAAGCTGCCATCACACTCTCCTCAGTGAAACTACTGTCAGTGCTCAGGCAGCAGTGTTGTTGAGTCACATGTCCTGCAAAATTTACAACTCCCGATGTGCCCCCCCCCCCCCCCCCGTATTGCCCAGAAATCAATACATGGCAACCCGTGCTTTATGACCACATAACAGTTCTAAAAGATGTAGTAGCAGAGCACGCAGACATATTAGCTTGGTCGAGTGCCGGACAACAACAGCGAAACTCCCCTCATCTGCTTATTTTCCGTTTACTGCAGCACTTCCTCATTGAAATGTTTACATGCAGCACACGTGCTTTCAAAGAAGAGACAGAGGCTTCTGAAGCACAGGAAGCGCTCTGCTGGGAGTCACTCCTCTGATACTGATACAGAGCCAGTCTGGTTACGGTATGATTTCACATGTACACCATATAGCAGCTAAGATGATGCAAAATCATATAGAATTGTAAACTCTACCCCTCAACTAAAGTTTTTGCTAGATTTATAGCCACAGCACTGAAAACAAGTTATAACAGTAATAACATACTCTCATACTGTCAGTGTTATTACTGACATGCTTTACAGAAAACAGAGTTGTTCCTCTGCAACAAAAGGTGAGAATCGGCCTGATTGTGATTGATGGAAGTCCCTCGCCGCGTCACACTGTCACTGACACAAGCAGAAGGAAACCACACACCGCCATGTTTCCCGTCACAAACTGAGCACTTCCTCTTTTTTTTTTTTTTTTCCTTCTCATTGTCTGTGTAACAAAATTGAAAGCATACAGTATATATCACGACACCAAAATAGGCGTTGCTGGGAAAAAAGTGAGCCGGCTAGCTGGAATTTCCAGAAATAGCAATCCGAAGAAATATTTGAGTCAAGTGTTGACGGCGTCATCGTCACACTAAGACAGATAACGATGTAATAACCGTAACTCAACAAACAAAGCTGAGTTACTCATCAGTTTTTTAAATTAATCTGTCCACATTTCTTGTTGTATTATTGGTTTGTTCACATGCCATTGAGATTATAAACTAATTGGATGCAAAGTAGATTTACTACAAATACTTTTACATACATTAAGTTGCTTTGAAACCAGCAACAAAATATGTTCACTTTCCTGGGCTGCAAACATACTTTCAAGAAATAGTTCAATATTTTGGGAGATGTTTCTATTTACTATCTCGCCAAAAGTTACATGAGAAGATTGAGACCACTCTAAATATGGAGCTACAGCCAGCAGCCCTTTAACTTAGCTTAGCTTAGCTTGACCCGCTAATAACCCCAATAAAACCACAACCGTTGTTTTCACATGTCAGTCTCTGTACGGATTAAACAAAAATGTATCAGTAGAGGTGCTGGTAGATAGATTTAGTTTCCTTTGGACAGACCCTCGCTAGCTTGCTCTCCCTGTTTCCAGTCTTTATGCTAAGCTAAGCTAACAGGCTGCTGGCTGTGGCTTCATGTTTATCGGACAGACACAGCTATTGAACAACTCCTTTAAACTAGACGCACAGAGGAAGACAGGTAATTGTGAGCCATGTTAATATAACTTATTTTGGTTATTTTATCCAGTTATATGTGTTCATGGGTGTATGTGAGCCCACTCCCTTAAAACGGCCTTGTACTAGTTAACTCAGCTTTTGGGTCTGCAGCAGTTTGTTGTCAGCAAACAAAATCACCCCGTAATGTCTAATGAGTGGCATTTTTTCACTTGAGGGGGGGATGGAGGACATTACGGCGCTGGTAATGGGGGAACGGCAGGGGAGGAGCAGGTTGGGGTGGCTGGGGGGGGACGTGCAGTCGCTGAGGCTCGGAGAATCTGCATCCCAGCATGCTGCTGTTACCACGGCTACAGGGACATGCGGGCCAAATGGAGGTGCCAGGCCGACAACAGTGAGGCCCAATTAGAGACCCTGGGAGAGGGGAAGATAATGAAATCCAGCCCCGGACTGACGTGGGTTAACTAAATAAGTCCACAGTCGTTTAGCGCTAACAAAAAGGACGACCGGGTGGATGTCGGGGCAGGAAAAGTGGCCACAGATCCCTGGACAGACAGATTTATTGACTGACAGAATGAGAACTGTTGGACTTGGTACTGTTTTATAATACTCATCACTTGTGTGTCCTTGATTTGCTTGCTTTACCACAGCTTCCTCTCCTCCCACACACTGCCATTTCCCCCTTTTCTCTCTTTCATTCTCTTTCTCTATCTGTTTCAATTCACATTTTCTCCGTCTGTATATCTCACTTACTCTGACACACACTTCCCCCAATACACACACACACACACACGCACACACACACACACACACACACACACATAAACTACAGCTTCAACCTGCAGAATGGCCTCAGAATGTGAGAAAGGGACAAGTAGCATGTGTTTACCGAGCACTACTGTCCACACATCCGTTCCCACAATGGCCCCATTGAGGGTGGGCCCAGGTTAAAGCCTATTTAAAAGGCTTGTTTAACACTGAGAAGAGGGGCCGCATACCCGAACCGCAGGGAAGGGAAGGTGGGGGGAGGGAGAGGGATTCACAGCGGGCTCCTTACCCTCCACCCGAGCGTTTTCTTCAAAGCCGAGCTCGTGTTGTGCTGACAATTCACTTTATCTTTTTTTCTCATAAGACTTTTTTTCTTTTGAGTGTTTCTCAAAAATGTTTGTACTTTTTCACATCACAGTTGTGTGCACATGTGAGAGTGCATGTGGACGCGCCACAGTTTGAGTTGAACAGAGGACAGGGGCCAACGGAAAAGGGAGAGGACGGAGAAAAAGGGTGGGAGTAGTTGTAAAAGTAGATAGTTTTAGGAGGGAAAAGCTGGATGGATGGGCAGAGGGGAGGAAAGAGAGAGTCAGGACAGCGAGGGAATATTTTCCCCTCCACCCTCCCTCCTTCCCGCCTTTCTCTTCTCCTCATGTGAAGGACAAGCCTGGCGGGGCTGCGGTCTGGCCCAGTGATTGTGTACGGCGCCTCGCGGTGCCTCACACAGGAACCCCATTAATCACTGGAGCAGGTCTCTCACTCCTGGACACAAAGACCCCACACGCCGACTCCACTGCATACACTTGCAAACACACAAACATTATGAATACTTGCATATCTGCATGCGCGTGTGAGAGAAAGAGGAAAAGAAAGCAAGGGAGAGGTAGGAGATTCCTAAGCGTTTTCACAGAGGTACACATAATTATTTCTAAAATGTTTTGGCAGCGTTCAGCAGAGAGGACTGAGAAAGGAATGCCAAATAGTTTGGAGTCACACCAAGAGAGCTGTCTTGAATTGGTTTAGCATTTAGTCATAGAGTGAATTTGTTCTTACAACACATCACAGTCCTGATATTTAAAACATTAAAGTGCCCTTATATTGTGATGCCAAAACAGCTTATTTCCTATTATTCCCTGTGGTGCAAGAAGAAAAAAAAAACAGTATCTGATCTAATTAGGCAAGAAATCAAATAGCTAAAGATGACTCTGATGTCCTGAGAAATTAGATATCAGTGCAAAGACGTGCAGGAGATACATATATTATCCCACAAGTCAAGCAGGCAATGTTTTCCAGGTCATTTGTTGGAGAAATCCCTGCAGCAATTCTATTTCCATCGGTTGCCTTAAGCGCGAGTCCATGTGTACACAGCCCGTCTATAGTAGGAGCCGAAGAAAGGACACCACTGAGGTCATCCCCTATATTAAGACTACAGGCTCCTCTTACCCCCAACATGCACTGCATAAAAAAAAAATCGACCTTAGCAATTAATTCACTCCCACATGCAGTTATGAAATAGAAACAAAATCACTGCGTCATTGGGGAGGGGATTATGCTTGAAAAGGAGTCGATTATTTACTAAAGATTACACTAAATCATGTAAAAATGATTGAACAAGTTCATTGTCACGGGCAATAAATGTAAATATTACAGCATTTTCATTTGGTTATTCTTAATCATCCGCCATGTTGTTTGTTGTCTTTAACACCATGCAGAAACTGTCCTTTTCAACCTTAAAATGTCTTGAACTGTATTCAAACCAGCGCATATGCAAACATAATAAGCAAACATAAAAAGTAGAAAAAACAAACAGGAAATTGGATTGATTGATTGCACAATCTGCAGGTGGAGGAGGGCGAGGAGCAGTAAAATGTGGAGTTGTCTGGCATACGAAGAGACAATCATCTGTGTGGGTATGTGTGTATGTGTGTGTGTGTGTGTGTGTGTGTGTGTGTGTGTGTGTGTGTGTGTGTGTATGTGTGTGTGTGTGTGTGTGTGTGTGTGTGTGTGTGTGTGTGTGTGTGTTCCTCCTCGACTCTGCCTCTCAGACATCCCCCTCTCATACCTAATCCCAGCCCAGCCACTATAATTTACTGCCCCATCGGTAACTAGCCATCGACAGGGAGAAGATGAGGAAGAGAGGGGGATATGCAGGAGCCAGAGGCAGGCTGAGGGTCAATGGCTATATCGAGCACATAAACCCCCATGTAATGAGCAATATTTGTGTACCGGGAGGAAGGTCGTCGAGGTGAAATGGAGAGGGAGTTGCACGTCACATGCAGACACAGGACTCCATTAGTCAAGAGATGTAGAGCTCCTGTATGATTGGGCTCTTGTGTATGTATGTGCAGGCAAAAAAAAAAAATGAAACTGAAAAGATGACAGATGCAATAACATTTTCTTACTTTTTCATCATGTATCATTTATTGTGTAATGCTTTAATCGTTGTCTGTCTGAATCTGCTGCTGCTGTGTTGCTTGTAAAAGAGATTTTTGATCTTAATGAGACTAATCTAGATAAGCAGAGATGAAAATGAAAACAAAAGCCATACGCTAAAGGGGCCATTTGTTTCCTTTTGAACGCAGTCGTTTACTGTCTTGTGTGACAGAGGGAATCATTATCCTAATTATGTGTTATTGCATAATCAATGTGTTTATCGTGATAAAGCGGATATGTTTTTTTTTGTTGTTTAAAATCCCACATGTGGCGAGATAGAAATACAAATGAGGGCCGACACTGAACGTTCACCATTGCTGTGCATACTTCTGTCTTCAAGCTCTAATGTTACGAGATCAAAAACACACAACGAAGTGAATCCAATCAGCGCTGAGCAGCTGACCTCAGTCTGTGTAAACATGTTTTTAGAAGGAGTCTGAGTGTTTTTTCATGGAAACGCTGAGCCTTTGTGGAGAGATTAAGGCAGCAAATCATCATGGTGTTTTTTTTTTTTTTTAGATTTAATGCACATCGTGGCTACTTTAATCATCTCAGTCCTAACATGACATCACACTGTACCGGCACACTCTACAGATGCATCCAGACGAGCCTTTCGGGCCCGTCTCACCCCTCGCTCATCCCCCGATGGTGAAAGCCCCCGCCGGGATTGGCCCAACATAAGCCCCTTTCTAACTGATGGGGCTCAGGGACGTGGAGTGACAGCATGTGTTTCATGATGATTAAACGCTGAGCGAGGAGCCCATCATTGACCGGACATCACACCTCCAGGTGCTGTTAATCATCTCAACAATACTCTTCCTCCATCTTGCGCACGATGGATCCATATGCAAGGGCCTATGAATCTATCAACAGTTGTTACATTAACGCCTGTGATACCGCCGATGACAAGTGTTTGTGTGGTGAGAATAGGTGTAATGGCAGGGCTAACTGATCTACATCAATGTGCTAATGGAGCCCTGATACTCTAATTAATTAAACTAGCAAACGCAAACAGTGTCTATTTATTTATAACTTCCTGCAGTCAATTCTTCAGCGGATCAGGTCCGTGGTTGCAGGTGCGGTTAGAAAGCAACACAAGATGTTGATGTAATCTGACACCTCAGCACTGTTAAATCCTCACAAGCAAATACATGTCTATTTAAACCTGCATGCTTTTCCTAACATGAGCAAATACGCAGGCTCTAGAAGTAGCAGCATGGCAGATGTAATAAAGCTCTTTAAGGGGACACAAACATGAAATACGTAGCCTGTAAATCTTTTATAATCTAATTACAAGCAATTTGGAAATCCTTTACAACTATTTACGTGTGCACTTTTAATTCAGGGTGCTGACACCCCACTTAGCTAAATAATCTCAGATTGCATAATCTACTAGAATCTAGCTAAGAGGTGAAACTGGTTTACGTGGAAGAGTTTTCTGTCGTTTCTAGAAACTTGTGACCCGCATCCAGGTCTGCAAAATTCAACAACATTGGCTTTTTAGATAAGAGGAGGCATTACAGAATAACATGTTTCCTTTCTGTCTGATTAATGCATCAGTGACAGATGCTGAGGGGATTAGGTCTAGATTAGTATCCTTTCCACCGACTCTGTTTTCCTCTGATGGCCACGCTGCCTTTCCAATGGTCCTTTTTAAGCAACAAACTGGATCAGCTTTCCCTGTTTTAGTTTTTTTTTACTCAGCAATTGTTTTTATGTTGTTTTGTCAAAAACGTCTTGTAGACTACATTATTTTTCCACTTTCACAAATTGACTCATTTTGTACAGAAATGTCCAACTGCTCAGCCAGGTACTGTTACACAAAAGACTTTCCTGCGTGGTGTGATCGGTTTCACTTCACTGCTCCGGCACTCTCTGTGCTCTTGTTTCCAAGCATGACTCATCATTTCACCTTTATTAACCTGACTCATCGGTCTTGGAGACCATATCTCGGCAGGATACGGGAAGTTATATATTTTTTTCCCTGCTGAAGCTGGCGATGGGATGGAGAGCTTCTGGGCGGATTCTGGCGGCTGTTTTAGCAAACCCAGAGATAAAGCTATCAGCGACAGGACCTGTTCTCCATTGTTGAGAAGAACACCCAGACCCTAATGAAGTGCATGTAAGCAGCATAAAGGGACCAGGGTGTGTCTCTTCCTCTCTAACCGAAGTAACGCCGGTTTTCTCAGTGTTCCCTGGAACTGCATTCACAAGCAGATGTCTGCTGGCAGGGCCTGCCAGATAATGACAAAGGATTAAATCGCCTGATTCCCACACCAGCAGCCCAGTGTGTTTGTCTACCCTCTTTAGCCACAATTTATGGGCTCTGCAGAGCTGAGATAGATCGACTATAGGAGCATAAGCCTCAGAGGAATAAAGAGGGGTGCTAATCGGTGAGGAATAATTCCAATTCAGGGCACTGATTTGGGATTAATAAAAATGCAAATTTGTGGAGATGTGATGGAATGATTTCTTGTGTTGATGACATGTTTAGCTGATATACAGAATATCAAGTTGTTTTACCACTGATTATCACAGCACTAGATTGTGTGTTTAAACATTTAATGGATTGATACCACTTTCATGTAGGATAAATGCAGCCGCTTAGCTTAGCATAGAGACTGGACACAAGGGGAAGCAGTTAGCATGGCTCTGTCCAAAGGTTTAAAAAAATATTTCAATTTCTCTTCTCTTATTTTTCAGTAGCACCAACATAGCCACCCACACACTGACTCTAAGGCCGTACACATTTCTGTTTGCATTTAAAAGGGCATATTTTGAGTTGCTTTTGGGCTTACAGGCTCCACTGGATCGCATTAGAGAGTTGAAATCCCTGCTAACGGAATTCATCGGCTCGATTAGAGTACAGCAATGAATGATGCTAAAATCTAGTCAGGTTAAAAATGAATGAGCTATTTAAAAAAACAAAAAAACATGAAAGAAACTAAAATAAACAGAACAATCCCTGTCACACATGAGAACCTGCCATTTTAAATCAAAACATAGATTTTTCGGTTTTATTTCTAAAATACAGAGGCAACTTTGGATGCACACTGCTTATTTCTGGTGGATGATTTGTGTACCAAACCTGGCAGACTATCATTTGTGTGTGTTTTAATGCAGAGTCCTACTGACTCCTGCAGTTTTGCGGATCACCCAAAAATAACACAGTGTGTTTGTCATTTTAGGGATAATATAGCTGGCTGGAACAGGAGAGCAGAGCGGCAAAGCAACAATTAGAGAACTGTTCTCTCCCGCTGGTGAACAGGTCACTGTTTTCATTCGGTCAGGCTCGCTTGGCCGCAGTGTAATAATCAACTGGCAAACTGTCTTACTGTAAAAGAGCACTCGGCAGAGCAGAGAGTTTAAAGCAGGACACGTACTCTCGCTTCACCTCAGCCCGCTTTTTCTCACTGCTGGGAAATGTAGTGTGAAATGAAAGATCCGCATTTTCTCAGCTGTTTACAGTCTTGACTTTGTTGATGTACATTTCTATTCATAACCTCCCAATGCATGAATCTACCCTTATGCATACATATTACAAGAGGCAACACTTTGCACCACAGTGCATGTGACAAGGAAAGTATCCTGACAATCCCTTTCTTTGTTTGCAGTAAACTAAGGCACTCACCTGTGACTGCAGTGGCATTGGCAGCCATCCAGAAGTGTGTGTGTGTGTGTGTGTGTGTGTGTGTGTGTGTGTGTGTGTGTGTGTGTGTGTTTGTGCATGTGCGACTAAGTGTACAAAAGACAGAGACAGGGCCAGTCAGGCGCCTGTGCATTGGTTTGCCTATTTCCACACAGTCTGGGCCCCAGAGGAGGATTTGCAGGCCAGATAGGATTAGGCTCCCTCTCTTTACACAACAGCGATGGGGATAAGGAGTCCGCAGAGCTCAGGCGCACTCCAAAGCCCCATTAATACACAGCAGCAGATGAGTACCTTAAACAGCTGAGCCCACTCTGCCCATGTTTGGTTATCAATGCTCTGCTGCTGTGCCGCCGGTCAATTATGCTCACAACCAGCAATTCCCGGTGGAAAATTCATAGAATGCGCCAATTATCAGGGACATCTTCCTGTTACTGAGCCGCGGCCGCTTTTGATCAGTCGCATTTCAGCTCACTTGAAGCCTAAAAAAAGAAATCCTTCTGTACCTGTAATCCTGGTTGTTATATCATCACAGCACTTAATAAATGTAGGGAGGACCCTCATTATTTGGCACATTTGGTTTATTTAATCAGTGCGTGGCAACCTGTAACACACACAATGACAGTATCCCAGTGTGTCTTCCATACTGGTAGCTTACTGGAGAAGGTTTACATATATGTGAAGGGTCCTCCCTGCCCTGCGAGGGCTCAAAGAGCCCTAATCACATTAAGACAAGCCACTTAGATATAACTGCAAACTCTCTCTGAGCACAGATCAGACCAACCAGACAAGAGAGCAGCAGTGGTCCCTCATCAGACACTCTGTTTGCTTCAGTTTGATCCCCATGTATCACTTCCACCAAGTCGTTACGGTAGCATGTAGCACACTGCTTACTTCCTCGTTAGTTCTGCACGTACTGATTCATAAGTGGTCTGTCACCAAGGCGTGCTCTCAGCAGAAATTTCCTCCCACTTCCTATTATCACTGTCTTCAGAGCTTCAACATCATCTCTCCCATCTCATCCTGAAGTCTCTTCCTCTTATCTCCTTCATTTGCCACCTCCTGCAGAGCGTATTGATCTCGCCACAATCTGCCGGCTACACGTCCCACAGAGACTGCTGCGGCTCAGTGTACAGTACAGGAAGTTAAAAGAGGACTAACTGCTATGCTAGACAGACACTGTTGACAACAGCGGACCATTTTCTGCACAAAAATTTAATTATTTTGATGTTGGCGTGAATGTGAATTTGGAGCTTGGAGACAGTTTCATTCTTCCTTTTTTCTTCTGCACTAAAAAAAACCACACATTTACCATAAGAAGTAATTCACGAGTACCAAAGAGCTCAAATTCTGCTGAAAAAAAAACGTAATCGGTGTTGCCCGTTTTTTTTGTTTACTTGAATATTTTGCATATAATGCAGGATTGCGCTCAATTACAATTTTCAGTGCCAACATTCTTAAATTCTCAGTTTCTACAATATTGATTTATGGCAACTGCGGTATGGTCAAAAGCTGCTGTAATCGATATTTTTTTATTTCAACAATGGATGTGTAAATACGACAATGTTGACCACGAACAAATTGACATATCAACTTAAAAGGTGATCATTTGTCTTTATGGCTTTTTTCTGATGCCTGCAAGTTGCAAATAAATCTGTAAATGTGGGTTTAAGTTTAGCAAAAGATCACTTTTACGGTTGATAAAATTAATAATGTCAATCTCAGGTGTTTGACATTACATCTGATGTCCTCCATGAAACCTCTACACCCTTACTTTCCACTTATCTATATAAAGGGCACATCACTTGCTGCAGTGGTAATGAATGATGGCATTGGGCGTGAAATATTAACGAAATTCCTCTTGAGACTGGACTGGGATTAAACTAATCATTTTAACTATGTAATTTTGGTGTAAATGACTTAAATGATCCGTATTTATTGCTAACAGGTCTTTCAACTGCCTTGAATCAGCCAAAAAAAGTTCCATTTGTCCGAAGCTAAATCCCAAATTTCATGCTATCAAATTACTTGGTAGTTGCAGAGTGCTGATGCACAGTATTCTCATTGATTCAAAGGCGAGGAGATTGACATGCAGCCAGTCAGACAACTGACGACGGTGCTGAGATTACTGCTACTCTTCCAGTCTGTTCTGGTCTTTAAGATTAAACAACCCACTCTCTATCTGTGTGTTAAACGCTGATTTGAAAGCCTGTTCAGGGATCTGAACAGGCAAAGAAAGGGTGTAACAGCGATGGCAACCCATGAAAGAAGAGGGAGGTCGTAAAGACGCCCGTTTTCCGACGCCACAGACCATTTCTCGCTTTTTACTGGGTCTCTGACACAGAGGGTCAGGGGATCTGAGCGGAGCTGTGTTGTCTGTGTGATTATTGAGCAGTGAGGTCAGATCACGGTCATGAACGTTTACAGATAAATATATGATCTAAAAAGAAAGAGTTGCAACAAAGCCGAAAATTGAGAGCTCATTAAAACTCACAGCTGTGGAGAGATGGTGGGATGGTGAATTAGCAGAAGGGAGGAAAACGAGGCTACTTTCACTGTCTGTTGTCTGTTCAGCTCTCAGTGTGCAGCAGACCTGTAGATGGAGGAGGGGAAGGGAGGGAGGAGGGAGGGAGGGGGGTCAGCTGTATTTAGCAGGGGAAGCTTCCTGTGCGTGGGCCTCATGGCGCCGAGCGGGGGACAGGATCCACAATCCAACTTGCTGTCTCCACAAAACACCCTTTGCTACAAAACACACACACCCTCTGGCACCGATTCTGCTCTCAATTTCCTGCCTGTAATTCGGGCTGCTGGTCAGAGAAAAAGCAACTTCCTAACAGTGAAAGAGGCCGGATCATCATACGCTGCTTGGATCACGAGCAAATAATCTTGCTTTGTGGTAAAAGAGAGATGTTATGTAAGAGCAGAGGAGAAGGGATGGCAAGGAAATGTGACTGAAACAATTAGTGACACTGACTGATGAAAATGTGAAAGTCTCCAGGAACTAATTATTACAATCAAAATGTAGACGTATAACTTCACAAGATATCAGGACTCAACTACTTTTATATCTTTATTTTCAGAGCAGAAGAAGAAGAAGAAGAAGAAGAAGAAGAAGAAGAAGAAGAAGAAGAAGAAGAAGAAGAAGAAGAAGGATAGCACAAAATATAAAATACTTTTTAGTTTACAGTGTCCTTTCTATGTGCAGCCGTGATTATTGATTTCCCCTGAATTATGTGATCAATGTCAGATCAATAAAAGGAATTCCCTAAAGGTGCCAAAAAGCATTTGACTATCATAACCTGTGCATTTGATTACCAGCTCTCTGCAAAGCCTTGGCAAATTAGTGGGAGCAGAGGCTACTCTTAAGTCCAATTTGAAGACATTGAAATGGCCTCTCAGCTATATTTAAATTTGTTGTACCTGAACAAAAAGACCAATCAATTCCTCTTTCATCCATTCACTGCCCCCAATATAATGAACTCTACACATTTTACTATATAGAGATAAATCAATCAAGATTTAAGACGTGCATCAATCATTGTCATTTTGCATATATGGGTTTAGAGTCCCACAACGGCCGTTTTTGCATCCATAAAATGTGACACATTGCATTGTGGGATTGTTTGCACACAGTCAAGTACATGCCATGGACAGGTTTTTTGTGCCATTGTAGGGATTTTTGGATGGTTTTTCAGTGCACAAATATCACACTCTTACTGTAACTAATTCAATTCACTCAACTGTAGCTCTGTGCTTTATGTAGTAAAAAAAAGGCTGGCAACACTTCTATGAGCTAAATGCTAACCTCAACCTTTGCTTATAAGTACTAAACACAAAGTACAGCTGAGGCTGATGGCAGTGTCGTTAGTTTAGCAAATATTTGTTCATCAACCAAAGGATTGGACTCGTTAAAATTGGGACCTGATGATGATGCAATTATAAAAGCCAGAGGACCACCAAAGTTATTGCAATTCATCCTGTGGGGAACATGAATGTGTGAAATTAATTTTATGACAATCCATCCAATAGATATCGAGACATTTCACTAAAAGTCAACCTCGGCGCAAGAGGAAAATTAAGGAGGATCATCAATGTCAGTAGGTTTCATCCTCTGGGGATAATGAATGTAATAGCATTTTATCTTATTTGTTCACATATTTCAGGGTGGAACAAAGTGGTGGACCAACCCCACAGACAGACCTACAATGCTGCTGGCACTGCCAGAAACTAAACAACAAAACAAAAGAACAACACACAATCACAAAAAAATACCAAAACAAAATAGAACACAGCTTTATGACAGATCTTTTTGATTAGTTCGTTGACAGAGTTGCTACCCCTGGCACAGTGACTCTTAAATTATTTTTAGAAGTAGAACAACAGCATATCATACTATGTGCTTGCATCAGCCATCTATTATCAAATCTAATGCCACACATAGAACCAAGCATTACTTAAAGACGGCCACAAGGTGCCAAACCTCTAATTAGCCTGGCCTTTAGTTCTCACCCATGATAAACAATCTCAGTGAGGACAGCCCTTTAATTAAAAACGTGACAAACCCTGCGTCTACATGCTGTAAAAGACATTTATTCCTGCAGTGTCTCTAACTTTACACACCAGTGCTGGCCATCTCCTCGCAAACAATTCCTAATTCATGGACATTACAAGACCCAGAGGATGTTCCTAATTACAGGGCATGTGTAAACCAAACCAAGCCTGGTTACCCCTGGAGGAGTAAGAACACAGGAACATCAGGCCGGAGCCAGTTTTATTGCTGTTGCCAAGGCTGAGGAGAAGAGCATGGAGGAAGTCCTAAATCAATCCCACTCACTGAGGGGGTTCACAGTAGGAAAGAGGCTGTCATCAACAGGAGGTGGATCTGTCACGA
The DNA here is from genome assembly GCF_023349555.1 of Cebidichthys violaceus. Classification (NCBI taxonomy): domain Eukaryota; kingdom Metazoa; phylum Chordata; class Actinopteri; order Perciformes; family Stichaeidae; genus Cebidichthys; species Cebidichthys violaceus. Next base: position 81,858 of record NW_027176794.1, read on the forward strand.
TCAATTACAAGACCGCAGGGAATAGCCCTAATGAATTTTGATAGCAGCCTTTGTCTCTCCTTATCTTAGGACTTTTCAGTGCTGATAAACTCTGAACACTTCATTTCATGTATATTCCTTCTTTCCCCAAAATACAGCATATTTAGGACATTTTGTGTGCTATGGAAAGTTCTATCTGAACAGAGAGACACTTTTTTTTTTACAGGCGTCCAGAAAGATTAGCCACTTATTTACTACGCCAGATTGGTAATATAATTAATTTTACTCATGACACTGAATTGCCATTGTGCAGATAAATAAAACTAATTATAAGTGCATTAGGTTTTTTTTAAGAATATTGTATTTTTTAAGCATACTCATTGGCAACCTCATTTCCCTCCATGCATGGCTCAAAAGAAGGGCAGGGAAGGCAAACGCAGTGTTCAAACCACAAACGTCTGGGTCACACTTCAACCGCAGTAGCACAACTGAAACACATAGTGAGAGGACTGTGAAAGCCTAAACAGGTCAGAAGTAAACTTGAGATACACACATAACACATAATACACTCTCTCTTCGAATAGTAGCTGACGCAACCACCTAAAGAGGACGTGGTAACTAAAATCTCTATTATTGTTCAGAGAGAAGTGCCATGAACTTTAAACCTTAAATACTGCATCAAATGAGAGATTTAAAAAAAGCAATCAGCTCAACTTTGCAGCTAGCAAACAGGTTGATAACACATGCCAGACAGCCTGTGTTTATCACCGTATACATTCACAAACTGAATCTAAATTATTAGCTTCCCACAACAATAACGGCACAGTGCATTCCATTCAAAGGACAAGCCCGGTGCCAAGTGCAAGGACATTGTGGAATATTGATTCCGGCAAAGCTTTACCAATGTTCTCCCCATATGTAGGTCAATGAGGCTGCAGACTCGCACAAGTGCAGCTTCCGTCAGATATTTAGGTCACACCCCAATTACAGCAAGGCAGAGAGATGAGCTCTGCGGGGGGAAATATCTTTATGGAAAACAGCCATTTCTTTGAATATTATTTGAGAGTTATTTTGAGACTGAGCCCTGGCAGGGGCTCAAAGCAACAAGCAGCGGTAGCAGGGAGATGACAGCTCGGGTGATTGGGTTTGAAAGTGGACCTGTCTAGCCTCTATGCTAATGCTCTGGCTCCTAGACAGTCTTCTGTTGGCTCCAACCCTTTTTCTTTTAGATGACATCACCATTCGCACCGGCATGCTGACATCATTGAGAGAGTATGTGTTGTCAATCACATCATTAAAGCAGAGCAAACCTTTCTGTTCTCTTAATTAATTTGTCCATCACATGTGCACATCGTCACCACTTGATAAAACCGGATTCACATCCCAAGACAAGTCCATAAATCAGCGCCGCATTCTGAAACTCACTGAGAGCTTTTACAAGAGGCAGAAGTTGCCAACCTCATTTTACCTCTCCAAGGGAAGCCCTGGGAGAGTAAGCAGACTGAATGTAAAGTCAATACCATCATACACAAGCTCTGCATGTGGTCTGCATCAGATCAGCCCTCGGAGCGGCGCTCAGCGAGGGGGGGGGGGGGGGGGGCGGATGGTAGCGCTCATTTGAAATCCTTTGAATGCGCTGAAGAATTGAAGCTGATACGTTGAAGTCTGTAGTGAAAAAGATAAACATGCTACTGCAGGTGCTGTGAATAAAACAGACTTTAAAGAAAAAAGAAAAGGAAACGGAGCAAATGACAAAGACAGACAGTTGTCAAGGCAAAGGAGGCAGGAGAACAAGTGCTCCTAATTCACAAGATTGTCATTAGCGTGACAGATTTAGTGCATGGTGACAAGAGGGCCTTGCACTCTAATTGGGGGGTTTTCAGTTCTGCATGTTATTTTAAACCAGCGTATGATAATTATGGCACTAGTGACACTAACTCAACTCCCACACACACTTTCTGGCAACATTCTGGTAGATGAAGAAATAGTTACATTATGTTTAAGATAAAATCCCTCTTGCATCATATAACAGAAAGCTATTTCATGCAACCATATTTTTCAGATAAGTAAAATGCCCTGAATGCTAACAATCACGATATTATGAGTAGGCCGAAAACACCTTAAGAAGACCAAATCTAATGTAGTTTTGTTGAAAACTACTCCTATAAAGAACTTTACCACCGTAAACCAACGAGCATTAGTGGGTTAACTGTGGGTTTTCCAGTTTTACCACCTGGCACTCTACATCACAATAACTTTCTCAGCTGCAGGGTCAGGCCCTTCAACAGAAATCCCCTTTATGGTGTTCTGCATAAATGTAACGCTAAATACAACAAATAACATCCTGTAACAAGTAAAAACCCAATTTTTATAGAGCGGAGACTTGAACCATAAAAATGTTCATAGGAAGTTAATGCTTCATTCGTTTGTTTCAAAAACAAGTTTGAGAAAAGTCTCTGTAACACCACAGAGGAGTTTTCTCTCAGCTGCTGCGGACACAATTTGAGTTTTTAAAACATGAAACTGGGCATTCCAGTCACAACTAGCATTTTATAGGCCACACTTGTAGCGTGGCTCTAGGGATGGTCCAATACTTTGGTCCAGACATCTCAACAGCTACTGGAGGGATGCTATGATATTTTGTGCAGACATTCATGGTCCTCAGAGGACGAAGCTTACTGACTTCTATTATTCCTTTAGTGGCACCATGAGGTTGACATTTGTGGTTCTGCGTTAAATTTGATATGTAAGGTCCTGAGAGAACAGATTCAAGTTTGTAACCCTCTGACTTTACCTCTAGCGCCACCAGCATGGCATATTTTCTTTTTGTCCAATTTCTGATACCTGCAAACTAACTTCATGTTTAGTGCAAATGTTAGGATGCTAACAGGTTAAACCAAGGTAATAAATACAATTATACCTACTAAGCATGTAAAATACAGTGATTGCATAAACATGGGCCTGTCAAAACGCAGAGGAACAGAAGGAGCACTGACGCTGCTGCTGCTGCTCTGCTAACGCGTAGACATTGTGTTCAAACACTGAATGAAAATACAATTCGTAACAAGTTTTATACAAGTTTTGAAATCTGAAAAATCTTTCAGGATGAATTTACTTTAAGCGCAGTTCGCTCTCGGTGAACGACGAGAGTCAGGTTACTTAAAAGAACCAGTTGGAACCGGTCTGTTCTATTAAGAGACCCAGTAAGCCAGCATGCACAATACATCAAACAACTGACTGGCACTCTGCCTTCATTAAGGTTTTTAATGACACCTGGTATTCCTGCTATGACATGTCAAAATCACGGGAGATTCTACTTCTGCATTCATGGGGCTTTTCTTGAAGGTACTTAGAATAGAAAGTCGCCTGTTTTTCTCCCTCAGGGAAAAAAAATATCATCTTACAATTTGCAAATGGTGTACTGTCACACAGCTTTTCTCTAAACCTCTTCCCTGTTGCTCATCACCATCAGCCACATGGAATATTTTGACTTCTTTCCCGCTGAAAAATTCTCGTGAGCTGTACTAACAGTGAGCGAAAGCAGAAAATATTTCCTCCTTAATCTTAAGCCTGTTATTCTAAGACTCGGTCCCTCTGGCAGAAAAGACACACAGGATGGCTTTCCCAATGTTATCCCTTAAATCTTCCCCAAGTTATTGCTGGCATTAGTCTGGCTATTTCAGCTGTGATATCAAAGAAACACAATGGACCCATCAGAACACAATGTTCTATGAAAACGCATGAAGGAAAACCAGAAAATCTGTAACAGATACATAATCAATTCCGTCAGCAGAGGCAGGCTAGGAAAGGTCTTTAAACAGATGAATTACGTCATGTGGATCTAACAACCAGACCTGTGTGTCATACGCAGTGAAGTATATGTCGATAGCAGATAATGACATGGTTTACACTACATCCCTCACACACAAGCAAGTGTGTCTGCTCCAGGAGGTGATTTTCACAAATGGAATGCATGATGTCAGTGTGTAAAACCAAAGACTGGAAAATACGAGACCAAGCCCTAAAAATTTGCAAAAGACAACAACAAAACAAGGGGGAGGGAGGGGTTTCCCGACGCACCCCCCCCCCCCCCCCCCCAATTCTGCTGATGCCGCGGAAACTTCAAAGAAGTCTGAAAACAAGGAGGGATCTGTTTTTGTTTTCCCCTCTGCCTGCTACTAGGTAACTTGGCAGATGGCCGGGGAAAGGAAACCAGAAGTCTACAGGGCAGGAGGCGGCACCTCATCAACAACGACTGATGTCCTGATCTTATCTTCTGACACTTGGTCAGTCAGCAGCAGCAGCATGACTGTAGGCAATCAGCTTTACAGATCAAATGTCTACGCAGTTTTACCAGACAAATAGCATTAGTCATGTGTCTGTAATGTATGCTTAAGGAAATGAGAACAATATGTGCTGAGTGCATAAGCAACTATTCCCCCTTTTCTCCCCAATATCAATTGAATATTATACTTCACATGCACCAATCATAGCCGTAGACACTGACATCATGAGTCCAAAGTTACTTCTTACTCTTTACCAACTTCTCTACACATCACTAACCAAACTTGATAGTATTTAATAAAAATTGTGTCTTATTTACCAAACTGTTCAGTGGCACGGTGGTTTGAGCCTCCCACAGTCCAAAGGCATGCAAATGAAATGGGGTCTCTAAAATTCCAGCCCCCCCAAGACCCTCTCAGGATAAGTGGTTATGGCAAATGGATCGATATTTAACTGTTTAGTAATGGCCAAAAAAAGCCAAATTTCAAGAGGTTTACACCCCAAAATCCTCGTAAATGTTAGAGACAACAAGACCTCATAGCTTTAAATGGTAGCCATCTATATTGTGAATTCATTCACAATGCTGTTTTACTTGGATGAACCTAAATAAATGAGGATATTTCATAATTAGTTTTTTTGATCAGCAATCAAAGAACTGTCCTTTCCAATAGACAGATAATCTGAACACAAAACACCAATACTAAAATCAACAATAAATAGTCTTAAAAGACCTTTTTTTAAACAACAAATGTGATTTTATTTATGTTTCATGAATGATTATCTTAATGAATAAAGTGGTGCTTTAAAAACATGCTGCATTTATATTCTGTGTTGTAATCACTACACAGAATATCCTCAATTTCAAGGTATCTACAGTTCAAAACCTCCTGACCTGAATATTCTCTGTAAGCATTACAAGCTGATATATCATCAGAAAATCAAATCAAAACAATACTTTCCTATTAATTCATTTAATTTATTTCAAGCTATAAATCTTTGATATTTTTTACCCAAGTTATATAGCATATAATGTTTACTTTAATCACAAATTACGTGCGTTAACAATATGATTAATAGATTTAAAATGTGCCTTCAAGGACGTGATCCCTCACTGCCTTCCCATCTGAGAGCACAGCACTGAAAAGCACTGCTGAGCTGGCGGTATTGTGACTGGGAGCAGAGTCCCAGTATCCGTTCCCCCTGTGCGCTCAGAGGGTTCAACATCTGCCAAAAGAACGCGAGGTAACATTTTCAAGACACTGTGTGTGTTTTCTGTACGGCCATTAGATGAGATTTCCTCCGGGTCAATGAAGTGCCTCGCCGCCGAGGCAAGGTGCACCACCTACCATTATAAATGTAAATATGATGGAGCGCTCTCTCAATTACAGAGAGGGAAATGGAAACATCTTGGCTCCAACACTCCCATTCACGTCGCGCGGAGAAAACACTGGAGCTCAATCATGTCCCTTTTTTTAGCACCTTGCAAGTGCGCAGCAGTGAAATAGTGTGACATTCGAGATAAGTCGTAATGACTCCCTTAACGACAGCAACTGGTGATTATTCAAATGTGAGTGTAGCAATTCATGCAGCAGAACTACTGTATGTTAAACAATTTCCTTACGATGAAATTACTCCCCATTCATTACTCACTGACACACACACACACACACACACACACACACACACACACACACACACACACAGACGGAGCCAGAGAGCCCGCTCTGCTTCCTTTGATGCTTCTCCATTCAGACAGATCAAAGGGAAAAAGACCTGATCACCCGTACATTGTGACAAAGACCAGTTCCCCCGCAGAGTGTCTACAGCATGAATGTATTACCAGGTTAGTTATTTTAATCAACCTTTCAGCACAATCCCCTTTCACCTGCTTTTAATATCCCATTCCATCAAAAGAGGTTATGATTTACTGAGGGTGCTCTGCACTCTGAGTTATCATGATCTCACACGGCTAGCTCTCCATACTTTATCAAATGACTTGCCATTCTGAGGTTTTTGGCTGGTAGACACACAACCAACACAAAACTCTATACAAAGTGATTATTTAGTCTTTTCACCAATGCTATCTTTATCAGGGCTCTTATCTCTCTGTCAGTCATGACAGCTGATTGCTCCGGCAGGGCAACAGCGGTCTGTAAAAGACCACAGGCAAAGCTTGCCTTAAATGGTGAGTCGGCAGCTTGCGGCCAGGTGCTCGCGGTGTGCAAAGGACACTGTCGACCAAAGGTCACTGGAGAGCAGGGCTTAGATTACATAATCAAAGTTTGTTTCAGGCTTTAAATACATTTTCAGGGTGACTCTCCGATACGTGCTGCTGACTTACAGCCAATGTGATGGATTAAGTTTGTGTTTGTTGGTGAATTAGACAATCGCGGAGAAAACTGCTGCAGTTTTCAGCCCATTCATCTTGCTATCCCTGGGTCAGATCCATGCGGGGGTGGGGGGAGAAAAAAAAATCAGACAATATTGATGTCTGAAACGGTCTCTGTTATTTGTATTGCTGCTGGATGTTGCCAAAGCTGTAAATGTTCATACGCTGCAAATGGTGGCTTTGAAAACCAGAGATTATGTCATCAGTGAATAAACACATCAACAATATACATCAATATCCATTGAATGATATGGTGTCCCTCTGACAAACGCTTGGCAGATCCATCAGTGAATCTCATGGTCATCCATAACTGTTCTATCTATTTCTTCTTGTTAGTGTCGGGGGTGGGGGGGTGGGGTGGGGGGGGTGGAAAGTAGCCTCATTTAGTGAGGCTACTGTGTTGATGCAGCTGGAGTGCCAGCGCAGAGAGCTTCGGCAAAAAAAACAGCCTTGAACCTGGCTCTACTTTTGCCACAAAGCAATGCGACGTCATACAGTCTGTATTGTCAAATCAAATCAAATACAAGCTGTCTGGTAGTATGAAAAAATACTGGGCGGTGTTTTAGTATCTAATGAGGCTTCAAACGCATTTATCGGTAACTCAAAGAGAAACCAGGATCCTCTTGCAGTGAAAACCTCTCAGCCAATCACAGATATAGACATTTGTCTTGTAACGAATAACAAGCTATTAGAACCAAACCAATAAAATGTTTGCATTGCAAAATAACATGACACTGCTACAGACTACATGCAGTCGTGCCCTGACGTTTAAATAGACACGGGGACGTCCCTTCCGCTGAGGGCTGCAGAGGGACGGTTGACATCTTTGGGTGGTCCTGTTCTGTCCACACAGTGTCTAACACTCGTGTGACATTCCTCACAGGGGTTACCACAGGGTCTGTCCTTTCTCATTGATGTTTGGGAAATTTTAAGAATTTGTATTGTGCTTTGTCGGTCTTACTGCTCTTTGGACAATAGGAAGGCATGGAAAGGAATGCGCTAAAGATCATTAAAGGGTCAGTTCACCCAATTTAAAAGAAAACATATTTCCCTGTTTGCCCCTGGAATAGCTGGTAGCACAGAGCAGAGATAGGGTCAAGTTTTATTTACTGAGGTGTCGAGATGTCCTCTGGTGAGACTACTGACACCATGTCGATACAATGGATCCCAATGGAATCTGTGGAGCTCAAAGCACTGACTATTTCTTCTTTGGTAGAAAATATTCCAGATAAAAATTCACTTTGGATAGTATTGTTTCTCAAAAATACACATTTCTGGTGCATTTTTGAGCACCACAAATTAAATTCCACTTACTGTATTAGGGTGGCTGCAGAAGTGGATATCTAAAAACCTGGACTAATAAAAACAAAACAATTAAAGATCACTTGTTCAGGTCTTTATAAATACAAGCAAATTAGATGGTAAGATTTCTAAATCTACTCCAGGTCTTTACTAATCTAGACCCACACAACTTTTTTATGAAATAGTCATCCAAATGCTTTTTGAATTACACAAAAGCCAAACTTGTTGAACAGAAAATCAGTGATCACTACAGCAGCCACAATGAGAGGTGAAAACGACATTATTTAAATACTCCGGCTCAATCATAGTTTGTCTGACCTCAAAAGACAGGAACTTCTGCACACAATAAATGTCCACTGATCTTTATAGAGACTCCCTGACTTCTACTGATGTTTTATAGTTTTCATAGTCTTTCCAGAGCAGATGCAGTCATTTGTCTTTCCTGGCAGAAACCTGTGCGCTCAGTTTCTCATCTGATGCCAGTGACTGCTCACACCTCAAGGACAACAACAAGCATTTGTCCAAAAATGAATATTAGACCCCAGATTCCTAAAACCCTTCAAGCTTCTAATATCAGATGGAAGACCAACTCTCTCTCTGGCGCTCCCGACCATCCTCCCTTTGTCTTTCTGCCTCCGCGGGCTTTTGGCGCTCAGTGCGATGCGCGAGGGCAGGAGCAGCCCCACTTGGCACGAGGGGAGGATGATTCCCGAGCAGCCTGTCGACTTCACTCCCTAATGCTCTTTCGCCTGCCCCACTGACTGAGTTTTTAATAAATGATGAGATGTGGTATAAATAAACCACAAGGCAGTGCAACTGCCAAAAGGCAGAGAGAGAGATACCAAGGTAACACACAAGAGGTGATAAATAAGTCAACAAGGACTCATTTGCACTACTTGGTTTCTATCACTGTCATTGTGACACTGAGTTAGATTGAATTTGAGCGGTAGCAACTGCCTTGATGCACATGCATGAATTCATTTTTGGAACAAAAAAAAAGGCCAAGTTGCGCACCATTTCTATATAGTTTCTAAATATAACTCAAAGGGCAAGAGCTTGGCTTTCTGCACGTTCGCTTATTTCTTTCATGACTCCCCCCATTCACAGGTTCAGCCATTTACATTGACTATAGTGACACAATTCATATTATTCAACATGAGACATCTTTATATCAGTAATTATAAACAAGTTACTGTTCATTATATTCTAATAGTGTTACTATAAGCTATGCTTTCATGTAAATATGGAAACTCTTACCAATAATTGACAACAGGTCATTGAATCATGTCAAAATGTGGGGAAATCATAACAGTGCTGACCTCTATGAAATCAGTGGTATGTTGCATCAGTATATCAGCCTATATTCCAACCCTCACTGCCACTTTTGCTCCAGTTATGGTCTGCAGATAAAGACAAACCTTGTCCTAGATTCTGCATGAGCTCGAGCTGGCACAGAGCAAACTTTTAAACTAGGTGATTGTACGGTTTGTTGACTCTTTTTCATGGGACGGCCTGGATGACAGATGATGACTTGAGTTGTATTGAGTGATGGGTACTGCATAAATTAAATCATTTTTGAATAAACCTAAAGCTTTAATAAGTGATATTTCAACAGAGCAGGGCGGAGGGACTCCAAAACTAACACAACCCTGAAAAACAATCAGCTTATCCAGTATTTGTGGCTAATGTGTTAGCAAACAATGTCCTCCTTCATATCCAGCAGACACAGAGCAACATGAGCATCCCACTGGGAGTTCGTTAGGTGTTTCTGCCGCTGAATTAATACAAATCCAATATTCATTCATTTGTTGGTGAATTGCTATTAACAAGGATCAGCTCTTTAGGTATCACATGGAAAGAAAAAATATAGTACACAGAAAAACCATTAAGCTGATATTTACCAGATTGGTCACTTTGATTGGAAACATGTAGACAAAGCTGACGGCAGAGATGAATCAAGATGGAGTTGGAAAAGCTGAAAGGTTGTAAATTACATGGCATATCAGGATCCAGCTTTAGTCAATGGAGCTGGAGTGATGAAAAGAATGATGAAAGGCAGGGGTGAAAAGCTGAAATGAGGTGGGGGGGGGGAGGGTTGTTTAAAATGTCCTCCATTTCATCAAAGTGATTATTGGGGGTACTTAGCAGCTTTCATATTAAAATGATTAAGGTCTCTTTGAAAAACTAAGAGCTGGTGTGGCTGTAGTCGGTGGGAGGCCTGGAATAAAAGGCTCTTGTGGCAAGAAAAGAATGAGGCTTAAATACCTTACAGAGGACGGACTGCGTGGCAGGTTTTGGTCTTTTGGTGCTGCTTCTGCTCACTTTCAGGTCCTGTTGTACCGTTTCTGCAACAAGGATAATGAAATGTTAAAAAATGGACAAATTAATATAAATAGCGTGCTAGCTTAGATTTTTCTTCTCTTCCCCACCCCCTAACAACAGATTACGAATCCTGCTATCACAAGCAAGTATTGCAAAGCTCGTCCTTCTAACAGATGGTCAACACAAAGCAAACAGGTGAAGACTGTCTGTTCTGCTCTCTTGACATCCTCAGGGAACGCGTAGAGCTCAAATAATCTCAGGCTGGAACAGAAAAAACCTGTTCCGCAACCTAAAATGACCATCAAATGAAAGGGACAAAGAGACATCGCTCTGTGTCACCGTCGGACCTTTGAGGACAAACTGTGCATATTAGCAAACACAGCAGTCAGCTACATTATGAATTGTTAGACTCACTTTGCAGTAAATGCAACAGAGGAGCAAATATTGATCAATTGATTAGCGTCTGAATGTGACTTTGCTCGGTTGAATGTTAATGGCAGTGAACAGATGCCTGCAGAGGCGTTGGCTAAAAAAAACAAAAAAAAAAACAGCACTCCGTTTTGTCTGGATTAAGGGCTTGTGTCACAAAATCACTGACTTAAGTGAACAGGAGAGGGGGGGTTGTGACCTCTGCAGAGGCCAATCCAGTTTGGACTTGAGATTGCAACTGGACAACAGATTTCTTTTTTTTGTAAGCCTTGTAAAAAGGTCAGCCTGTTCCCCAGAAATGGTTTTAAAAGATCACACTGTCTTAATATGCAAATCAAACGTAGTGCCCGTTGCACAAAACATGACAGGATGTCCTTTTTTCTCCCTGCAAACAGATCAAAGCGACAACTGGAAATAAGCAGTAGGCTAATATTTAGACATGGCCTGGTGGAAAGCAAAAGCATTGTGGTCGTGGTGTTAGGTAGGTGTACACAAAATGTTCTATAATTCAACAGCTGAAGCCAACTGCCGACTCATGCTGAGAGGCGGTCGAAAGCCTTAAACTTTTCTGTTTGCCTTTTATTAAATTAAACTCGGGGATATTCATTTATATCATGCATTGTAACTGCCATTTTTACTCTCCTGATTATTCTGCTTCACTCGCTTCTAGCTTGTTTTTTTAATCTTCTATTTTATTCCACACTGTTAAAATCCTATTTGCACGTCGCTTTATATTACCTTGTGTTTCTTTTATATCTGGCCTTAATGCCTTTTATGCGGATGTAAAGCACTTTTGAATTGCCTTGCCTGGATTTACCTTGTGAGTGAAGTTTTACTGTCACTGTACACAGCCTTACATTAACCAAACCACAGCATGCACTATTCGATAAAAAAAACGTTGCGTAAACTAATTTGTAACGGGGAAAATCACTGTTTACATTATTAATGTTTACAGCATTTCATCTGTATTTCAGAGGCTGTGATGATTTGGCAAATATCGTACAGGGCTGTGTAGAAAAAGGTCGCTACCAGGACGTCATTACATTTTAATAGAAACCTTTGAAGACAGCTGATTATTAAAGTTCGGGGATGCAGGTCAATCTGCCCAGAGCTTTGCTTCACTATTATTATCTCTGTTTTACAAAATACCTTTTACCGATTATTTTATTTATCACTTGCACTGATTTAAAAAAAAAAAAAGCAATGTCTTGTGATGATATCGTCATCAAACATTCCCATGAACCTGACAAGCTGGGCGGCCACCCATATACACATATCTGGGGGATATGATGCTGCTAACACGGAGGCTACACATTTGCCACCCAGTCGCCAGATCACTGGGAGCTGGACTGTGGCCGCTGCACCTCCCGGGGACAGTACGCAGCATGTCATAAAGCTCTGGGAACCAGAGAGCGGCGCGTTGTCCTCACTTCACACGCGTACGCGCTCCCAGGGGAGACGGAGACAGTCAATCACTCCTAGCAACTAGAGCATCTTATCCTCGGCTCACCCTCTCTGGCTGGACGGTGGCTCATCTGGCTTAGCATCACAGGAGCGGAAATATTGGGAGGGGTCTTGTCCTCAAATCACACTGACTGAAGGTAACGCAGGGACAGAGAGAAAACATTGTCTCTACCTTTGATACAGCTTGGAGCTGCTTAACAGCTGCTGTCACTTCCTCCTTTAACAAATCCCTTAATTCTGGTCACACTCACACAACAAATGATTTCATTGTTGCCTCCTTTGGTTCTGTATTTATATGAAAACAAATTCAGCCATTGTTGCTGCTGTTTGGCTCTGATTTACCAGAGACTTGATGCCTATAATCCTTAATTTAACCCCACGACCCCTTTCATCATGATGTGAAACATGCTACACTGCTCCCCGGGCTCATCAATAAATCAGACTTTCGCTCCACAATTTCAAGACGCGTCTGAGACAGAAATGAATTCCCAACTAAAATGGAACCATTTGTGCCTCCACCAGAAATCAATTCATTTTCAGCTTTCAGCGGAAAAGCAGAAAAAGAAATCTTAACATCTCATCTCTCCTGCTTTTCCACAGAGAGCCTCAGCATTGTCTAGAGACGGTGCAGAGATCTTCTACCAAGGCTTATTAATTCACTACTCTCATCTCCCCGAGCTGGCTATCATTACAGCCCTATATATAGAGTCGCGCCGGGAATAGTGAGGGGATGCACACGCACATTAACATTAATGACTTAAGGCTCTGCTCATGAACCGCGTGTGCTCGCAGACACACTCACACATGCAACTGTGAAAAAAAAAAGAACCAACTGTGCCTGCACGGCATGAAATAAACACTCCTTTGTTTACAAACAAAAGCAAGACTGGTTTCCTTTTCACCGCCATATCTGAGCATCAAGTTTGAAGTTTCATCTCTGGTTTCACTATTGAATGTGCGTCAGGTTCGACTGCAGGCGAGACAGCAGAGTCTAATCCGGGATCTTCGGTAGGTTGGTCGAGCGCAAGCTCCTACTGAGTCTGCTAATGAACAATCATCAGTGCCTCCCCCGGTGGCTGTTGTAAAGGACCAGCACACGGCTGAATTGTGAAAGCAGGATTACATTGTGCTGGCCCTTCCTCGGTAATTCTATCCTGATCTCAGCAGGAGTCTACACAGCCCATTACATTTTCCACATTGTGTTAATCAGGGTCTAATGTCCAACATCGCAACCGCACGCTCTGGGTTTTGTGCACAGGTCTGAGCACATCTCGATGAACAGAATCCTGCAGGATGCATTTGGAGGGGAGAGGCTACTTAAAGTCCTTCCTCCCCTGCAGCACCCCCAGCTGCCCCTCCTCAGGCCCCATCCTGTGTGGCTCAGTAGTGGGGTGGCAGATGGTGCTCAGGAGGGGGAGCGCATGCACACATACTCCTGTCCCCCTGCATGAGCCTGTGGGGTTTTTGCAGCATGACGGGGGCAATCCAGTGGGCTTCCACCCAGCAGCAGAATGTGACCCCTCTCTCTCTCTCTCTCTCTCTCTCTCTCTCTCTCTCTCTCTCTCTCTCTCTCTCTCTCTCTCTCTCTCTCTCTGCCCTGAGGCCTGAACACGGTCAGCCACGCATAAACCAAAGACAAGGCCAATGCCATTCTCCTTCGCTAACACTCTCACACTCACATGCACACAACCACCCACCCCTCCCCACACACACACACACACACACACACACACACACACACACACACACACACACACACACACACACACACACACACACACACACGGGCTACAAGGATGGGTCGATTCCCGGCTATTTCCCCCCCATCGAGGATCCATTAAGTGTCTTGTGCATGCATGTTGTTCACACGTTACATTAACTGACAGCAGGATGAATGATTTATTTGGGGGGCTTTTCAATTGTCAGAGATGGATGGCATCAATAGGGGTTTTGTCCTTGCTGATGAATCAGGCGATTTGCCACTTTAAACAAATCTATCGTCCTGCTGTTGCACAAGCATTCCCACAAACGACTCCAGGGACATCGCGTGTTTAGAAACTGCACTAAAAACGAAGGAGAAACAGGTGAGAAGAGGGAAATTGTTAAGCAGGCAGAGACGAGAAGCATATTGCAGTGTATATATACCCTAAGCCCTGCGCTGCTCCCCTTCAGTCGCTTTGATATCTTTATGCAAATACAAGCTGGCTGATTTGGGAGTATGGAGAGGATTAATAGCTCTCTCTGTGGACTCGGTGTAACACAGTAGAAGAGGATTGTGGGTCAGGGTGTTGAGAGCCCTGGGCACAGAGGGGCATCAGCTGCCAGTCTCCAGGTATGAAGGCACGGGGAAAGCTGTGAGAAGTCCAACACCTGGACACAAACCATTCAGTATCGTTTGTGTATTTATGTTGACTTAACCAATTCAAATTCATGTATTCATTAATAATTTATTTATTCTCTTATCATATATATCCGTGCGGCATATGTGTCCCCGTCTGGAATTAGCTGATTAATTAGCCCGGTAGCGTTATATGCATTTGAATAAGCACCCATTTAGATTATTTAGCCATGGGAATACTAAAATAACACACAATGGTAAACAATTAACGAGGAGATAAAGCACCAATTAATCAAAAATGAATGAAGGAGGGTGAAAATGGCATATCACTTGAGGAGTAAAATGATTTGATGGTTGCAGGTTTTGATTGAATCTGTATCATTCCACAGCGAGCCCGCCGCATATTAGACAGTGGGATATTGCAGTGGGGAATGAGTGCTGTGAAATAGGCACAATGGGCTGAGCTTGTGTTTTCCTGGAGGCATACTGCATGCTCTCGTGTCAGCCTCGCTCACTGCTGGCAATGACCAAATCCATCATGACATGTGGACAACAAAGAGCTACAAGAATGCCTGCCTTCAGTGCGCACACACACACACACACACACACACACACACACACACACACACACACACCACACTGCGTCTTAGAAGGCAGCGCACAGTGCACTATCTCCACAGAACACAAGCCTATCCCCATGCACAGGGAGCATTACATGTCACAGAACACAGTGAAATCTTTAAGCACCGTATCCAAATGGGAAAAAAACCAAAAAAAAACCCTGTCAAATATCTCTACTCGACGTGAAATACAGAAGAGCAGTTGATGGAGCCCGAGAGGAACTAGTCAGAGCGGGGAATATTCCAGATAAAGCTTTCTGGTAGAAAATTGGGAGAGTCCAGTCATCAGTATGTTCCAGGCAATTCTTTAAATTAGCACGAGATTAGGGAGTGCATGGTGATTAAGCTCATTTGAAGTATTGAGGATCTGTCTGGGCATTGGCAAGATCCACACTTAATTAATCTGGTAATGGATGAGGAAAAATAAGCACTCTTATGCACATATCAGCATTTTGCTGACCAGGAGGAAGTAGAGGAGATGGGGGGAGGAGGAGGGAGTGAGGAGGGGGGGGAGGCTTTCTAAAGGCAGACACAGAGTGTGAAATGGAGCACGTTGCCTACAGAGAAATTATCACTGAGTGTAGCCTGATGAATGCACTATTGTATCTATGTTATAATGGAAAAAGGAGATTGCATGATTTTTTTTTTTTTTTATCCCTCCCTTGCCCTTGTCTGGAAGTTTCCCCGGAAACAAGAGATGTGAGAGGATTTCAGATCATGTGTCTGAGACAGCAGTGTGTGTATAATTATTATTTAGTTTTACTCTTTGTCCCGTTCATGATCCGAGTCAGACAGACACTGTGACGGACCCACGCATGACGGACACAGACTCAATTGCTCATTTTACCCTTTTTTTCCCCACCAGTTTGACGCAGTGACACTTTGGTGACAAATGTCTGCACTCGCTAGTTGAGTCATGTATTTTACATGGCTCAACAAAATAGCCGTGCGTGTATAAGTATGCACCGCAGCAGACAGCAACAAAAGTAACATTTAGTCACAAGGTCCCTGAACCAAGCTGTTGCTTGATAAATAATTGAACCCTGGGAAAAGAGCCCTGGAAGAGGTTGAGAGGGGCTGAGTTACGCAGGAGCCGCGGCGTTCTCGCTTGGTGGTCGGGAGTCTGCCAGCAGGAAGGCTTCTCACCCAGGACTGTCCCAAGAGTGGACTTCTTCGCCTAATTAGGCTTACGCCCCTCTAACATTTAATAACGGCCGGCTGGATCTTCAGCTGAATACTTAATCCAAGTCGATACTGAGGGATTTCAACAAAGATAATCGGGATTATGAGACAAAAGACTGTCCCTTCCAGTTGGACATTCCGCCCAATATTTAAAAAAATATGTATTATCTATTCGAATGACAAAATTTAGTTTCACAACTCTATACGGATCCCTTTGTTTGTTTCCCTTTGTTATGCTATAGGAGCTCATTTTACTCACAATTTAGATAAAGAACAGATGTATGCACTGCGTCGTGCAGCGGGACGAATCTGTGCCAGTGCCTGTCACTCTAATACACTGAGCCGTGGATGGTATAATAAGCAGTAAATGAGAGATCTTCTGAAAGCCTCTACTAAAAAGCCTAATCACATATGGGGAGGTCAGTGGACCATCTGTTGACTGATTGTTATCTTGGACAGCTCTCACCATACCTGAACATCAGCATGCTGAAGGCATTCCCCACCTCCACTAATGCACAATAAATCCACTCCGAAAACAGAGAAAATAGGAAGCTCATGAAGAGGAAATGCTTGTTGGAATATCAATCTCAATCAGAATCAGAATCAGAATCAGAACCGTTTAGTGCCATGGTATGTTGAACATAGGAGGAATTTGACACGACGGGAGGTGCATAACATTTAATTTTTTACATGAGATGTAAGTGTAGTATAAAAGTGTCAAGTGTATTTAAATAACAAACTAGAAGGGATGTGCAGGGGAGTGACCGGTATACGAAAATTGTCCTGGGGAGGACAGAGTCAGCGGGGGACCTGGGCTCTGTTAATGAGCCCGACTGCGGATGGGAAGAAATTGGTCATGTGCCGTGAGGTCTTGGTCCTGATGGACCTCATCCTCCTGCCAGATGGAAGGGCCACGAACAGTGTCTGTCCAAGGGTGAAAGAACATTTTGTGCTAAATGTGGAATATCTGGAAAAAAATCAGTTGCTCAAAGGTGTCACTGTTGTGTGTGGCAGGATTTTGAATACATGGTGTCATTCCTCAGTTCAGTATACATTAAGACACGTCGCTGTCTATTTACCACCTCTGACATCCCCAACAGACATGCAGCCCTTGTCGGCTTTGCTCCGAACCAACTTCACGGCATGAAAAACAGATAATGCTAGCGTGGCCTACTTACTTCCCCCTGCCTTTCCTTGTGTGTGTAATAAGTAGTGATGGCATGTCCTCTTAAGGGAATGTAACTCTGAATGTGAGGAGGCCCTGTAGGGGAAGGGTCAGTGTGAGGGGGCTCTCATCACTAAAGCTAAGAATCCTGCAGCCAAAACAAAATCAGGGTGAGGTGACATGTCATACAGTTTACAACAAGATAGTTATGCCTTCAATATATCTAGTTGTATGTGCCTTTATGTGCATAATTCACTGGATTATCATCATGTGGGCATTTCCAAAAAATATGCAAAATTTTACATAATTACAAAAGTTACCACGAACCCCATGGGCTTATTGTCAACTAGGTCAAGGACATTTGGTCTTTCTCAGGCAGGATACAGCACGTATTAAAGTGATACTATGTAATGTGGTAATGTTTGAAAGAAGAAATAAAGGTGCTAAATTAAAAAAAATCCATAATCAAGAAAGAGCAGAGGGATTGCCTCCCCACGGTTCTCAACATGGCGACGACAATCCCACAATTGTGGCCACAGTGGCTGCTGTGCATCAAAAGCTAGAGTCTCACTTTAAAGTGACTTTTGTTGAACAGCCGCCACTGTCACAGGAAGTAATACATAGTAAAATCACTCTAAAAGTTAGCTTACATTAGCCACCATAAGATACCAGACAAAGTAAGGCTTTTTCAGTAAAACCTTTGAGGGTATTGAATAAAAGTGAGTTGTTTTTTTTTTATTGCTTATAAATTCAACGGAATATATATATTTATCTTTCAGAAGTGACTTTAAAGTGACAGTGAAAGGGAGCAGTTATTGTTGAATCTATCTGAAAGTGTGAGCTACTTTATGGGTCACCTAAACGGCCTGGGTTAAGTTAATCAAATGGATCTGGATAGTCCAGCAACTCTCAACAGACAGGATTAGGTCCAGTGACCCACACTGCCTGAGCCACTTACATAAACACACCATAACAAATCTGTTGTGTAAAACAAGTACACATCCTGTACCCTCACTGCAGTGACGTATGCGTTTCTGTTATTGTGAGCGTGTGAGCTGTCTCCTTCAAGCTGTATGACCCTGAATTTATAAGCAGGTTTTTGATCTTGCTAAGGAGATGCATGTCTCAACGGTCACATTTAGCAGCTCTGGATGCCATCCCTCTCCTGCTGGGATTGAGGCATCTTAATTCAGGATGTGGATCTCAGTCAGCAGGTGAATGCTGGTCTAATCAGCCAGCCATATGTCCTCATATCCCCTGGCTGATTAAGGTTTCCTCTCTCCCCCTCACTGATTGCTGTATGGTTTGATAAATCATATCATCGGTGAAAATGCTAATAATATGGTAATGCAGGTTCCAAACTGCTGTCCGGCCAGATAAAGGCTTCCAGCTCATCTGACCCACGTACTAAATTCCTGCCCACGTTGGGGAAAAGAAAATGGAAGTCACTGTCAATTCTGAGTAAACCTAATCTCTCCCTCTAGTTCTGTTTTACAGAAGTCTGTTGCCCTTGTCCTCCCACATGACCCATCTGTGTAGCCGGGTTAGTCACAGGAACTCCATGCGGCTCCCTCAATCTCCCTCAATCCCCCTCAATCTCTTTGTGGGTCACAAGAAGCACTTTTACTCTGCTAGACGGCAGCGAGAGGAGATGCAGTTACCAGATCTCGGTCAAATCACAGTGGCCTGCTGCTAATAATCCTCACACACACGTAACCCGTTTTAAAATATGTCTCCTACGTTACAAATCTATTTCCTCTGCTGCGGAACCAGGCATTGCATTTAGGTCATGACCGTTTACCTTGTATATCATGTGATTTTGATATCGCGGCAAGCGAATAAACTGCAGCGGTGCCTTAATGCAGCTAAAGCCGCAATGAAGCCAGCCACCGTGCAGGAAGAGTTCATCCCATTTTCGGCGGCTGATGAACATCTGTTCAGCATTAGTGGTTACTGCTTTGTGGTCGGTGGTCCTGTGGGTGCAGAGCAGGGCTCAGTTTGAATCCTCAGGTGCGGTATGCTTCTGTTCAGAGACAAAAAAAAAAAACAGAGAGGAAAAAGGAATAAGATTTCCTGGTTGCCTCGTGTACAATCCAAAAAATATGAATGAAACAGGCTTTGAGCATTTAAATGCAGACACTTTATATTTGCATCATCAAATGTTTAGAAAAGTAACAAGTAAATGTGCACTGTGCCTCTCAGCTGCTGCATCATTAGTCGTTTCCAAAAATGTTGAAATTTCATGTGAGTCAGAGCGTTTTAATCAACTAACACCATGCATACATATTCCAATACAACGTGATACGATTACACCATTCTAATCAATCACCAATGAAACTACATGAAATCCTTAAAATCACCTCGATAACCTTAATTTAGGCCGAGCACTAAAGTCACATTTACATTAGCTGATTAGCACCAGCTGTTTCATTCATGCTTTACAATCACTGGGTCATTCTTCTGCTGTTTGGGTACCAGCTGACTGGAAACGTCTAATCGCATTCATGCAAGTGTACAGCGTACTCCTCTCATTACCACTATGCTCATGTTAACGCTAGCTGCTTGTTTGTTTTGGGGTTTGTTCATCTATTATATTTATGCATGTGTTAACGGGGAATAGTTCCTCCAGAATGCTCGTTGACGCTCAGATTCTTTGAGAGCTGAGCATTTTCCAGCTTTTTAATTTAACGATTTGCTATAAATTGTCAATTGTTGTCTCTAACTGAAATGCAATTTGTCTTGTTCTTTTGTCTTGTTTCTCTTTTCATCAACCTTATAGTGGTTTCTGTGGTTTCTTATTCATTATATAATGAATACAAATTTTATTTTTGTTGATTCTTGACATTGTGGTGAGATGGTTTTTGTCAACTGCTGCTTCAAAGGTAAAAAATAAACGTTCAATCACAAATCTTTATTGTTGTAATTAGTCAGATGATTGTGTGTGTGTGTGTGTGTGTGTGTGTGTGTGTGTGTGTGTGTGTGTGTGTGTGTGTGTGTGTGTGTGTGTGTCCAGAAGTGTAGGTGCACATTCCTGTGTGTGTTTGTGTGATTCACACATTCCACAGGCTTAAGGAGAGGCCGTGATGAGCATATTTCTCCAATTGTGTGGCACCTTAGTGTTTACATACCAGACATGCTCCGGAGAGACGGAGTGACTGACACAATAAGCTCGCCTGGACTGTCTGTACATCACAGCGTGCCTCTAGCACATGACAATTTATCAACAAGTTCCCAGATAGACAGAGGCTGAGGCTCCGGATTCGGACATGGTTGTATGTCCGAAGCGATGTGATGTGTGGAGCCCACTGGTGCTACAAATGTAAATTAAATATCTTTCAAATGATGAATTGATTGATCAAAACAAATCTAATAGAAGCCTGTCCCTAATCAAATAATAAGCTTAACAAATTTGCTTCTTTCCCACATGATAGGGGTTATTTAAAAGGAGGAATGGCCCCCAGAGGAGAGGGCCGACCTTTCCTCCGGAGCCTGACCCCTGACCTGCATCTCTGTGATCAGCTAATTGAGAGAGAGCGAGTTAGAGGAGCCTAAAAGCTCTTTCTGAGGAGCCGAGCGGCTGGGACCACAAGCCTGCTGAGGAAAGAGCTGGTGTGCTTGAGAAGGATAATGAATAATGCCTTTGTGCAGAGGCCAGTCTCTGTGTGGGCGTGGGTGGGTGTGTGTGTGTGTGTGTGTGTGTGTGTGTGTGTGTGTGTGTGTGTGTGTGTGTGTGTGTGTGTGTGTGGGAATAACAAGTCATATTAGGAACACCAGTCATTACAGACACATAAAGTGAAGGAACAGACATGAGAATACCCCAGGCAGGTGTGGTGCCACCGACTGCACATGATGAGTCAATAAAACACACAGCCGATAGAGTTTTAAACAGGGCAGTCATCAGTATTCAGACAGTCTGTGCAGATTTACGAACCACAAGATTGCAATACCTTTCACAAGCAGTTATCTTATGAATAATACACGCAGACATATTTGATGAGCCCATCTACAGGCGACCATAAACCTATTTTATTTGCGACTCTGGGGCCGGTCTGTAGTGCCTGCTCTTCATAAAAATGATATCTTCACTTCTCCTGCTTCATTGAGGTAACGGCACCATTTGGGTAATGGCACACTAATATTTTACATCAGCTCAGGGAGACCTAATTTACTGCGGCAATGCTGGGAGAAATCTTACGCAATCAAAGCATTGTTCCACCTCCCACGGTGTTACTTGAAAGACGATTATGAAATAAGCCATAGCCCTTGATATAGAGACAACTTTTAAGTACAGTGTGAAGGAGAATCACACAAATATCCCCGAAACAATTCCCATGCTTCTCTTATTTCTATAAGTCTAGGACTAGTGCCTTGACTACATTTTTGCTCTATACCAAAGTGTTGTATTCAAGGCTGTTCATAAAATTTAAATAAAAAGATAGAAAAGAAAGCAAACAGCGATTTGTCAATGTAAGAGTAACCATTACTCTTTTGGTGGTTGCAAAATTAAAGCTATTTAAAGTGATGGATTTCTCCCCATCAGCTTTTCATCCGTTTTAAAATCATATTTAAAATTAATAAAAATAAATTAAATATTTTTTTATATAAAACCCACTAAAATTCCCTTTGATACACAAAAACTGACATAAAAAAAGCATTGATTCAAATGTAGTTTTAGTTAATCTTATACTCTTTGTACAGTACCAGTTCTAATTCTTTAGTTTGTAATAGTAACATATACTTCTAGTCACTGAGTGACATATTTGTTGTGAGTAAGAGTGAAAGTCTGTTTTCAAAGGAAAAACTGTCTGTCTTCTCTTCTGTTGCGTCACATTCAGCAACATGCAAATATGCCAGATCTGTCTTTTTTGCTTTCATCAGCAAACACAGCAGTTTGAGAGTAGAGGGGCCTTGACAGAAACAACACACACACACACACACACACACACACACACACACACACACACACACACACACAGATAAACTGGCTCTGAATCCCTTGTGAGTAAAACAACGAGCAGGCAGTTACAGGGCTGATTTTGGCATTCATTAACTATACGACCATGATCTCAGTGTACATAGTGTAGCGCAGTGTGCAAGTGTGTCGCTGCAGATGAAAGAGTGTGTGTGTGTGTGTGTGTGTGTGTGTGTGTGTGTGTGTGTGTGTGTGTGTGTGTGTGCTTTGTATGTCACACCCAGCTGCAGCTTGATACAACCGGCACACGAAGCTCTGACCTCTGATCTCCAGCCACGTAACAATCCACCTGACCTGGTCTGCGTCAGGGTCGTACACACACAAACACACACACACACACACACACACACACATTTTTTCATGTGTGTGTGTGTGTGTGTGTGTGTGTGTGTGTGTGTGATTTTTCAAGTAGCCCCACCAGCAGGTTCTACTTTATTTGTAAGATAGCTTTCATAAACAACTAATTAATCGTCTTTTATGTCCTGACAACGTTTGAAAATTACTCTGCAAATAGAGCTACTGTCATTATTGTTAACACTACGTGTGCTACCACATGCTTATGATGCATTTAGCATGTGTATCTACTGCTTGTTATACAAACAAATATATACAATATGAAGCACTAAACAACCAGGCACAAAACATACAAATCAGCAGGGCTTTTTCTGCATAGAGGAATGTTTGGCTTCCACCAAAGAGGCTTTAGCCCCCGCCAAAGGAAGCCAAAATGATAAGAAATGAGAATAATAATAACAATTCCTATCCTGTCCGAATGTGTTAAATAGGAATGTTATTGAACATCGGTTGAACAAGCTAAGAGGCGTTGTTTTGACTAGGCCTGAATGCTCCGCTGTGAAGCTAGTGGTTATAGTACCTCAGTTTCAAAGTCCAGAGTCGGGACGTTTAGCTCTTTGGGCTGTTTAGCCGCCTCCGCCTACTCAAGCATATAGACCTTTCTGTTTATCAAAAACTCATAAATATACTCAAATACATAGATTTCTGTCAAATAAGGTAACACAGACATATTGCCTTTACTGTACACGGACCGATCAAGCTTCCTGTCGAGCGCAGTCAACCCCCCCAAGGGACCATTCTAGATAATTGGCCATATTCATGCCAGACAAAAAAGTAATTGCACCAATATAAAGTTTACAATACACACAAGAATCTTTTTCCTGTTTAATGTGAGTGTGCAGAACAGTACATTCAGGCACATGCAGAACTGATGACAAAGGCAGGGAGGTGGCCAGCTCTTTGCTGAGCCCACACCACTATGGAGGAGGAGGCATGTGCTGGGGCTGACTCACGGCATACAGCCAGAAATCATCAAGTCATGAATCTGTCTGTGTTTGGGCGTACAGGAGCACATATGAGTCATATGAGAGAGAGAGAGAGAGAGAGAGAGAGAGAGAGAGAGAGAGAGAGAGAGAGAGAGAGAGAGAGAGAGAGAGCTGCAGAGACAAAGACAGAGGACAAGCAGTCTCGGTCAGGCATACATTAGTTCCACATAGTCAGTCATGGTGACAGTCGGATTGTCAGCGGCTCTGAAGTCAGCCTGAACTTGAAATAAACCCTGAGCTGAGCGGTAGCAGCACCAGGGTGACACAGTCTTTACTGTCTTTATAGTGAACACACATATGCATCCCACCCTCGTAGACTCCATTTCTCATCTAAAATATATTCTTAAGATCCTGTAGTTGTCAAACTCGGCAGAAACACTCGCTCTACTCAAACATCAGCCCGTTCCGATGACTTTTGATCATAAAAAAAAGAAAAAAATCCTACTTGATCCGTGTCCTATATTTGCAAGACTTGGAGGCTCCCTGGTCAATCTGTGCCAAGGCTTTTCCCTCCTAGACTAAGCCACTAGGAGTGAGCACAAACCTTGTACAACCCCCCCCCCCCACCCCCAACAATATTTGTCAGCGTATATTTTCCATCACCATGGTGACTGACACTCTAGCCAGGCGTTGTTGTGCAACTCTCCGCTGATAGGGTGAACGGGGAGGCTACTGTAGGTGCGGGAAGGAGCAGCTGAGCCTTTTGTGTATTATTATAGGTTAGAGCCCTCCACCGTATGGTCCCACCTGGTGCCTTTGTGACTAAAAGGAAGGGTTACTGACTTTCTCTTTTTCAAACCGTATTCCCTCAGGAAGCACGGAAAATATACGTTTGTTTAGATCGACATTTACATTTTGGTGTTAGTTGTCGTCCTGCATTCTGTGCGACGAGCTATTGAGGGATTGTTTTTTTGAGTTGAGGCGATATTTTGGTTCCAGGAGTTTTCTCCACGCTGCCATGGTAACCAGCAGAGAGGGCAGTTGGCAGGATGGTAGTAAGCAAGGGCGACATGCTGTTTGTTCTGCAGATGCAGCCCTCTGTTCCCGAGAAGTCCCTAGGTGGTGAAGACTGAGTGGTGTGTCCCAAGGGGCTATCACGTTTCAGAGCAAAAACAAGCAGATTGGGCCCTGGCAAACAAACTCACTCATTGCGAAACCTTTCATTTGGAAAGGGCTCTGTAGCTGGAGGCTTGTTTCTTTTTCTGAGAACCCTTCTGAGAAATATGATTCCTGTTTCTAACTTCTGGTATTTGGGGAGGGGGGGGGGGACTCAAAACCTACCTGTTTTTGCACGCCAAAAGCCATGAACAAAATCAACACAAAATGGAATCCAAAGTTCATATTTGAGAATGCTCTACTATGATAATCAGAGTAAATATTCAGCGGTTAAACATATATTTTGGGGTCGTGTTTTCATGGTCATCCACAGCACATGCGTGTGAGTCATTAAGTCCCAGCCACATCAACAAGCACTAACTAATGCTCCTCTGTCTGTGGAGGATAAAAGGCCACTGTTGCTGGCATTGATATAAAAGGCAACACTTCCTATAAATAGGCTCTCTCGAGACCATAGGGATGACATAAGTACCTCAATGTACCACAGTGGTGCAGTTTGTTTCCTTTTTTAACTTCTCTCTATTTACCCATTACCACATATGGGTGATGCGCCTGTGCTGTCATGTGTTATTTTCATCCCAATACAAACAGCTTGGTCCTTAATATAGCAAGGTCAGGCCGATGAGTAGTTTGTGTGAGGTGTAGTTGTATTAGTGTCTAACGTGTGACGTCAGAAAACAAAGATGCATTATATACAGCCGGGGAATTTAATCAGTTTTTACTAACACCCCAGCTCAAAGTGAAGCACCTGTTTGTATCACTTTGTTTGATTCTCTCTTGATTGCTAGAACTAATGCTTTCATCGTCACAAACGCGTCACAGACTTTGTGAATGTGTGCACGATTCCCGTTCCTAATTAGGCTGATAATCGTGAGGGTTTCTGACGGGCTTCATTCATAAAAGGCACACATTTCCTGCAGAGTATGACTCATGTGCTCTACCAGAAGGAGAGGGAGAGGGAGCGAGACGTGCACCCCGTCATCCATCATCCATTGTGAGGGTGATCTCATCCTGAGTCATAATCTTAGTGCGTTAAAGCTCATCCACAGGTCGTGAATCTCTCCGCCTCCTCGCTCTGCCTGCTCGTCACAGGTGTTTGTTTGAAGTAAGTCTCAAGTCGTGGCACTGGAGTCTCAAGTCAAGACCAACAAAAACAAACGGTTTTGAGGCCAAACAGACAACATGACACGACAACAGAGTCATAATAAACAGCAAGGCAAACCAAATATACTGCTGTAAACCTTGTTAAAATTGTTAGGCATTAAAGGATAAGTCCAATTTATCTAGAAATGTAGATGCAGTGTTATGTCAATGCATTTTATTTTGAAAAACAATTCTGGTTTATTACAACTTGGGTCATTTTTACATGTGTTTTTGCCATCACTTTTAATATAGTGAACAGATGATAAACCATCCATCAAGTGGTTCAATTATTTCGTACTTGTGTGCGCAGATTCAGGACGTGTTCTAAAACCGCAGTATTTCTTGTACCTAAATAATTATAAAAAATATGATAATAGTAAGACAATATATTCTGTTGTAATTAAAATGTTGTATGATACAACTGTGGAATTGAAGAAAAACACAAAACGCTATTATTTTGAACAAACATGCCAGCAACGTAATGTGCATAAGTGTGCATAGATTCTGTTCTTACCTAATAACAAATCCTAAATAACTAAATATTGGTGGGTGAAAACTTCACAAGTGGATTTTAAGAGGAAAGGTCTTCTTAAGAACGGTTGGTGAAGAGGCCCAGAATTATCATAACCAAAAATGAATGATGGTCAAACATATAAAAATAAGAAACAAGTTGTAATTAACTGGAATAATCCAGTGCATAATATGAATGACATAACGATGGAACACCATCGTGTTACAAATGTTGCAACGTAACAAACGCATATAAATCAAGAGAAATGAAAGAGAGAGAATGAGAGAGGTGGTGGTTGTGGTAATAGAGGATGAACATGCATTAGCAGAAATCACCTAATATTCCATTAACGATCAATTTGTTGACACATGGCTTTCATGGTAGCAACTTAACTCTTAGCTTGATGTCAAACTACATTCCACTCAAAATGTAGTTCTTTCTGTAACCTAAAAATTCTTTAACCTGTCAATTTGGAGATAATTTAGACATTCAAGTCAAAAGGTTCAAATCCAAATGAAGTCACAAGTCACTCGTGTGATGTCGAGTTGCTTTTTTAATTCTGTACAGTCGACGTGGACATCACGTCATTGTGTGACTCTTCCAAGAAGTCATGTGACATCCTCACCTCTTGTGCTTTTGGTTTTGTTTTTATCGGTGTGAGTATCTTGTATTCATGTGATTTACTGTAAAAGGTTTCCTAACTTTTAACTGAAACATGGCCACCATGGTTTCTGACTTAATTACAGTATATTGAGAGATTTGTCTACTTATTTACATTTATCTTTACTTGTTCAAATTCACAACAAATTTGTGACAGAGCCTGTAGGCGGACAACGTGTGGTACTGTTCTCCAGCTGCAGCCGGAGCATTAAGTACGTGTGGGAAGTAAGACTTGTGTCAGCTTTGAAACATGTTCATGAATCCAGCGATCCTGACTCTCTGGATGCATCGGAATAATAAATTACAGTTCAAATCGTTTCTGTTGTGCACCAAAAATAGCAAACAAATGCAAAGTACATGTGTCCCGAGATGACACTGTCAAAGCTTTAACAGTAGAATCTTTAATTTCTCAGGACAGCATTGAGCATTGGGTATACAGGCTACGATGCACAGATCATGACGCAGTATCGCGGCACATTAAACTCAGAAGAGGGGGGGGGGGATAATCCTCCACTAATTCATAGACGTTTGTCCATTTGGCCCATGACTTCCCTGAGTCCAGGTCGCCAAGCAACCGGTCCCCTGCTATTAAGAGTTTTTTAAGCACCACTACGTCTGAATTGGTTGCCGGGGCAACCATATGACCAAGACACCATGACGCCACTGTTAACAATCTATAAACACATTTATCATTCAAGAGCAGCAGCGGGAACTGTATGCAAAACCACTTTACTGCTTCTACTCTACTCCCTCCTCTCCCTTCTGAAGAATAACAATAATAATACTCATGATATAAAGGGTAACACTTGACTCACTCTGTGACGCCCATGTCCATTATAAACATACTTATACTAATAATGCGTTTTGATACGCTTAAAGTACTCATTGTTTGCTTTAAATATAGCAAATTATTAACTTGTTATGCGTTGTTCTTGCAAATAGTGTTAATCGTTGTTTTTTTTACTTTACTGAAAGTAAACAATGGCCACTTAAAGTAACTTATAATCACATTATAATGCATTATAACAGTGATTATAATGCATTAGGAAAACATAATGTATTACAACAATGGAAATGAATATTTATGCTAATAACTTAATTATACAGTACAGGTCCTAATGCATTACAAGTATATTTATAACGCTTTACAGACGTCAGCGTCATTGAAAGTGTTACCAAAAACAGCATCAACTTGAGAATTTGACAAAAATTGATTATCTGGGTCAAATTGGTAGCGATAATAATGATGCATGCCTGTAATTTATTTAAACTAGGGCTTGGCACAGTGCAGCTTTTACAGTAAATGAGCTCTCAATGACAACAACCCCAAAAATAATCCAGATGATTAATACCCGTGACATAAATCTACTGTAGATTGCAATTGCCAAAACCCAAGAATTGTGGTAATCTCAGCCCGTCATTGCCTCGAGCGAATCAGCCACAAAGCCGTTGGACGCTGGTTTTTGTTTTTTTTTGATTACGTCATTGCAGCAGGATTCAACTCCAAACGGTGTAATTCATTTAAAGTATACAGCATCACACTGTAGTCCCATGTTGTCTTTCTTTTAGCAGTAAACTATGATCATAGTCACGGGACACGAGTGACCCTCTGTCATCACTCTCCTCTCACACTGAGCCTACGGGAGGGGGGGGGGGGGGGGGGGGGGGGGGGGCTGCGACCTCTTAAGTTAAACCACCTCAAGGCAGAAGCTGCCCTTCTTCTGAAGAGCGCACACATGCCAATAATCACGGCAACAATGGAAGTGTGTTTTCCTTCCAAGATAACTGCGACAATACTCAATAAGATCTGCAACAAAGCCAACACTGTTGAGATCACGCTGCCCATGCACAGATTGTTTTCTGACTCAGAACATCAATGCTTTAATTCACACTTTCTCATTAACTATTCATAGTTTTGTCCCGTTCCAGCAATTTATGTCTGACAACCAGAAATTAGATTACCGCTGTGATATGTCTAGAAGAGACAAATCAGTGGCAGATCTTTGGCGTACAACATCTAAATAGGATGCTTGGGATAAACCCTTTTGTTGAAGCTCCTTCCTCAGAGCATCCAAATGAGCTAAGCACCGTATTCTGCTGATAATAATCTGTGTAAGTCAGAGACTTTTGTTGGGTTCCCTGGAGGGAAGTGAAATACCGGTGGTGAGGACTGTTACGCGATGATCTGTCTTGATCTCTTCCCTCGACAAAGATAATCCGTCTAGTTCACTGTGTGCTGCGTCTGTTTGCCTGGGAGTCTCAGTCTGCGGGCCGGCGGTGGCACACACTGGAGCAGAGCTGCAGGGAAGTAGGCAAAGGACAGAGGAGGAATCAGGGCTCACTACGTCTGGCGGTGCCAAGGGCGATCTGCCGACTGGGAAGCACGCCCGGAATATGTGTACAGATAGAAAACAATCTGAGGGATCTTTTCCCCGCACAGTGAGCAGGAAAGGAGGGCCGTAGCGTGGCGTCTCTACGAGTGAGAGGAGGCAATGAGGAAGCGGAGAACTGAGGATTCACTCAGTCTGGACGTGTTGTTAATGCTGCTTCTATTAATGTCACTCTTGGAAGGACTTTGGCAGCCCAGTGTTGCTGTCTTTAGATTGAACCTTGATCCTAAAGACAGCAACAAGTCTATGTTTCTATCAGAGTCTAGCAGGAGTTCTTGGTGTCTGTTGTCTATGATTACAGTCTGGGCAATATATCTTTTTGATTTTCACAGCAGTAACTCATGCATGAAAGACACATTCATATTCCTGCTATTTCTCTACATTTCAGCTCGATTCCAGTGATGTTGTTTACCGAATACCTTTGGTTGCAAAAATGTTTTGTTTTATGCGATAAGGCCGGGTTTATGTGGAAGAACATTAATTTAAAAGAAAAGGGATTATATACATTTTTTCAAATGTAAAACTATAAAATATTCATAGTTTGATTATAAAAGTTATGATTCTTGGTCTAGAACCAAACATTTAGTGACATAGAAAAGGGTTTTGTAGGACAAAATGTTTATATTCTTTAATAAATATTGCTTTGGTATAAAATCTTCTATCTGTACCCAGTCCAACTTGCAAAAGGCAGTTTTTTTTATATTATAGACTATAAATCAATAGATTATTACATTAAGCAAATAATCATTTGGCCCCAAAATGTTGTATAACAGTGTAAGAGTATCTTTTCCTCCCAAATGAACACAATAATGAGATTTTCACTATCCTATGAGTACTACAAAGAGCTTTGTGTTACGTCCCAAACAGGGCTGGCTTCCAGGCGGCCAGTTAGTTGTGAATGTTTATCTGAGGCTGTGCTGCTTACACCACAGAGGCAGCATGGGAGTCTGTGAATGCTGTGAGCTGAAACTGTGACCGTGACGTCATGTGGGTGGCCGTTCCTATGCAGTCAGCACTTTCTAACACTCCTCCTCCTCTTCGCCCTACAGCTGCACATCACACACTGACCTCTGGCAATCCTCCATGAGGCCCAGGGGGAGGGGTTCCACCAGGAGCCCTGCACACAGGTCAGGGGAGACAGACACAAAAAAAAGCAAACGGGGGAATAGGAGCCAGAATTTTAGGGGGAAGGGCGGTCGAGGCCTGTTAACCTCTTTCCTCTGCAGACTGACTGATCAGAGAGCAGCATGACAAATGCTTGGTTTCAGTCTGGTTGTCTGTGTGCTAATCTTGCAGTGCCGTCCAGATAGAGTGAGAGACAAATGGGTGTGAAAGAGCGAAAGTGGCGGCAGGCAACAGAGAGTGCCTGTCTCACATGCTCCCGCATGTGAGAGTGAGCCAAGCAAGAACGGGAGCTGCTTTATGTAAGTGTCTCCCTGCAGCCTGTGGGACTGCTGGAGAGCCTCGCATGTTTGTGTTGTGGTCATCCCACATGGGTGGACGGGAAAGGCTCGGCTGGACTGGACCTGTCTCGAACCGTTGTCCGTCTCCGTCTGAGTATTTAATGGTTTGTTTGTGTGTCCATTCCCTGTCTGTCTTTCTGTTGTCTACCCCTCCCATCATCGTCCTTTCATTCCTGCTGCTGCTCCCATGCTTCACCCCTGGCCGCGAAGGGCTTGCAGCTGGGACGGGGAGGAGCAGGAGGAGCCAACAGAGAGGGAGGGTGAGGCGGGAGGAGGAGGAGGAGGAGGAGGAGGAGGAGGAAGAGGAGGAGGAGGACAGATCACAGGTGCCGATTCTGTTTCCTTCCAGACATAGTAGAGATCAGAACCAAGACCAAAACATAAACAGTGGCTGAAATCTACTATAAGACCTCCAGATCTGTCCCACAAAAGACATCACTCACAGTACTGTGTGCATCACTGCAAACACCAAGCATATCTTTAAAAAAAACAACTCAATTCTCATACTATAAATAAAATGTAATGCACAACATCCACCAAACACATTCAGCCCCGCGGCCACCCCTCTCCTGTCGCTTCCTCTCCTCCTCCTCCTTCTCTCAGGGTAGCTGGCAAAATACAAAGGAGAGAAGTGTGCAACTGGTGCGATAAAGCCGGGAACATCTTGCTATTCAAGCGTCAGCATAATAAACTGGAGGCACAATTAAGGGAGAAAAATCCCCTTAAAAACCACAAGAACAAGAGCTTAGCGCTGCAGCGCCTCAGCGCCTCAGTCCAGCTGCGGGTTGTCTTTAGGACACAAGAAAAAAAAAGGACAACAGAGCTTTTCTGTTCTCCCCTCTTGGGAATGCAAATGATCAGACACTGACATACTAAGAGACTACAAAGCATGCGTGTCTTAACCTCAGATGTGCTCCTATGATATATCGGTGTGTGCAAACATTACTCCCTTTGTCTAAAATACCCCAAAGCACACAGTGGGATAGTCATATAAAGTTGATTGTTAAAAGGTGTTTCAAAATGTTATGGCTTGACAAAATAGAACAAAGAGTCCTTATAAAATCCTGAAGACAAAAACTAAAAAAGTTGCTGATATTTAAAAAAATTCACAACTCTCGTAGAATTAACAGGTTTTTCCCATAAGCTTTTTTTTTTTTTAAAGACCCAGAGAGATTCCTCGCCCTTAAACCTTCTCTCTGTTCTCACAATCCCCCCGAGGAGGCTGGTGCAAAGTCTGCCGCTGTCTGGCTGTTCCCATGGCAACCACCAGGTGAGCAGACAGGCTTGGAAAGCACGACGAGGAGCATGTGACTCCCTCCACATGCTCAGGCAGAGCACACACTCTCAGATAACAGGAGGCGATCTCCCTCCTTCATTCAAACTTGCAAGTACACAGTGTATAGTCACAAAAAGGCAATGTTTGGTGTGTCTGAAAGCAGACAAGCAGATGACCAGTCTGCCAGTCCGTCTGTTTACCACTACGTGTCTGTCTCTCTCTGTGACACACACACACACACACACACACACACACACGGACACACTCACATGCAAATACGCGCACTGTATTGTGGAGTTTAGAAGAAGAGGAGGAGGCTGCCCTGGGGCAACTGAGATGTGTCATGACCACTGAACATCAAGTTCCAGTTCTGCTACAACAGCAAAAGGAGAAGGAGATAGTGGAGCAGCAGGGCGAGTTCGGCAGGAAAAAAGTCACTCGGATGGTTGGAAGAGGAGAGGAGAGGAGAGGAGAGGAGAGGAGGAACATACAGTATTTAATGATAAATTAAGTCGAAAGAAACAACCCAGTTTCCAGGAAAAATGTTGGCAATGCACATTTCTGCAAACCGCGGGATACTTTGAATGTCAAAGTTTCTTAACTGAAAATACATTTCACAAATAAATGTTAAAATTATAGCGCTATGACTTAATGTCTCCACCCTTGACAACGTTACGTAAACAAGTGAAAACTTAGATCCTCCCCCCCGTCCATTGTGGATATACTCGTTCTTCATACTCCTTACCATACCGCATAACTTTCAATAATGGTCCCTAGATATACTGTGTCACTTGCTCCGCGTGTCTGTGCTCTTTGTACTTCAACACTTGCTCGGCCCGAATACCAAAACATTCACATTCAACATGTCCGCGGTTTGCAGAAACACGCAATGCCGACATTTTTCCCCGGCGACTTAGCTGAAGGAAGACAAACTTATTTAACTGTATGTCCAAAGAGTCAGCCATGCTAGCTGCTCTGTGAGGCACAGTGGTGCTTTGAGCTAAATGTCAGTGCGCTAACATGCTCACAGTGACAACGCTAACATGCTGATGTTTGGCAGGTAAAAATTCACCCTCTTAGTTTAGTCTGTTAGCATGCTTGCCCTTTGCTAATTAAAACGTCAACACAAAGTACAGCAGCAAATTTAAACCGTACCAAAGTCACGACAAGTAATCCTGAGGAGAACATGAAAGAGTGTACCATGGCAATCCATCTAATAACTGAGAAAATATCAACCTCATGGCGGCGCTAGAGGACACTTCAGGGGGATCCTTCATTCGGCGTCATCCTCTGGTGACCATGAATTCAAAAACAGCATGGCAATCCATCCAATAGCGGTTGAGATATTTCAGCCTGGACCAGAGTGGTGGACAGCTGGACCGACCGACTAATGCATTATGCAATCATGTTATGCATTCAATACATTCATGAGAAAGAAAGAAAAAAGTGTTGCACAGTAGCATGTACACAAAGCTGTGTGTAGTTACTGGAAGGGAATATTATAATGAGGCCACACTGCTTATTATTGACTCTTTTATTATTTATTATTATAATTGTATTATTATTGACTCTATTATTACTCTGATATTGCCTGTGAGCAATAGCTCATATACAGTAACATGTCTTCAGCCTCTGGGTCATATCCAAAAGTACAAACTATCATCAGGCTGCAAAGCTGCGCGCTGCCAAAACACAATAAAATACTGTCTGGCAGCCACGCGTGATAAGGATGGACATGTTTTGGAATGGAGTCAAATTGTTTTGTTGTCCATCACAAACACTTCTTATTAAGATGTCACTGGTGATGAAGGAGGCTAGTATATACTGTACTGTCCTCGTGTCTTAGCCCTGTCTGGGATTTGCATAATCAGGCAGGGGACAGAGGTCAACATGCGGCCGCGCTGCTCTTCGTTATTCATCGCTGCCTCTCCGCTTGTGTCCAAATCGTCAGAATGACACAGGATTGCCTACAAGCCAAACGAAGGTCAATCCACCCAGCTGACCCGCCTCAAACTATTTAATCTGCTGGTGTGTGATTCATCTATTATTCATGTCTGCTTCAAATAAAAAAATAAAAAACGTGCACCTGATTAAAAGCACACGTAATAATAATAGCATAAGCACACATTCCTTAGAGATTGCATCACTGTTTTAACATCTATACTGAAGAGATGCTTCAGAGATACTTGTGTGTTTAAAGGGGCAGGACAATGACCCAGAGGCAAAAGTGCACACCTGCATGAATATTACATAACATGTGTTTTTTTTTTTTTGCTTTAACAGCCACATGCATGTCTCTCTCATCTGTACACTGCACAACAGTATTCCCCACTCGTGTTGCCACTGGCGTTCAATAAAATAAAAAAAGCTCCCCCCCCGCCGTGGCCAAGCTGTGCTGCCGGCCCCTGGGCTCCTTTCCGCCGTGAAGATTTCTTGTGGAACACGACTCCAGAATGGGCTGGCTCGCGTTGCCGTGGATTCCGCCTGTCCGCCTGCGAGCTCTATAAATAGTGCCTGTCAGATATTTTCACTCCTGTGCTGAGCGCACTCAGTGGCAGAGCAGTGTATTAATATCCACGGTGACCAGAGTCGTGCCTCGGGAGGGAGAGTGTGGCGCTGAGGTGTGTGAGTATTTGGAGAGAGGGGAGGCGGAGGGACGCGCAGACACAACTACACGCAGACAGTTTCCTTCCAACCTCCCTCTGCAGACTGAAGCCCCAACAAAAGAGCTCTTTATGTCTCGCTCTCTGACGTCTCTCCACAATGTGTGCACACAGTTGACTTCAGCTTAAGGAGGACGTGATCTGAGTCACATTACCTTTTGCACCCTGACTGCCATATGTTTCAGCTGTCACGGCGCTCTGAACGATGCCTCTGTTACGCAATGTGCTGTGACACGTGAGGGCTGCCCATCATGTTGATCATATGAGTGAACAACAGGTCATAGGTTGTAGATGGATTCTGCAGTACATGAATTACATTACGGGGGGGCTGACGTCCTAGCTGCTCGTCGCTAATCAGCCTTGAGAAAGTGCAGATCTCCAGATACAACCCCTGAGGGATTCAAACATTAAAAACACAAATCAGGAGAACCACAAGGGTTAAGCAGAGACGACGCATAAATGCAATAATCTCTATAAAATGAGTTGATTCATATGTAAAGGAGGATTTTGACCAGTTTGTGCAGCGCGCACACACACATGTGCAAATAACACTGATTTCTATGGAAGAGATTTTTAAAGCTGCAGTAATTCATCATTTCTGAGCTGGTGTGCTTAGCCCTTAGCTTTCACAACTCACACATGCACATGTGCAGCGACTGCTTTGTGTAAAAAGAGAGGACTCTGCACGTGAAGCGTCACATGTGCGACTGAACAACAGATACAAACACTCATACCAACAGAAAGCGTATAGCGTATAGTTGTCAAACGTGCCACATGTTTTGTCCAATTAAGAAATTATGTTAATTTGATCAATTTTCATGTATTTTTCTCCCACTGTTCCTCTTTGTGTCAGAAACAATTGCTCTCCTCTCCTCGTACAGCCACACATTATCATACCCTTGATCATTTGAAACGTGCACAACAAATGCAAAATCAAAGGAGAGTAAATGCTGCAATAGTGTGATGATATTCAACATGATTGCATCATTGTCTACAGTAGCACCCTGCCCTTCATGAACAAGGGCTGTGTGCTGGGAGCCTGCAGAACACTGCCTCCGGTGGAAAGGGGCGGTATAACCAAAACAGGTCCTTATGACAGTGGATGGACAAAGTAGCATGAACACGTTTGACTGTAAAGTCAATTTAACAACATTTTGTTGTTCAGTTTTCATTATAAATATCTATGGTTATAGTAAATCTGTAGTTTGTAGCAATAAATGATACTGCAAGGCAGTGCTGTTGTTTTATCCGCTCCTGTATGTGATGTGGGTTTAGATGTTAATAATATTGAAATGATTTTTATACTCCAAAAGATGCTGTACTCCAGCAATTTGGAATTGCTTGGATGAAATACAAAAAAACTAAAAAGGTAAAATCCAAGATATCCTGATTTTTATATCCCAATATACTGAAGTCAAACTCTCTTCTTTTTCTGTTAAAAATGTGCAACTTAGAAGCCCAAACCGAGGTAACCCTGATGACATCAGAAGGTGACATTTTCAAACTCAAACTTTAAGAGCCTTCAGAGCCACATAGACATACAGTCTATTTGGCTCTGTACAGTCAGATTCCACAAAATCACACAGCATGTATTCTTTAAATATACATTAGTTCTCTATCGTTAACAAATGCCAATATTGTGGCTTCTCACAGATAAGCGGTGCAGATATGTGCCTGTTTGACGGTATTGCAGTACAAAGTGTCACAGCCGGAGATAAGAGATTGCAGTTGGCCTCTGAGTTTGTTCTGTCTCCACGCAGGACATTCCAGGAGCTGCGCTGTGTGACGTCTCACACATGGGATCACATTTCAAAAGGCAGGGCCCACAGTCAAACCACAGACCTCTTTCTGGTCCAGCTGATTACTCGCAAGGATTAACTAACTTCAGGACTGACTTATGAGATAAAGGGGAGCATACAGAGCAGGAGCAATTTATTCTAAACTAATAGGAAACAGTGAAGATACACCCTGTTTTATCTCTCTCGTGTTGCATGCATCTACGCTGCAGTATTATTATGTGCTTGTCGGGGGTTTTTTTGTCCAGCTTCAGAAATTGACTCTAATATCCTCATGTACTTCACTTTGCTCCCTGTATATGCCCTCCTCCTCTTCCCTCCTCCTCTCTTCCTCCTTCACAGTGCCCAGCCTCTACTGGCGCCACAGCAGGGTCATCTGGGGTTCCACAGCAGAAGGGAATGCGTAGAAACAACAACCGTACATTTTCACAGAGTGAAACCATGAATGAACCACACACAAAGCACAAATTACTCGGTTCAGCAAAAGCCTGGCCCTGACCAAAAAAAAAAATCTCATTAAAAAACACTTTTAGGATTCATTGTTGCTCCTGTGTTACCAATTACCCAAATGCATACAAAGGCAGTTTTAACTCCCTGTGATAATTATCTCCTGGCAACTCTAAATCCACTGGTGACAAGAGTTTGCCAGTGGTTTGGCTGGTGCATCCTTAGAGAGCAGCAGAGAGTGCCCTGATGCAGTGCCGCTGTGTGCTGACAGAGGAGGAACAAAGGTGACGCTGTGAGTACAAACTCTGCACAAAGACAGGAAACCTGATATTCCAGCTCTCGACACGGACTGAACCTAGAGGGAGGGAGAGTGTGTACTTGTGTGTGATATCAACAGCAGCAAACATCAAGTCCTGCAGGACACGCTAGGAGGGCACACTGAATGTGTGTGTGCTTCCCTTTTCTTTTCATTTCTTTTTTTTTCTTCCTACAGTGCATCTGCACCACAATTAATCATCCCCGACTGAAGCAAGTTGAGAAACTGTGTCAGTGCAGAGTTTAACCTGCTCTCCCGTGCACTCCCACTTTGTCAGATCTGAGCACAGAATGCAACAAAGAGGAACATTTAAATACATGTAAATCACTTAAATACATCATTTCATGCACATGCAAAGATATGACCAAAACAGCAGCTCTTTCTTGGTTAATCAAGCAAAGATAAATACTTTGAGTTCCACTGACAGATTAACACTGTCACGTTCATTGACTGTCGAACAAGCGCCGTGTTTGTGACCGTGTACAGTTCAGTGCAGTGCCTCTGTGGGCTGCCCCTGACCCAGCATTGTTATGAGAAACCCTGGGCACCATGCTCCAGTGCTCAGCTATGCCGTCACCCCCTCCAGGCATGCAGCAAACACAGCCCTATTGAGTAGCCAGCGAGTGGCTGCCCTCACCAAAAGCCTCGCAAAGCAGCTTAGGGCTTCGGCCGCCTCCACGGTGGCCACACGTGTGAAACGTGCACTCTCCACTGACACACAAACACTCGCAACTGCTTGTGCACGGTCACAGTGGGAGAGGAGGGGCTTGCTGGGCTTCATGCGAACAGAGAGTGGACGGGTTAGGTCATAGTCACTCCCACTCAGCTGCACCGAAGCACGTTCCCCCTCAGGCGCAACACACTGCACGCACACACCTGCAGAAAAAAAAACATGCAGGGCAAAGGGACAAGAGTATACACATACACACACACACACACACACACACACAAAATGAACTGCTGCACACCACGACTCATGTTCTTAGGAAAGAGGGAGTGTTTCTTTACAAATCATAGCCATGTGTTGGGAGAAGCTGACAGTGTGTTTCTGAACTTTCTTCTTTTTTTTTCAGTGCTGGAAAGAATACACTTTCCTCATGACACATAGATTCCCACTTCACGCCAACCATCAGGCACTGAGAACAAATGAACTAATAAATATTGGTAGAACCCTTGTTTTCTGTTTTCCTTCACTGTTCTCCAAAACGTGATGAACTGCTACACCTAATTAGGATCAATTATGGGCTTCAAAAACAAGCCTAACAATGTAGTTTCTCTGACAACAGAACAAAAACGTGTTTATCTTCTCTCTGTGGATATGCGATTATCTACAGGGTTTGTTGTCGACTCCTACCGTTGGTTGCTAGTGATTTCAGTGATCTAAGAATTTAAGCTTTTTATAGTCTTTTCTTATCCTCAATTAAAGCCAATTAAATGACTCAAATCTTAATGTAAAATGTGCTGTATGCTCAGCAACCACAGATCGGTATTGGGGCTTCTTCTTGCATAAAGTAAGCTTTGTGATTCAAGCCTTGGCTTTTCTCCAGTTGTTTCTTCGATTTGTGACTCAGCTAAAGGATAAATATACACACCTTCGTCTTGCACCTTTCCTCCCTCCTCCTCACCTTTCTCTGCTCAGTGAAGAATAGAAGAACTAGCCAGTAGAGACCAGCAGCAGATAGATTCACAAACATTTGAGGATCTGAAATATATCCTGAGTCTTCTCTGATGAGACAAAGTTTTTGCCTCAAACATTTAATGGGCTTTTCTTGGTTTTGGTAAAAAATGTAACAGGCAACACATTTGCAAATTGTGTTACGTTTCAACAACGGTTCAGTCAAAAACTAAGGTTGTCAGGTACTGACGATGCTCCTTCACACACGCATCCTCCATGTTTTCCCATTTGGCGGTACGCACGGGGAATCCTCATCTGTTCTCCGTGTGCCTCTCATTTGGCACACAGAGCTCTCACGTCTCACGTCAAACACGCCGAGAAGAACAGATGAATGTATTTCGAGTTGGAGCAGATGTGTTCACTAATCACTGATATTGTGTAGTATTTGACGTGAAGGATGGTGAACAATCTGATCATTTACAGCTCAAAACACTTACATTTGTTGTATTATTTAAGTTGCGCATATGTATGATATTCAGGATGTCAGTTGTACATACAGGGAAATATGGGTACGTTTTTGTGGCGTGAGAAAGAGAAATACGGCTTGATACTTATTCTCTGAAATGTCTAAAATGTCAAAGAGATTGATGAATAGTTAGGAAAAGTAAGTATTAAAGTGGGCTTCCTTATGTTGCATGCTTTTGCTTCTTCAAGGGTGGTCTGATTCAAAAAGATCCAGACTACAGATGGGACATTTCTAACTAATTGGGCTTCATCTTGGCTTCAAAGTAAGCTGGCCAAGAGATGAATAAATAAGATACTCCAACATGTGCCAAAATTATTTGAAGAATTACTTTTTGCAGTGTGATGAGACGGACAAGCTAACCAAACTGGTTGAGTCTATTATTTACATTATCCAACGGCTTTAGAATGAAATCAATAAATGAACATTTTAAATTAAAAACATGTTTTTTCTGACTGTTCTGTTGTTCTTGAAAGGCTCTGAATTACCTCGATTACATGTTGGGTAGTATCACTAGTAGCAGCATGAATCACACACACACACACACACACACACACACACGCACGCACACGCTGCTGAGTCACACACACTGTGCCCTACGTGTCATAATGCATGCATATTACCCATCTTCAGGCAGACTCATGACTGCTGGCTGTGTGAGGAGCGTGGGGTGTGTGTGTATGTGTGTGTGTGTGTCTGACACTCACATCCGAACAGGTCAACCGGTGTCATGCGCTCTGTAAACCACCGCAGACGTCAGATTGGTATTTCTGTGATGCAGACGGGACGAAAAAAGAAAATTGACTGCAGCAGGGTTAAATGAGGAAACAAGGGCGTACGTTTGACAGAGCGTTTCTCTGGTAAATGATGAGACAGACTGCATATAAATTGATTTCACCGTCTTTGATAAAATATGCTTATGTATGCGTCACTGGCCAAACATTGTTATGCAGTGCTGACCTTATCTGCCTTGAGTCTCTGCTCTCTGTTCTCACTGCTGTACGTTATGGGTTCTTTTGGTGTACTGAAATAACCCAGGTTGGCCTTGAATAGCCCCACTGTAATGTTCCCTTAAACTATACAGAGCGCTGCTTCTCAGTGGTCTTTAATGCCCCCTGCTGGACTACCGTATAATGCTACGCATGGTGAACAATGTGAATCCCTTCTCACAGTTGTTTTTTTACTCATTCAAACACAGGAAGACAGGCAGATGTGTCTATGAGTGTATTCATGCTTTCCTCTTTGCAGCTCTTCACCAGTCATGGACTGTAATCCGCAGATATTTAAGTCTCCTTCCTTGTAGCCACGGATCCTCCCTCCAAAACAGCTGGTTGGTGTAAGCGAACGCGTTTAAAACGCAGACAAGGCCAGTAAACTTGCCCTAATAACACTGCACAGTTCCCAGTCAAAGGCGGTGCATTGCATATTCCCTTTCATCTCTGCAGTGCCTTTGAGACAGAGACAGGAGTGGGGTTTTTGAAGGGAGGGGAGAGGACTGTAGTCAGAGGAGGGGGAGACAGCCAGGCTGAAGCTCTCATTTTTGCCCCAGGGGTGTGTGCTGCTGCTGTTGCTCAGTCTTTGTCTGAAGACCGATTAACAGAAAGCAAGACTAAAGAGAGTGAATATGAATTGTGCGTCCGGACAAAAGCTTCCATTGTCTCAAACCTTTACTGCATTTTACACGTGTGTGAAGTAGAGGGAACCCCAGATAAAGGATGTCACAAAGATGTCTTCGGATTGTTTCATTTCTATTTTCACTCAATGTAGAAATGCTCTTTTCGGAGTAGAGGAGCTGCATAGCTAAATACAATGTATGTAGGTCACAAAAGTAGAATTAGTCATAAAGCACAAAGGCCATTTTAAAGGTAATGTTCTAGCTGGTTGTGGTGGCATTAGCTCTCATCACTTGATATACCTTTTTATATTTTATGGGTTTACTATAGAGCCATCATGTAGTGGAGTAGTTAAAGCATTATGTTTCAAAGAATTGAAATAGTTATTAAAGTAATAGTACCTCATACATCTAACATCAAAAACAGTATATAGTGGTGAGGTGTCCATGTGTTTTCAGCTTGTACCACTGCCCTTGCTAGCTAAAAAAAAATGAAATAATAATCAGCGAGCCAGAAGCTCAAAAGTAAAAACCACAAAGCAAGACAGCAGCTTAGCAACAGAACTGGGCCGGTAAATATAGAGCGGCTGATGAGGTAATGAGATGCAGGTTAGCAAGTGGGCGGGGAAGGTCAGGTCAGGTAACTGCAGGGGTCCTGAGGAAAGTGGGAACAGGTGTGTAGATGGGTGGGGCAGTCAGGTGATGGGGAACTGGAGGGACAGTCATCTGGGGGAAGGATGTAAAATGGAACTGAAGGGGAACAGGGAGTGTGCCAGGGTTACATTTGTTTTTAGTGAATGCGATGAATTTTGTCCAAGCCATAGGGTTTTACTGTAATAAAGATATTTTACCACAAGATGGCATTATTATCAAAATCGCCTATCATTTCACACAAAGAAAAAGCTGCTGTGTGTGCATATGCACTGTGATTATACACTGCAGTACCAACCAGAAAAAAAAGTCATAATTGGTGCCTCATAAAAGCTAAATGTCATGACGAGTAATATGTAGTTAGTTTGTTTTTACAAACATTCAAAATTGAATTTACTCACTGGAAAAGCTGCACTACAGTACGCATTTGTTAGCTGGTGCAGTTTTACCGCAGCATGTGTCAGGTGGAGTCTGGCTGGGGTCAGTGTTGGTGTCGTTTTAGTCAGCGAGGTCAAGAGGGGGGCAGAGCTTCCTCCTGCTCCTACTTGACCCCCGAGGCTCAGCTGGTCTTTGAATTCCTGGGTGGAGACGAAGTTCCGCAACACTTGTTCCTCGCTAGCTGGGGCTACTGAACCCCGGCCAGATGAAACCTAATTTGAGAACTAAGAGCCTTTAAAAGAAGCAGTAAAAAAATTAAAATTTCACTTGGTGTTTCCAGGCTATTTTAAATGGAGCGTTCAAAGTGGGGCACAGACTTAATAGAGGGTTGCACTAACCAAAGCCTCTTGGATCTTCAAATGTTTGTGGTAAAGGACTCTCCAGTTGCCAGATTTACTCTTTCTTTCTAGTAGCAAAGATATATGAGTAAAGTGCTATATTTAACAAATTCACATAATCAGGAACAGTGAAACTGATGATGTTGTTGCACCCACCCTACTGGAGTGTCCTTGAGCGACACACTCAATAACTAGGACCTCTAGGGGTGCTGTATAACAAAATAATAATCATGTAAACTTATTTTAATGTTCCTTCGAATATTTTCAATGCACCCAAATGCACACTTAGCTAAACAGCTATTTGGGACTTTTCTAAGACTGCAAACATTTCAACCCGATGCAAAGTGCACATTTTCTTTCAACATTGCTTGCACAGCTGTACATGTTACAGTGCTCACATGTTCCTATATTGCATTGTAAATTTGTAAATCTGTAACCTGAGAATCTGTGTTAATCAGTAACTTAAAACTCTCACACAAGCCCACTGAACGCTGTCAAAGCGATACAGCTGCACACTACCAGAATTCCTTTATTTTTGTCACACTCTTTGCTGCTTTAATGACACAACTTCCCCTCAAGATCAATAAAGTTAATCGTATCTTAATGGGTGGTGTGTTACTGCCCAAAGATCAAGCAATTACATCTGAGTTTTGGAGGTTTGACCGGACGTCAAGGATTCTCCTGAAATCTCTCATAGGAGCCAACACACACACACACACACACACACACACACACTATAATGACGTAAATAAGAAGCTTGACATGGAGAAAAACACGGGGATGTA
The DNA here is from genome assembly GCF_023349555.1 of Cebidichthys violaceus. Taxonomy (NCBI): domain Eukaryota; kingdom Metazoa; phylum Chordata; class Actinopteri; order Perciformes; family Stichaeidae; genus Cebidichthys; species Cebidichthys violaceus. Next base: position 125,387 of record NW_027176794.1, read on the forward strand.
GGATGAATTATTTCTGGATTGACATTCACATCTGTTTCTTTATTTAATTAAGATGAAAGCAGCCTGAATGCAGTCAGCATTACAGATTTGTTTTATATTACCCTGCTGATTGCTACTCTACACATGTTCACAAATCATTTTACACAGCCTGTGGTAATGAGGAAGAAAAAGGACTTTGCTCACAAACGCTTCACGCCGTGTGTCAGTCTTGTGATGCAGCAGAAGTGTTTCTGATTGTCACAGGGGACAGACACTCTCCGACATCCTTAAGGTAACGACTCTACTCAAAAGTTCCTTTAAATATCCCAAAACGTTAATGAAACATTAGTGTAAAAATGTGTAGTTGCACTCTTTTCCATTGCTGTTGAATTGCACAACATCCTTAAAATCTTTGCAACTTCTCGTTCATGACGGGCTTTGCGTTATTGATGTTAAAACCTGCCATTCAGACAAGCTGAGGGGAAAATGTTTAGCTTTACGAGTAGGTAAAATGTTCACTTGTGGTGCAAACATGATTGTTAAACTGAATTTATTGCTGGGCTTAAAGAATTAACAGACTGTGACATGCAGGGTCTGCTGATCCTCTACAAAGAAAACACACTGCAGTAATGGAGATAATACAATTGATTATCTGTCATGTATATTAGGTGATAAAGCTGCTCTGACGTGATTGGTCATGGATTGGAAGAGTAACCTGAGACGTACCCAGTCTGTGCGGAGCGTCTCCTCCTTCGTTGACGAGCCCACCTGGACAGAGGCAGGGCTGCGGGACAAGACAACATCTGTGTCCCATCTGGTGGCCAGGTGACAGAAACACCATCTTCCTCACTCTTTCTACAACTGTGACAACTAAACACATAGTCTGTCTGTAACCTTCTACGTGCAGTATGTCAGCAGATGATTAATATGTTTTTTGTGTTCGTAAGGTATCAAACTACAGTGAAAGTAAGCACATCCATTCAAGACTCCTCTGTAAATAATGGTGAAGCAAAACCCAAGCCGGTGTTAAAAGAGGTAACCTCTGACTCAAACACAAAGCGTCTTCAGTTTGGGGGAAATAATTAATAGAAACATGTTTGTTTTTTTTTGTGCATCGCTGTCAGATAACACCATCTATTCTGGAGAGCAAAGAGACTCGTCTGGAGTCTCTGATAAGGAGAAATGATGCAAGGGAACAGTTTCGGGACATAACCAGTCTGACCCGCAGTAAGTCAATGGGGAGCCTTCAAAACAGCGCTGGGTCCATTGGGGCCCTGAAGGCTCTGTTTGAGTCAAAGACAGCTGCACAAAACAAGGTGAAGAGCAGTTTCAGAGCTGTGAGTTTCTCGTTGCCAAACAAGACAGCGGATGTCGTGCCGGCAGTGAATGGAGAGGTTGAAAAGGTAAAGAGCTCTGCAGAGGAACCGAAGATCCAAATTCCTGCCGACGCCCCAGTTAATGCCGCTAAAACTGAGGCAAAAGATCATGTGACACGAAAGGTAATCGCTTCTAACAGCTTAAAGATCCGGTTTATGGTCATTTCCATTGTGTAACTTCCATCATGTAACCAAAAGTTAATCACAAACACATACATATGGCTACTTAGTGGCAGTGACAGTTCATTATTTCTCTCTCTAGGTGGTGCATCAGAGCCAGATGGAGAGGAGGAAAACAATCGGGGGTATTGATTTTGAAACAATTGCAGCCTCTCAAGCTGGTGAGTACAAGACAACATTCACCAAATGAGCTCTGTGATGAACCGCCAACCTCTCCACTAAGTATTCCAACCAATGAAGCAACTCTCTATTGAGTAGTTATCAGTCGTAGATTAAAACTTTCTATTGTTCAACGAGGTAAATTTGATTACATTTTAAAAAAACACGAGGAATACAAATTATAAAAAAGCCCAGTCATAAAATACATCTGGCAATTATAAAAGCATCTTAAAATGAACTCAATACACTTCTAGAACAAAGAGCAGGTGTGGCGTTCAATTCCACATATATGAAACATTTACTTGGGTATAAATGGAGCTTTTAAAGTCATGTTTTACCTATAATTGGTAGAGAACTCTTTATTGAACATCCCAGGAAATTATTAGGGAATTAATAACCTATAACGAACCATTTTTCTTTTGCTTTCGAGCCATCACAATAGAAAATATCAGCCCAATTCAGTGTCTAAATCATCCTGCAACTGAGAAAACCCGAAACTAGATGCCGGCTCCTCTGGTAAACATTTCCTGCTCTGAGTCCTTGTGACTCAGGTCGAAGCTGTGGACGGTATGAATGAAAGCAAAGAGGTGAAATGGAGATGAATATCAGCACAATGACTGTGCAAGAAGCAGTGATTGACTCAACCTGGTGTGGGCATAGTAGACCACTTCAGAACAAGGACAGAAATAGCCAGCAAAGCAACACGTCCTGAATAAGTGCAGGAGGGTGAAAGGGTCAGCTGTCAGTGGGGCAGGAATGAGGCAGAGAGAGGGAGAGACTGAGAGAGGGCAGAGGCTCCGTTACCAGACTCAAACCAACAGGAAATCAGACCTAACGCGTTCACAAAGACTGAAAGGAAATAAGAAGACAAGCAGGTCAGAAGGAGCTGGGAGCTGTTCACTTTCTGTGAGTAGAGATTTGTATTTTGATTGAATGGGAAAACTAGAGAATATTCTGTCTGCTGAGTAGAAACAATCTTACCCGCATGTTAATTAGCTTCTACATGCTCTTGAAACTTGTGTACTCCAAAATATATATATATATATATATATATATATATATATATATATATATATATAAAATAGTACCCATGAGTGATAGTTTTTGTAAATCTTGAAATATTTGGGTGTTGAGAATCCAACAGAGTTGTCACTTTATACGTCACAGTGTCTGTTTTGCCATGTGTTCCTAATTGACGGCTGCTAGTGAAGATTTACTATCTGTATTTCGACAAAACAATTTTAAGACATGTTTGTGTTTACTTTGCTCTTTTATGCTTAGTCAACTGCAGTGACTTGCCTGTCCGTTTAACTCTCAGTATTTGTGTCAGTGGAGTCAGATATCTGTCCCTCTCCACCACAAGTGGTACATTTATAACTCGACCACATGGCAGCTGTTACATATCGGCTTGGGAAGTGTTATTACGGGTGACCCTGAAATTGCTAACTATTAGCACACAGTTTGTTGACATGGATGCGAACGTAGAAGTCATTTATAATAATGAGTCACTTGGTGAAATTCTGTTTAAATTGTACACAATGTAGTTACAGTTTCTGAAGAAAAGTATTGTATTTTGACACCTGCTGCCTATTTAACCGCTTATATTAATCCGGAAACAAAGTGAGAAACAATTACGACTACTTTCAACTTTAACCGCAAATTACACATGCAGAGCTTGATGGCCCATTTACAGTCCATCACAGGAAATACTTTGATATGAAAACCATTGTCAACAGCTCTGATTAGGCTCATATCTTAAGTGTGACACAGTGTCATAAATATACTTTACATATTCATACCGCTGTGTTTGATGTGTCTGCAGATGAAAAGAGGAGGTCAATTGCAGATTTCAAAGACAGCTCCTTCAACCAAACCAAGGAGAAACTGTGTGTCTCAGTCAAAGCTATGTCCGCTCTCTATCTGTCAAAGGTGGTACCTCAGGATTCAACACGCAGCCTTTCAAAACCGGTAAACATCTGCCTACTCATGTTGTACTCTCTTCTATTCAGCCCTTACTAGATATGCACCGGTAATGACACTGATGTTAGATCCAATGCTCAAATAGTTAGTTTTCAGATTTAGTTTTTTAAAGTTAGGAAAGCAATGGTTAAGCCAAGCTTGATGTTTCCTTACATATAAAAGGATCCCAGCCACACAGTGAGGCATACAGCTTATTAATTAAACACTGGTATGGGATAGTTACTCTATATCTGCCGATACCCAAAGCCAAGGTATTGTATCGGTATTGGGACTGAAAAAGTTGGGACATTGCATCCATCTCCCTTATTAACCCTAATTCATAAGCTAAATGTATTCGAGCATGATGACCAATCAGAAATGAGTATTCAACAAAGCCTTGTAATAAAGTAGATTTATAGCTACGCACTTCCAATTATTATGCTTTACAGTGTCACAAAAATGTATCATATAATGACTAGAAATCTTCAAGCAACATTAACTCGACCTGAAATTATCATTGTTTCCGTCCAGGCACAAGGTCAGTCATCTGAACCTGGGAGAAGAATCAAACTAACCAAGGTAAAGCACAATTTCACCAGACACTAGGCATGACAGTGTGCATTGGATTTGCATTGTCACAATAACATCTTCCACACTATTATTCAGCTGAAGAACCTAATGCTTGCTTTTTTCTGAGAGTTGCAAGAAACAGATATTGGACGTCTTTCACTCAACATTTTATTTTATTTATCATTGTGGTTGTATTTGCTGGTTGCTCTGGAGCTCGGCTAACCCACTGACACCTGGCATGTGGCAAGCAAGTCAAGTGGCATGATCTGGAAGGTATCACTTGCTGTAAGCATGTCTGCACACTTCTGCGCATGATTTCCATCGGATAGCTAATTTCTGTCACAAAGGACTCAATGATGAGACTGTTAATCTGCTCTTCTAAGATGTCCGAAGAGTCCCAACAAAGGAAAGATGACCTCCCTACACCTCCTTCAGCCAGTCATAAGCCAAGACCAGAAGACATCTTTGAGGCACAATCGCCACAGTCTATGCCATTCCAACTTTCCAAAGAAAAGCTACACCAACAGCGGCAGAAATGTGAGCTGAGAAGGCTCCTGAAGCACACTCACCCAGAGCTGAAGATGTTAGATGAAATTGTGGATGAGGAGCTCGCTGAGGTTTTGAGCTCGGAGACTGGGGGGACAGCTAGTGAAACTGGATACGAGGGAGAGGTCCTTTCAAGACGCTTGATATTTGAGAACTGTGCCCTGAGTAACAAAGTATCTCCTTACACCCCTAAGATGCACAAGGCGATGGGAAAAGCGGAAAGAGACAATGTCATAAAAACATCAGCTGTGTTTGAGGAGCATGAAGAGAGGCCATGTAATCAAAGAGATGAGGGGATCTTGGAGGATGACAAAAGGCTTGGGCCTACTCCAGATCCTAAAAGAGAGTGTGATGAGGAGATGATAAGAATAGATGTTCAGGCTACCAAAAAGATATTTGAGAGTCAATCTGTGGACACATTCACACTAAGTCCAGATAATAAGTTCCAGGGGAAAGTTTCTATTTCTGGGGATGAGACAGGGGCAGTCCAAAAACAAAAACAAGATTTTGAAATGTGTAGCAAATATTTACACAGCGAAAACAAAAGCAATGCATGTACCAAAAGTCTTGATTCGACATATCAGCCCAATAAACAGGGCCCATGTATTCATATGGTTGGTCAAGGCACTGACCATGAGTTTTCACGTAGGGAAGAGGATTCTACTGGTAAAACAGTCTACGAGGGTGAGCCTACAAGCCCTCTTGATACAGAAGAACTCGGGGTAAAAATCAAAACGAGTGCGGCTCTTTTCCAAAACAACCCATTTATCCCAACAAACATAGAAAAAGAGCATTCCTTTTTGCATACATCAAAATCACAAAGCCCAGCAGCAGAGAGTGGGGCAGCTCAGGACTATCTGATAACTAACGTCAAGAACAGAACCCACTTATTTGAATCAATGCCATTTGACAAAATTGGGCATCAGAGCAAGGACGAAATTGAGACGATGGTGGAGGACATCAAGGAAATACTGAATTCCCTTTATCATGGCAATGCCATACATTCAGATGGCTCAATCATTGAGGTAAATGAGACAATGATAGCCAAAAAGGCCAAATTCACACTTTCAGAGAGTGGGCCAGAGATAAAATACGACGGGGTAGCTGAAGGTGGTGCCCAAAACTTCATAGTCCAGTTGCTACCACGGGCAAACCTAAAGCCTCAAATCATGTACCTAAAGGAGGGTAGTAAAGGAAGTATGGAGGCCACAGTAGTGAATGCACCTGTACACCAGCATCACCTCACTACCAACCAAGACACAGAGTTTAAAACTGCCAATGTGGTTCAGCTTATTGAGGATATTCTCAATCAAGATAACTCTCTGCGGAAAGGAGTAGTTATCCAAGAGGATATGGACAGATGTCCTGAAGTCATTGTTTACTCCCTCTACAATTATTTTGATGAGGAAGATGTGAAAAGTTATTGTCCTCCACAAGGTGCAAAGTATGATGAACCAGAGCCACAGAGAGGTGATGTGAGTAACACAGACAATAAAGAACTAAGAAAGGGCGTCATTAAATCAACCATAAGCTGCCTCCTAGAAACTCCCAAAGATCAAACTTACCATGAATCCATACAGCCTGAAATCACAGAAAAAGGGAATGTAAAACTGTTCAAGAGTTGTATTGAAAAGGGAGATTTGGAGTATTTGAAAACTCTTCAGGCTGAGCCAACAGTACAAGAACAAGAACTCCCTCCAAACCAAAGTGTGACTGGACAAGGAATAGAGCTTCATCATGAACAGAGAGATGATCAAGCAGAGGAGAATTCCGAATGGGTCCCAGTGGATGTTAAGAGACTGAGAAACATATTCTCCGGAGATCAAAGACCAATCCAACCAAAGCAAAATGCATATGATAACCGTGCCCAATCTACCACCATTTGTTCCGCATTTACAGGTCAAAATGTGCCACTTGGAAAGAGCCAGTCCTCTACAGAATACATTCATGGGCAAGTAAAGAATAGCTTTAGACAGTGTGGTGGCAAAACACAAGAAGAAGCACAACAGGGATCATATCTGCATCTTGAGACACAGGACAATGGCAGGGTGCACCAGGCTGAATTAGTTGAGGTGATAGATGACAAGGACGAGATATCAAACCTCCAAACTGCAATACATAGCCTCCAACAGGCCACAATTGAGGCCAAATCTTTGAAACACTCATCACAGGAACCTGAGGACCAAAGAGAGGACTCATGCACTGAGCCAACATTGGATGAGCTCCCATCAACCTCCAACATCCCCTCAGAACATAAATCAGACCACCAACATGAGAAAACAGAGACAAGCCGTAGAGACACTAATTCTGAAGAAGTACAAACTACTGGGACATGCAGCAAAATGGGTCAAAAAGGCATAGAAGTGGTCCAGAAACAACCCTTTCAAGCTGCTATGGTGTCTGTACATAGTCCAGAAACAACCACTGCAGAGCAAGAGGATGAGGAGGTTGATTTTCAGGGTAAACTTCAAGCAGCTTTGGATTCCCTAGAGAAATCCAACATCAATGTCAGTAGAGGAGATTTCAGAGCAGCTATGATATACAGAAACGTGTCCAGACCTCACAAAGAAAATGTCGCTGCAGTGTCCACTAAAAAGGAGTTTTGCCCTGTGGCGGAACCTAAATCAACTCAAATACCGCTGAGACAAGAGGTCTCCAAAGAACAAGTTACTGCGGCAAATGCAGAGCCCCCAAGTCAAAGTGAAACCCTAAACAAACCGGCTACAAGCGCTGTCTCAGAGAAAAGCAGAGGGCCTGTTGGTCCAAAGCCTGCCATCCCACCTAAGCCAGAGAATTTGAAGGTAAAACAAAGAAACATTCAACCAAAAAACATAAGGAATCAAGAGGCAACCCCAACTAATGCTGTGAGACCTGAAGACATGGCTACTCAACCAATGCCAATGACATCAATGTCACGCAAGGATGAACATAAGCAAGGTCTGTTCAAAATAAACACTGGTGATAATAATGATAATACTAACATTAAGCTACAACAGGAGATGAATGCCAAAGCAGAAGAGAAAAACCTCCAGGACTTCCCAAACAAAGGAAATATACAGGAAACAGATGAAAGCCATGTAGATTTTCATGAAGCATGTAAGAAATTTGGAGGTAAAAAGGCGAAGAATGCTCCCATAAAGCCAAAAAGAGTTAAAATTGCTCAGCTTGACAACAAAAACCCCAAACGTATGTCTGGAGATAATACCTCATTTCTCGCAGATGCGGTTGAGGAGCTTCAACAAACTCTAACTGGTCCATCAGGCAATAACCCAAACACCTGTGGACAAACTACTGACAGCAAAGACACACACAAGAAAGAAATGAAACAAGAAAGCAAAGTTGAAATGAGAGAAAAGAAAGGACGAACGGAGACAGAGGACGAACGCCGACAGCGGCTGTCAGTTCACATGGATGAAATCATGAGAGGGAACATAACAGCAGCCATGGAAATTGTTGACAACTTGCGAAAGCAGGAAGAACTGCACAGCATTCTCAGTCGAGTTGAAGAAATTGAACAGGACACAAGCGAGGTTGATGTAGGGTCTCTGAGGGGAGTCTTTGAGAACGTTCCCGACTGGGTTGTCAGCTCTGACAAAAACAAACAAAAAACGGCTAAAGTAGAAAACAAAGAAGGGAGGTTGCCATTAGAGAAAGACAGCACTGAAAGCATGTCTTCAATGGCACATGTTTTTGGAGATCTTGAGCGAGCCAGTGAGGAAATCATGAATCTGAAAGAGCAGACTTTAGCCAGACTTGTGGACATAGAGGAAGCAATAAAGAAGGCTCTTTATTCTGTCTCTACCTTGAAATCTGACTCAGATATTGTTGGTTTATCATGCCTGTTCAAAGAGTCACTAGGGACCGAGCAAGGATCCCCACCCTCTGGTAGCATTAGCAAAATTAGCATCGGGTCAAGCAGAACAAAATCATTGCAGACACAGGAAAGCCCCACAGCACAGGGAAGCCAGAGTGCAAGAATTGAAGTAACGCCTGCAAAACAACGAGCAAGTCCTCCATCCTCACCTGCCTTCATCTCCATCCAGTCGGCTGCTAAAAAGACCGATAAATCAGAGTTACTTCCACCAGAGACCACAATCTGCCCGACATGTCAGAACAGCCCAAAAACAGAGGAAAAATTCCGGACAACTAAAACCCTGACGTGCAACAGTCCTGCTCAAAACAGAAAAAGGGAGCCCCGAAAAGGAGGTAAAAAACAGTCCTCTTACAACCCCAAAAGAGAGCTCAGTGTACTTGAGGTGCAGACCGACCGCGAGGGAAACAGTATTATGGGCACAGTCACAGAGAACCTGTTTTATTCTTCCGAAACCTCCACTGTTGTCACTGGTGAGCCAGAAGCTACAACATCCACAGGTCAGGCAGCGGTCAGTCCAGCTACGTACCAGATAACCAAGCACCCAGAAGTTCAGCTGCCGATCAATCAGAAACCTTAAATCATTCACAGACAGGTGCAGTTTGTTACCAATTAGCTAAGCATTCTCATACATTTTATAACAAAGTTGTTATGTACATAATTTATTTCCGAAGATATGAAGTTTGTTATGATTGCCTGTTTGTTTATTTCTTACACCTTATTATCGGTTGAAAATGTTCTTATTAATATTTGAGGATTTATTTGTTGCTTGCATTATTTTAAAACTGTTTTTAATTTGCATTTGAAATTAAAGATGTGTTATTGGTTTTCATTATACGTTTGTGTTTGTTGCTGTTGATGCGTATTATACATTTTTTAACCCAGCTTGGTCTCATTTCTCTCATCAGTTTCTACCAGCTTGTCGTGAGATGTGTTCAGCCTGTTTGAAGACGGTTTATCCTATGGAAAAAATTACTGCAGACAAACACATTTTTCATCAAACTTGCTTTTGTTGTAAACAGTGCAAGAAAAAATTAAGGTGAGATACTGAAATATTTTACAGGAAAATCACCTGCAACACCAATCAATGATTTCAAATATTGATTTCTTTTCTGTGCCAAAATGAAATATTTCCATATAAATATTTCGTGGAGGAAGTAAAACACCTGGCCTCAGCACAGATGGGAGCTAACGCCTGGTGTAAAGACAGGACACTTTTGCAATTGGTAAACTTAACCGGACACTTAGTAAATAAATGGAGGAAACTAACTAGCTAATCAATATTAAGGCTACAAACAACCCATAATGCAACACACTTAGAGTCACAGGCCCACTCTGTTAGCTCCAAACATTCAAAGAGAACATCTATTGTTGTAAAACATAATACACCCACAGTGTTTCAAACATAGTTGTGAGGAACTTCATCTTATATTCGGGCCAATAACTACAAACCTAATGGTTGCCAAATATATTCAAAATCTTTAAATTACTAATTGATAGATCAGTTGAAATATTGTATTATGGCAGTCAAAATATCAGATTTTCACTACAGTTATCAACTATATTATTGCGATATCTACAGAAAATTTGAGTCAAACTCATCTTTGACTTTGTTTATTGTGTGTTTTATCTATTTTTTGGCAAATCAATTAGATTTTATTTAGCAGTAGTAATGCTTTTACAGATTGAAAATTATTTAAATATTTATTCGGAGCACTGGTTCCCAAACTGAGGCATCACATAACCAGGAGACAAATGTCAAATGAAACTAAAGTTGAATAGACTTTAGGCAGACATTTTGACTCTTCAAACACAGGTGTAAGTTGTACGATTGTTAATTGCTGCATTGCATTGCAGTACTATAATTGCTGAAACCGAATCATCATTAATGTATGTAGTTCCCCCTGTACTTTTCCTGCTGTGACAAGTAAAAATCATGACACAAAATGTCTGGGGACCACTGGCTAAGAGGTTAAGAGACATGACAACTTTTCAAGGATGATTTACAAAATGCAAAATGAAATACACATGATTAATTTAAAAGGTTTCAAACCCCCCTAGTAAACTCTAAATGTGCCACATAGCTACTGTAACTGCAAACATACCCTAACTACAGTACCTCTTAGCAAATGCAGACCATAAATTGAACTGTACCTGACAAATTGTGCTCATTTATAGCATGTACAATTACGCACCTTTATATGGAGAATTCTACTGCATATTTCACTACCAACAACTGTTCAGAAGAAAAGGGAATTACGACGAGGGCTTTGGACATGCTCAACACAAGAACCGATGGCTTCTCAGGAACACTGCTGTGTCCAATGAGACCGAGTCTGAGGTGTAAATACTCAGGCACAATGTGAGTACCAGCAGGCAACGCTTATGTAGGACCAAACTCATGATCATTCATTAACACTCCATTAAAACTGTGTTCTGTTTCTGTCCTCAGCTGATTCGATGGTGACTGTGACAACAAATGTAAAGATGTGTTTGAGGCACTGCAATGGCCAACTGCTCTCCAAATTCCACAGTGTCTTCATATACTGGTAATGAATGATAGTGTGTTGAAACATAACCTACAACCTAATTGCAACGATGGCTTAATCATAGTCAGTTGTATTGAATCAACTTGCGTTTTATTTTTATTTTTAGTTCAGTTATTGCAACAAATTATAATAAAAAAAAAATATGTGTACAATTCTTTCTTGTGGTTTGTAAATACTGGGATAACAGAAAATAATCCAAAAAAAAAACATAATTTTGTTCCAAATATTCTGGGTACCAGTGTAGTAGCATTATGTCTGTGGATTAAAATGAAGAAGTTCATTCACTTGGTTTCTGTGGCGTAGTATGAACTGTCTACATCAGTGGTATTTGTCAGTGTGTACCTTAATGCTTATGAACTTTATTCCACCAGTTACACTTCTACCCGTCATGTTGATTCTAACTGATACGGTGGACAAATGCACAACATTCTATCTAATCCAATCTAACGAGTGAATATTGCATAAATGTAAAAAGAAATGCAATCATTGTGGGTGTGAATCAGTTTATTATAACCTTCCAGTTATAATATATAATATGATGCAAAAAAACAACAACGAAATTCACAAATTGTGAAAATAAATTAATATGTCTCAATAACCTTTTGGCTTTTGTGTGTGTGTTTTGTTTTTTAGCCTATATTTGTATTACTCAAGTAGTGATAATCTGTGTCCCAAGTTGCAACAAAGGTTACAGCTTCTTAGTCTTTTTCAGCATTTCTTTAATTTGTTCAGCATCGATTTAGTTCCCTGTACGGCCATTTTCTGGTTTTCAGATATGAAAAGCAGAAGGTGGATGAGTGCATAGACTTAAATATTACACTAAGTGTCTTTTCAACATGTTGCAAACTACAACTAATGCTATTGAGTGCCACTTTTTGTCTTTGTATCCTTTAAATCATTTTGCACTTAAGTGTTTATCCATTTGTTCCAAAATTCTCACCTAATAAGAAAAACTGTAAAAACAAATGTCCATTTGACGTATTATTATGAGAGTACGCTTCTCAAATATGGTATCCGGAAGATGTCCAACATGCTTTTTCTTTCAGATATATCCTCTCATCTCTAGCTAAACAAGTAAAAAGTATATTGTAATTGAGAACATCTCTGAAATTTGGTTGAAGCCAAAGTGTGTTTGATGCAACTCACCTTATCCAGCAAATCTTCTGGGACCGTTCTCCCGTTCACTCTGGCCGCCCTCCAGAGCTCATTTTGTGCCTCCTCCTTCTTGCCAGCAAGTTCAAAATCAAATGTATGTATGAATCAGACAAAATCAATTAAAGGAAACTTTAGTCATTGCTGTATCCATGTATCCCTGCCTATGTGACCCAACAGCAGACAGTTATTGTTTCTAAAATGTAAATTCAGGCTCAAGCCATCATTTTCATTGGTTTGAATAACTTGCTTGGTGTTGAAGTTGTGTGGTTGAATGAATGCAACCAGTGCTGCGAAGCATTGTGAAACGGACTTTATGTTATAAAAGCAAGTGTATACACTTCATACAACTGTGAGCCGTAGAGCAGCGGTCGAGAAGTCCTCTGCAGTGTGTGTACTGGTAGTTCTACAATAATAACAGTGCACAAACTGATTCCGCCTCACTGTGCCTCCGGCAGCAGAGTAGCAGCTGGGGGGCGGTAATGCCCTCAGCTGTGTTATCAGCCCGGGACAGGTTAATTTATCTCCAGGCCAATGAAATTAGCTTGCACTTAGCACCTAAAAAACCTTGTGATGTCACTGACTTAACATTGCCAAAAAAAATAATAATAAGTAAGCAGTAATGATGATCAGTATGTTTTTTTTACATTTTCAAACACAAGAAGCAAGGCAACAGTGTTTAAAGCTACATTAATGTGCTGGGGGGGGTTTTGCCTCATGGGGGCAGAACTCCATGACAGGAACAACACCCAACCCACACACACACACACACACACACACACACACACACACACACACACACACACACAGCTAAATGTTTCACTATGTTCACAATATAGTCGCTAACTTTATGTGTCAAAGACATTACAGTTGCACAGATTAACTACTAGAAGATGAACAAAGGTGACTTGATGTATAGTTAAACTGTGCTATGACAACCTATTCACATTTCCCATAAGGCTCTACTGTTGACTCGTTGCAATCGAAATACATACCGAGAGTATACCAACACACATACTGTTCATTATTCAACAGTTAAATTCAGGAGAGAAAACTCAAACAAATAAGTGTATTAGACAATATACATGCATCACTACTTTTGCAGTAGTAAAACATTTGTTAACAGATTGTATCAATAAAACATAAAATCATGTGTCATAATTTCAACATGATTCAATTGAAGGTAACTGCATTCTGATAAATCCTTGTTACCAGTTATCAGCAGGCAAACTATTTATTATATATATAATATAATATAGTGTGTATATATATACACACGTCCATATAAATTACATTTTGGTGCTCTTTTCTGATTTTTCCTCTTCAATGAAGGATCGCGTCTGAGGCCCATCCTCAGGTCTTCTGTAATTAATAACAAAAAGATTATTATATACTGCTCTGAGTTTCTAGTAAAGGAATAAGCACTTTATTGTGAAAGAGTTGATCAACTCACAGGAGATCAGCGTGGTCCTGGAGTTCAACATTGAGGGTTTCAGGCAGTAGTAAACAAACACCCCCAGCAACAATGGGGACGATGCCGTATATCAGCATGGGAATGGTGTAATGGTAGACGTCCAGGAGCCTGATCAGCGGAGCGAGGATGCCCGCCACACGAGCACACATGGAGTTTAGACCTACACCATTCTGCCTGCCAGTATAGACAATGGACTTGTCAGCATCTCAAAGCATGTATCAATGGTAGACATGGCATTTGCCACCAATATTATGTATAATAACAGATTTTATGTTTTACCTCTGGGACACTACCTAGCTTACCTTAAAGTGGTAGGGTAGAGTTCTGCAGTATAAACATAGACTATAGAGAAACTGGCAGTGGCGGCAAATCCAGCAAGTACGGCTATGATGGTTACCACCACAGGAAGGTCTGATGGACACATAATAAATCAGTTTGTTCAAAACACATCTTTGGTTAGTAGATGGATGTAGCAAAAATCACTGGGTACCATTTTCAGAAAAATGGGATTTGTCCTAGTTCTTAAGAATCACTTTAATGATATGTTCAAGACAGATTACAACAGACTGCTATTACTATACAACAAATTACCTTTTGGAATAACAAGTATCCCAAGACAAGCTGCACCTCCAAACAACAAGACACCTGCTTGACATATTTTCCTCCCGAAGTGCTGGATGAGAGGCAAACTGCCCAGACGTGCAGGGAATTCTACTAAGGCAAAGATGAACTGTGTGAGGTAGATATCCAGTCCAAAATTGCCCACATTCAGGATCAGTCCATAGTACACCAGACTTGTTCCAAACCTATTAACAGAATGGCAGAGATATCTTCAGTTCAACTATAAGGCCTGAGAAATACTTGCTTCTTAACCTCACGTTCACGTAGAAAACTGTCAAGTTTGTATGTCTCTGGCTTACAGGTATAGCTGTAGACAGGTTGTGGTTGCAATGAATACTCACCACACGTAGCTCATAATGAACGCACGTTTTCTCAGATATGATATCCTGAAGATGTCCAACATGCTTCCTCTTTTGGATGTACCCTCAATATCCAACTAAAAAAATGTAGGTGTAATTGTTTTTAAGTTTGTGTATATTTATCCGAGAGTTTTATTGTGTTTGATTTGACTTTGGTTGAAGCAGCTCACCTTGTCTAGCAGATCTTCTGGGACCTCCCTTCCGTTCACCCTGGCAGCTCTCCGGACCTCCTTCATGGCTTCCTCCTTCCTGCCCTGGGTGATGAGCCAGCGAGCTGACTCTGGAAGAATCCTAATTGACATATAGGTTTTATAATTTAAGATTAGCATCTTAAACATTAAATCCATGTGGTCTTAGAGGCCGCTGACCAGTAAAAGATTCCCAGGACAACAACAAGAGGGCTGTAGAGCACCAGCTGCAGGATCCTCCAGTTGGGGATCAAATAGGCAATGCCAGACAACAGCATCAGTCCAAGAGGGACAGTAGAGTGGCAGATAATGGTGCAGAAAGCAAACTTGGAGGAATCACTCCACTCTCCACCTTTAAAGCAACAATAGCATGTTATGTTTAAAAAGTTAGTTGTAGAAAGTAGGTTAATACTTACAAGCCTTATAACTAACTTTACTGTCATTTTGACAACATTAAGTTAAATGTACAGTAGTAGCTTTAGTTCGAATTTTACAAATAATTCCCTTTGCAAATGGAGGCACTTTGTGTATCTGATTATAAAGAACACTGCCAAACAGAATTGTGTTTTCTTCCCTCTGTTACAGTCAGTCAAATCTACTAATCACTTAAAGATGCCAAGTGTACAATTAACTAGTGCCCCCAGTGGAAGAATTAAATAGATACCGTGGCAGACAGCAATGCAATGCAATGCACCCACTTATATTATCAATGAAAAGACATCTAATTTGAATATTGTCGCTGTTTGTAACACTGTAACAATACTCTGCTCTTCAAACGCCACAAATATTTTCAGTCGTGAACATTTTACATACCTATCACAAATGAATTAACAAGAATGCCTGAAACGGAGAAACCACTTAAAAATTTGAGAACAATGTAAACATAGACGTTGGGTGAGAAACCAGCACCGACACCAAACACCAGCAGGAGAAGGAGTGAAAGCAGAACCACAAAGCGTCGACCGAACCTACAAAGAGAAGAGAAGAACATTGGTGCTTGACTTTTGTATACGGATGTATATGAATCTTTCTGTCCTATAAGTTCAGCACAATACAAATCATTTTAATAGACATATTAACTGCATATATAACATAGACTGCATGTATAAAAGTGTTTCCTTGAATTGTTAAAAGGTGCAACATTTGAAATCCAGAGCATATCTACGACTGAGTGATTGCCTCCATACGGTGTTATGGTCTGGCTCAAAACCATAACAAATATCACGCAAACTCAGGCAAGGATTTCACCAAACAAATACTTTTAATTAACAAAAGGCCAGGACATTTCAAATGTGCAACAAAAATAAGCATTCCCATAACGAATGCCAGTAGGCAAAACGTGCCACCAGTTCAACTAACAAAATCTTGCTGCCAACACTCTGTGCAGCACGTCAGGTGTGTCAGGTGGGAAGAAGCCAGCTCTCTGTCAGGATGGGGCGGGCCTTATAGGGCGAAGGCAGTGGCCAGCTGCCTCCAATTTCCTTGATGGCCTCACTTTCGAATCCAGGGACACTGAAAGAAAGACAGACACCACCACACAAATACATGCCGTCCCGGCAGAGGCCCTGGGGCCGTCACACCCCCCCCATAAAGACAGGGTCCCCACAGGAACCTGGAGACGTACGCCTGAACTGAAAACACGCCGCTCAGTTTGACGGTCATAAAAACGTTTCACCCCATCTTTCGTCTTAGCCAACTTCGACTTTGCCAATTCCCCAGCTAAGTAAAGTCTATGCCGGAATCCATTGACATACCAAACCAGATTTTTAGGAGGTTCTGCTTCTCTCCAATCCTTTTGCAAAGCAGCAGGCTTACCTGTTAACTGACAGGTATGGCAGGTCTTGATGTAGGTTGCCACGTCTCTCTTAACACGGGGCCAAAATAAATGTCTCAGAACGCAATCATGCGTTTTTCCTACACCCATATGCCCCGACTCATCATGTGAGACACGCAAGACCAAATCACGGAATTTTGAAGGCACGACAATTTGGTAAAAAATCCTGTGGGCTCACCACCTGCGGGAGGAACCGCTGGGGTCGGGTGCGTTGCCCCATGGGTGGCAGTGAAGGCCAGGGACCTCGACGGACCAGACCCGGGCGGCAAAGGATGGCTCTGGCGACGTGGAACGTCACCTCTCTGTGGCGGAAGGAGCCGGAGCTTGTGCGGGAGGTGGAACGCTACCAGTTAGATCTGGTGGGGCTTACCTCTATGCACTGCATCGGTTCTGGAACCGTACTCCTGGATAGGGGTTGGACTCTTTTCTTCTCTGGAGTTGCCCAGGGTGTGAGGCGCCAGGCGGGTGTGGGGATACTCACAAATCCCCGGCTGAGTGCCGCTGCTTCGGAGTTTACCCCGGTGGACGAGAGGGTCGCCTCCCTGCGCCTGCGGGTTATGGGAGGAAAAACTCTGACTGTTGTCTGTGCATATTCACCGAACAACAGTTCAGAGTATTCGGCCTTCTTAGAGACTCTGACTGGAGTCCTGTATGGGGCTCCAGTGGGGGACTCCATAGTTCTGCTGGGGGATTTCAACGCGCACATGGGCAACGATGGGGATACCTGGAGAGGCGTGATTGGGTGGAACGGCCTCCTTGATCTAAATCCGAGCGGCCGTTTGTTGTTGGACTTCTGTGCTAGTCATGGATTGTCCATAACGAACACCATGTTTGAGCATAAGGATGTTCATAAGTGTACGTGGTACCAGAGCACTCTAGGCCGAAGGTCGATGATCGATTTTGTTATCGTATCATCGGATCTGAGGCCGTATGTTTTGGACACTCGGGTGAAGAGAGGGGCGGAGCTGTCAACTGATCACCATCTGGTTGTGAGTTGGATCAGAGGGTGGGGGAAAACTCTGGACAGACCTGGTAAGCCCAAACGGGTAGTGTGGGCAAACTGGGAACATCTGGAGGAGGCCCCTGTCCGGGAGATCTTCAACTCACACCTCCGGCGGAGCTTTTCTAGCATCCCTGTGAAGGTTGGGGGCATCGAACAGGAATGGATGATGTTCAAAGCTTCTATTACCAAAGCTACGGCGGTGAGCTGTGGTCTCAAGGTCTTAGGTGCCTCAAGGGGCGGTAACCCTCGAACACCGTGGTGGACACCGGTGGTCAGGGAAGCTGTCCGACTGAAGAAAGAAGCCTTCCGGGATATGTTATCCCGGAGGACTCCTGAGGCAGTTGTAAGGTACCGACAGACCCGAAGGGCTACAGCCGCTGCCGTGAAGGAGGCAAAGCAGCGGGTGTGGGAGGAGTTCGGAGTAGCCATGGAGAAGGACTTTTGGTCGGCACCAAGGTGTTTCTGGAAAACCATCCGGAACCTCAGGAGGGGGAAACGAGGAAACATCCAAGCTGTATCCAGTAAGGATGGGACTCTGTTGACTTCAACTGAGGGGGTAATCGGGCGGTGGAAGGAGCACTTTGAGGAACTCCTGAATCCGTTCGGTCATCCGTGAGGGACTCGGAGTAGAGCCGCTGCTCCTTTGCGTGGAAAGGAGCCAGTTGAGGTGGTTCGGGCATCTGGTAAGGATGCCACCTGGGCGCCTTCCTAGGGAAGTGTTCCAGGCACGACCAGCTGGGAGGAGACCCTGAGGGAGGCCCAGGACCAGGTGGAGGGACTATATCTCCAAACTGGCCTGGGAGTGCCTCGGGATCCCCCAGTCAGAGCTGGCTGATGTGGCTCGGGAAAGGGAAGTTTGGGGTCCCCTGCTGGAGCTGTTGCCCCCGCGACCCGATCACGGATAAGCAGTTGAAGATGAGATGAGAGATGAGAGGATCTCCAAAGAGACCCTTGCCACGTGGCACCCACCTTCTGACTAATACCTCGTTTTGAATGAAGTACCCATGCGCACGATCTTTCACCTCATCTGCTGGAAGAACAGACCGGAACAGCCCACTCAGCGTGGAATCAGCATTTTGCTCGCTCACCAACTCACTACGTGAGACAGACAATGCCGTGTTAGACAGTGATACATTCAATTTTGTGGGGTCATTTATTTTTGCATTCCCCAATTCCAACTCTGTCTCTGCCTTGTGACTGGCCGCACTCATGGCGCGCATCACAGCGCAAACCTGGCTGAGCCGGGGGCTAACAGCTAACGGTGCCAACAGCATGAACAGTGAAAACACACAGAGCTAACAGTACTCCACTACATCTTTTAGCTAATAGTTGATTGCTGCTATGCTCTGAATTTCGAAATTAGCACCTTTTAAAAACTTCTATTGGTGCTCGGGTGACTTCAAAGTAAAAAGCAACCCGTTCAGAATCATAACAATCAAGTACATATAAAGGTGGGAGTGGATGTGCACCTGTCAGCCATCTGCCCCAAAACCAGCGCTCCAATCAGAAGACCGGCCATGTAGATGGACTGTGACGCCTCAATCAAACTGCTTCTGTCACACACCAGGTTGAACTGGTGACAGGAAGGATGGTGAGAGAAGACCGAAACAGCTAGCTGAGTGTTGTTTTTATCAGCCCCTATTTGAGATGTTTAATAACTGAAAATAGCAGTCGGTTAAATACAAAAAGGGTCATCTCAATCTCTCAAATCTTCTCACCAACAAAGTGTTCTGCTTGTTGTGCTGCTATTGAGTGGATGTAAATCAATCATTCTAAAAGTTGTATCGTAGTATGGCATACTTTATTTAAGCAAGTTTAAATTGTATTCTTTTCATTTTTTATGTTGTGATTCTTATCAATATGTCAAACCAACCCATCTATGCACTGTTTCCTCTAAAATAAAATCTGAAATTAGACAAATTGTCTCATGAATGTGATTTGAAGTTGGCTCGTTAATGAGAATTTGAAGGGCTTTCATTTTGAAATGCTACATCAGAAATTCCTGGTTCTCTCTGAGTGACACCTTGAGGTGGTCTGCTATTAACTTGAAGTGAAATGATTTTGTAACTATTTACCATTTCCTCTAAAATAAAATCTGAAATTAGACAAATTGTCTCATGAATGTGATTTGAAGTTGGCTCGTGAATGAGATTTTGAAGGGCTTTAATTTTGAAATGCTACATCAGAATGTTCTGGTTCTCTCTGAGTGACAACTTGAGGTGGTCTGCTAAACAGCAGCATATGCCTGGATGCCATGCAAGTTCCATCACGAAATGCTGTCAGAAAAGTACGGTGGCTCAGAAGGGATAAAAAGTCAAAGTGAAGAACTGATAAATAACACAGAACCAATAAAATCAACAAATAAACACAAACAAAAAAAGTATGCTCACGTAAATCACAAGTAATGCATTGATTGGTACAACTATCTCTCACCTCTGTCACAATGCTGGAGGCACCTTTGGGGGCCTCAAAATCCCAACCATTTATGCATCCAGTTGTAGTGTTAATTCCATACGCTTCAATTATTTCCAAATCCAAATCCACAGGTGAGAACATTTCACAGATTTCATACTTCCCAGCCTTGTTCACAGGGAGGGTGAGATTTTTTTGTCTCTCTTCCGTCAGGTTTGGCCCAAGCTGCAAGATCCAGTCAGTGTTACAGTGATGTGGGAAGCTCAGGCCCGTGAACACCTGACCAATTATATCAAAAGCTGTAAACACAATAGGGATGCATAACACAGCCACTAAACGCTTCTGAAACAAACCAAACTCTCCAATCTCCTTCAGGATCTGCCCGAAGTTGCTCATATTTGCTATCTGGATGTTGCAGCAGTGCAGCGTAGGCCAGAGAAAGGTCCGGCTTAAAAAGAAACGTCCTGCCACCAACTGTCAACTTGACTCTCGTCCTGCAAGTTAATGTTTAAACTAACAATCACAGTGCTTTTATGGCCTCCCAAGTTGCTAACAGACAGACTACCAAAGTATTAAAATGTAATGTCAGCATCCTTAAGGCTGAAGTCCAGCTGTTCTGCAGCTCATCATCATCAGTTATTGATTCTAGAGTTCCTCGATGCATCACACCTGCTTTTAGAGCAATGCTATCGGTACTTTTCTCAAGCAGAGTCTGCACTTGTAGAAAGTGTGAGTACGTAAAGGGCTTTAAAAAAAGTCCCATCAAGAATGCTCTTCAAAGTCTGAGTTGGGGGGTCATTCGACCTCAATCTAATCTTGGCAATTAGAGTCTAGACATTTTAATATAATTTGATAATAAGGAAGTATATCTTTCACCATTTATTAAAATTCTCTCTAAAAGGTGCTTTACAAAATGGCTGGAGTAACCCTTTGATCTCTACAAAGCATAAAATAGACATAACAACTTTCTCTGGGTGAACGGGTTGTAAAAGGATAATTATAATCATAAAGATAGTGAGAACAGTAAACTTAAAGGCAGTGAGAGCAAATAAATCCTCATGTTCAAACAGTGAAACGACTATAAAATAAGAATACATTTGTGAAATATAACTTTACAAAAAAAAGAGGGAATGCAGAAAGCAAGAGTGAAAACCATACACCGTATGAAGCCAAAAAAGAGCTTACCTGAAGTTGCACTGGAGTCAGTTCAGTGTAGGTTCCTGCATTATTATTCATTTTTATAAACATGTATATATTTAGAGGAACAACTTAAAGAAACAACTCAAACAAATAAGTATGTTAGCAAATATACATGCATCATTTAATATATAAATACAAATCCCAGTTATCAAACAGTCTATAACTTTTGCAGCAGTAAAACATTTATTAACAGATTGTAACAATAAAACATAAAATCATGTGTCATAATTTCAACATGATTCAATTGATCCTTTGTATTTAGGTAACTGCATTCTGATAAATCCGTTTTACCAATTATCAGTTGAGAGCAGGCAAACTATTTAATATATATATATATATATATATATATATATATATATATATATATATATATATATATATATATATATATATACACACGTCCATATAAATTACATTTTGGTGCTCTTTTCTGATTTTTCCTCTTCAATGAAGGATCGCGTCTGAGGCCCATCCTCAGGTCTTCTGTAATTAATAACAAAAAGATTATTATATACTGCTCTGAGTTTCTAGTAAAGGAATAAGCACTCCATTGTGAAAGAGTTGATCAACTCACAGGAGATCAGCGTGGTCCTGGAGTTCAACATTGAGGGTTTCAGGCAGTAGTAAACAAACACCCCCAGCAACAATGGGGACGATGCCGTATATCAGCATGGGAATGGTGTAATGGTAGACGTCCAGGAGCCTGATCAGCGGAGCGAGGATGCCCGCCACACGAGCACACATGGAGTTTAGACCTACACCATTCTGCCTGCCAGTATAGACAATGGACTTGTCAGCATCTCAAAGCATGTATCAATGGTAAACATGGCATTTGCCACCAATATTATGTATAATAACAGATTTTATGTTTTACCTCTGGGACACTACCTAGCTTACCTTAAAGTGGTAGGGTAGAGTTCTGCAGTATAAACATAGACTATAGAGAAACTGGCAGTGGCAGCAAATTTTCCAAGTACGGCTATGATGGTTACCACCACAGGAAGGTCTGATGGACACATAATAAATCAGTTTGTTCAAAACACGTCTTTGGTTAGTAGACGGATGTAGCAAAAATCACTGGGTACCATTTTCAGAAAAATGGGATTTGTCCTAGTTCTCAAGAATCACTTTAATGATATGTTCAAGACAGATTACAACAGACTGCTATTACTTTACAACAAATTACCTTTTGGAATAACAAGTATCCCAAGACAAGCTGCACCTCCAAACAACAAGACCCCTGCTAAACATATTTTCCTCCCGAAGTGCTGGATGAGAGGCAAACTGCCCAGACGTGCAGGGAATTCTACTAAGGCAAAGACGAACTGTGTGAGGTAGATATCCAGTCCAAAATTGCCCACATTCAGGCTCAGTCCATAGTACACCAGACTTGTTCCAAACCTATTAACAGAATGGCAGAGATATCTTCAGTTCAACTATAAGGCCTGAGAAATACTTGCTTCTTAACCTCACGTTCACGTAGAAAACTGTCAAGTTTGTATGTCTCTGGCTTACAGGTATAGCTGTAGACAGGTTGTGGTTGCAATGAATACTCACCACACGTAGCTCATAATGAACGCACGTTTTCTCAGATATGATATCCTGAAGATGTCCAACATGCTTCCTCTTTTGGATGTACCCTCAATATCCAACTAAAAAAATGTAGGTGTAATTGTTTTTAAGTTTGTGTATATTTATCCGAGAGTTTTATTGTGTTTGATTTGACTTTGGTTGAAGCAGCTCACCTTGTCTAGCAGATCTTCCGGGACCTCCCTTCCGTTCACCCTGGCAGCTCTCCGGACCTCCTTCATGGCTTCCTCCTTCCTGCCCTGGGTGATGAGCCAGCGAGCTGACTCTGGAAGAATCCTAATTGACATATAGGTTTTATAATTTAAGATTAGCATCTTAAACATTAAATCCATGTGGTCTTAGAGGCCGCTGACCAGTAAAAGATTCCCAGGACAACAACAAGAGGGCTGTAGAGCACCAGCTGCAGGATCCTCCAGTTGGGGATCAAATAGGCAATGCCAGACAACAGCATCAGTCCAAGAGGGAACGTAGAGTGGCAGATAATGGTGCAGAAAGCAAACTTGGAGGAATCACTCCACTCTCCACCTTTAAAGCAATAATAGCATGTTAGGTTTAAAAAGTTAGTTGTAACTCCCTTTGCAAATGGAGACACTTTGTGTATCTGATTATAAAGAACACTGCCAAACAGAATTGTGTTTTCTTCCCTCTGTGACAGTCAGTCAAATTTACCAATCACTTAAAGGTGCTAAGTGTACAATTACGTGTCTGACTTTCTCGGCCCCCCAGTGGTAGAATTAACTAGATACCGTGGCAGACAGCAATGCAACGTAATGCACCCACTTATGGTATCAATGTAAAGACATCTAATTTGAATATTGTCGCTGTTTATAACACTGTAACAATAATGCTCGTCAAATGCCACAACCTTCTTAAAGAAGAAATGAAGACAGGTCACTCTAAAGCCCTGACCAATGGTCCAAATACAGATACTGACAGTCGTGAACATTTTACATACCTATCACAAATGCATTGACAAGAATGCCTGAAAGGGAGAAGCCACCTAGAAATTTGAAAACAATGTAAACATAGACGTTGGGTGAGAAACCAGCACCGACACCAAACACCAGCAGGAGAAGGAGTGAAAGCAGAACCACAAAGCGTCGACCGAACCTACAAAGAGAAGAGAAGAACATTGGTGCTTGAGTTTTGTATACGGATGTATATGAATCTTTCTCTCCTATTAGTTCAGCACAATACAGATAGACTGCATGTATAAAAGTGTTTCCTTGAACTGTTAAAAGGTGCTACATTTGAAATCCAGAGCATATTTATGACTGAGTGATTGCCTCCATACGGCGACGGCTGAGCCGGGGGCTAGCATCTAACGGTTCTAACAGCATGGACAGTGAAAACACACAGAGCTAGCAGTGTTTACTTGGGGGGGGGGCGCGTTACGTGGGGCACACACACTCACATGTACTAACATCTGCGGCTGGATCAGCTATCAGCACAGAGAAGCTTGTATTGCAACACACACACACACACACACACACACACACACACACACACATTAACTTTATCTTCTGCTCCTTTATCTTCTGCTCAAGACGCCATTACTCCACTGTATCTTTTACAGCTAATAGTTGATTGCTGCTATGCTCTGAATTTCAAATTTAGCACCTTTTAAAAACTTCTATTGGTGCTCGGGTGACTTAAAAGTAAAAAGCAACCCGTTCAGAATCATAACTATAAAGTACATAGAAAAGGTGGGAGTGGATGTGCACCTGTCAGCCATCTGCCCCAAAACCAGAGCTCCAATCAGAAGACCGGCCATGTAGATGGACTGTGACGCCTCAATCAAACTGCTTCTGTCACACACCAGGTTGAACTGGTGACAGGAAGGATGGTGAGAGAAGACCGAAACAGCTAGCTGAGTGTTGTTTTTATCAGCCCCTATTTGAGATGTTTAATAACTGAAAATGGTATCTCTCACCTCTGTCACAATGCTGGAGGCACCTTTGGGGGCCTCAAAATCAGATCCATTTATGCATCCAGTTGTAGTGTTAATCCCATACGCTTCAATTATTTCCAAATCCAAATCCACAGGTGAGAACATTTCACAGATTTCATACTTCCCAGCCTTGTTCACAGGGAGGGTGAGATTTTTTTGTCTCTCTTCCGTCAGGTTTGGCCCAAGCTGCAAGATCCAGTCAGTGTTACAGTGATGTGGGAAGCTCAGGCCCGTGAACACCTGACTGATCACATCAAAAGCTATAAACACGCTGGGGATGCTTAACGCAGCCACTAAACGCTTCTGAAACAAACCAAACTCTCCAATCTCCTTCAGGATCTGCCCGAAGTTGCTCATATTTGCTATCTGGATGTTGCAGCAGTGCAGCGTAGGCCAGAGAAAGGTCCGGCTTAAAAAGAAACGTCCTGCCACCAACTGTCAACTTGACTCTCGTCCTGCAAGTTAATGTTTAAACTAACAATCACAGTGCTTTTATGGCCTCCCAAGTTGCTAACAGACAGACTACCAAAGTATTAAAATGTGATGTCAGGGTCCTTAAGGCTGAAGTCCAGCTGTCCTGCAGCTCATCGTCATCAGTTATTGATTCTAGAGTTCCTCGATGCATCACACCTGCTTTTAGAGCAATGCTATCGGTACTTTTCTCAAGCAGAGTCTGCACTTGTAGAAAGTGTGTGTACGTAAAGGGCTTTAAAAAAAAGTGTCATCAGGAATGCTCTTCAAAGTCTGAGTTGGGGGGTCATTCGGCCTCAATCTCCACCTTCTCTTTCTGATTGGTCACAAACATGTGGAGTCAGAAATCTTTCAAATACGGTGTCCCTGAAGTGGAAAAACACTATTTCCATAAAGATACACTAGCGCTCACTCTTTCTTATCACTCCACAGGTTACAACAGGAAAAACCCACAGCAGTCTATGTCTACTCTTTAAGTCAAAAGTACACAGTATAAGTTAGGCCTATGTTAAATTAGGGGGAATTTGTGACACATCCAATCATAATTAAGAATGAAAATAGACAGCAGGCACCTATTGTACCTTTACTGGCTATAAGATGTCATTTTGAATCTGATTGTTCATGTGTTTTCCTTTCATTTTGTCAGTTTAAAATGTGCACTTCTGTTCCACCATATAGACTTAAAGAGTTGTTAAAGAGCACACGGTCACATGAAGACCCCGCTGGCCATGGATGCCAAACACACACAGGAAGCACCTAGTTATGATTCCATAAAGAGGTTTATCCTCCACATCTGTTGATTCAATGTTTTTCCTGAGATCCTGTGAAAACGGTTGTAAAATGTCTTCTGCAACTCTGAAAGAGCTTTGTCAAAGTTATCAGGGATATCTCGGCGACTAGAGTCTCAACATTTTAATATAATTTTGATAATACGCAAGTACATCATTGACTATTTATTAAAACTCTCTCTAAAAGGTGCTTTACAAAATGGCTGGAGTAACCCTTTGATCTCTACAAAGCATAAAATAGACATAACAACTTTCTCTGGGTGAACGGGTTGTAAAAGGATAATTATAATCATAAAGATAGTGAGAACAGTAAACTTAAAGGCAGTGAGAGCAAATAAATCCTCATGTTCAAACAGTGAAACAGCTATAAAATAAGAATAACAAATAGTGAAATATAACTTTACACAAAGCAAGAGTGAAGACCATACACCGTATGAAGCCAAACAAGAGCTTACCTGAAGTTGCACTGGAGTCAGTTCAGTGAAGGTTCCTGCAGTATTATTCATTTGTATAAACATGTATGTATTTAGAGGAACAACTCACTCAAAATTACACATTTTTTTTAAAAAAAACACACAAAATGCCAAGAGGAGGCTGATATGCTCATTATTTATTGATTAAAAATAATCAAGAGAAACATGCTTTGAACTCCAAAACGACCAAATGAAAAAACTAAAAACAGTTGGAAAACTCAAATATATTACAGCCTTGATGAGTTATTGCCTGGGCAACTATGCTCTTACCGGTCATCTGTTCAGTTGCTACAGCTTTGTTAGACTACATGTAAGCCGGAGAGAAGAGACTGTTGAATAAAGGATGAGAACAAAGCCATAAACCCCGTTAGAAGAGGGGCTCAATCTACGACACACACACACACACACACACACACACACACACACACACACACACACACACACACACACACACACACACACACACACACACACACACACACACACACACACACACACACACACACACACACACACACACACACACACATACTGTCCTTGTCTGCCTTCAGCTGCGGACTAAACCAGGAGAATGGCACCAAACACTGTAGTTTTAAAATGTAGAGTAGCATTGGTTTGAGGAGAACACAGGGCCAACCTACCTGCATGTATTTATTTCAGGTAAACACATTTCAAAGACACTGAAAATTTGAATCAAAACCTCAACGTTATGTCAAAAAAAACTCTTGGTCGTCAATTCAAGGCTAGTGTAAAACTTAGCATGTTTAAAGTCACAATACAAAGATTTCCTTGGAACATTTCATCTGCAACGCAAAACGTGTATTTTCCTTCAATATGGCATCTGGAGGGTTATGACATCATCACGTCACCAAATGAAACAGTAAAACCTTTCAGATTTAAAAGAAGTACTGTAAACAGCCTCCACTTGGTGTTATCAAGAGCTGGAGACACATTTGCTGTAACTCAGCTTAAAACTTGGGGAAATTTAAGGTGGGGAGCGGTAAAATATATTCAAACTTTTCAAAAGTGAAAAGCTGAAACTTTTTTTTTATGTAAATAAGTGAATTCAAAGCCACGTTTGCAGCGTTGTCGTCTCTCTTCACGCAGCGCTACAACCCACGATGGAGTCATAGGGACAGACAAAAGGCCGAGAGTGAAACACCCAGTATAAAAACAAATCAAAATATCAGTATTTACATACTAGAGGTTGAATCAAGAACTTATGTTTCATCCACATAAACAAAAATGCACTTAAGTCTTTTTTGTTTTGTTGAGAAACTGATTCCAGACACAAATAGCAACAGACAGACACGTCTGCTCACACAACACTTGTGGTTTCAGCTGTCGTTAAGCTTTTTTTTTTTACTTTACTACAACGTCAGCATAGAATCTAATTTGCAAGAAAAAAAACCTCAGGCCAATAAAATGAGAGGAGGCAAATTTGGCAATGGTAAAAATGAAGACAAAAAAAATCAAAGTTATCTTGAACTCCTTTTCGCAACGTTTTATAATTAGATAATTTGTTGAAGTTATTATTTGAAGTATATATATATATATATATATATATATATATATATATATATATATATATATAGACACACACACACACACACACACACACACACACACACACACACACACACACGTGTAATAATTTAAAACCAGCTTCATCAAGTTGTCTCACACTTATTTCTTTTATCAGGAGACTTTCCTTTCTAATGATGCTGGTTGTATCAATACTTAGAAGTATAAGACTGGCATTATTCACGCATCTTTGTATTGTCTGTTTGTTGCCCAAAAAACTATCAAAAACACTTAATTGAGCCAAATGCTTTTACTGGGAGACGTGATGAACATGGGCTCTGTACTTTATGTTGAGTCAATCCTACATACACCCGCCTGCTGCTGGTAATAGCGCCCAGGAAATCATTTTGCTAAATATACGACCTATATGAACACATTGTTGGTTTTGGTCTTTTCATACAGATAATAGACAATAGTTAGAATTACAAGAAATACAGAATAGCCTCATCCTTTAAAGATTGTTACGGTTGAGAGTGTTCACATCCTTCTGAAAAAGTGAATTCACATTACATTTGTTGAGCACAGAAGTGTGTTTAAACTTAAGCTTGTTTAGTGAGCCGCAGCATACCGTCGCTCAAAATGAAGTAAAAAAGTTTGACGCGAGCAACGGAAACCACATTTGAACAGACAACACAACGCTCCATATGGTAACTGGGGGACTTCCCCCAAAAAACGTGCATTCAGTAGTTCTGATGAATATAAGGCATTGTTACACTTATCAGGATTCAAGGGCGTTAGTTGAGATTGTGCAAATGCATCACATATTAGAGAGAAAAACAGAACCGGATGAAGGAGACCAGAATGGTAAGGTTGTAGATACTTGCATCATTCTACATATAAGCTGTAAACTGGTTTTGAGAGATTCTTACACTGTGCGCTCCGATAATTCAACGAGGCGGCGTTAATAATCCTATGGGTGACAAAAAGGTACTGTTTTCTTTGGCAGTAGTGGTTTCTTTACAGCCATAGAGAGAAAAATGCATTTAACTATATATATATATTTTTTTTTTTTTGTATTTTCACATTTTTTTAGGCAAGTCACGGTCCCAAGGTAGTACAACAGTTTAACTAATGCTGAGCTGAGCAAAGCCCATCAATTTGATGTCGTCTGGTAATTCCAATCCCTCAGTTCCAGAGGCCTGAGGAAGAAGGAGGGAAGAAGAAGGAGTAGTGAGCAACAAAAGGCAGCGAAGAAGCAGACTCCAGATGCTAAATTTGCTAGCAACATGCAGGTTTTAAAATGAGGCAGCTACTACAATGAGGTGTGTTTACAGATAATGACACAGATGATTATTATATTGTGTATGCTCCACCACTTCCCTCAACTAGTGAGACTGGGCCTTTGTGGCCTTTTCCAGTTCATTCATTGCTCCTCAGATCTGTTAAAAACAGCGTGTGTCACTCACAGATGAAGGTGCAGCACTCACCAGTTTGAAAGTGACATTTTTATTGGCTTGAGGCTCTTCAACTATTTTCTGCAAATTTGCAGCAACTGAAAGAAAGACAACGTTTCAGCCCAATGAAAACATGATGTGCTGTTTATGTCAATGAGAGCAACATGTTAGACAATGTGAGATTACCATCTATTCTAAGATACATCATATCGTGTGTATGGGCAGAGGAATGTTTATTTATTTTATTATTATTTTTTTAACTCACTGACCTATTACTAAGTCCCTCTGGTCCACCAGGCCGGCTGACACCAGCTCCTGGGAAACACCATCTGCTGTGTCTGAAAAGATGAAGCATAAAAGAAAACTGTGACATAACTGTGGCTTAAACATTTCCACAAACAGCTGGTTTTTATCTTGTGGTTTTGGGAGGACTGCACTAAAAAACAAACAGAGCGGTGTTTCAGCACCGTGTTCTCCGTGCTGATAAGTACTGAAATGAGCTGGTTTTGGTTTGTCGGCTGTGATGGACAACTGAAGCAGCAAAACACAAGGTTTCCCTTACTGATTACCCAAAATGCAGCATCCGCAGCCAAGAGGTCTTAACCATAGGACATCTACTGAACTACTTGTTGACACCAGCAAACAGAGTTTGGGTTTTGATTAACACAGAAACTCAGCTCACCTCTCCCCGGCATGAATTCAAAGCGGATGTCATTTAGCTCCTTCTTTGAATTTCTGAGGAGATGAAAGAAAGAAAGAGAAGATGGAGGAGAAACGTTTATAATTCGTTGGTTGATAGAACTCTCACAACTTATTTCATTCAACTGAAATATGCAATATATACAGTAAAAAACAAAGACACCAGTCACATAGAAATGATGTAACTTAGACTGACAATTCACCTGCTGGTTTACTGATATTTATGTGGTAATGGGGAAACATACCTTAACCTTAATACCAAACTAATAGGAGCCTTGACATCCCCCTTGACAGCTTGCGCCTGCCAAAATACAGATAAAAGACATTTGAGTAGAATGAAAGCTTGAAACAATTAGCAAAAGGAAGTAATATCAGAAAAGTCAGTGGTTTGACAAGCTTGGAGTGAGTACGATGAACCACACTGACCTGTGTGGGAGCAGCAGCGGGTAGACCTGCTGTGGGAGATGTAGCCTGGGCAGTGGGCTGAGCGTTGACTGGCGTGGGCTGCAGTGGGACCTGGCCTGCAGCCTGAGGTAGTTCTGACTGACCCGCCGCCGTCGGCTGGACTTGAGTACTTAAAGTATCGGGAGTCTGGAAATCCTGAGGAGGAAACGTCAGGCTTAACATGCAAGTAAATACAAACGCTGCAGTTATTGGCGTTATTTAAAACCAAGGTGACTACTAAAGCTTTAGTTTACCTGCTGCACTACAGAGAGGAACAATTAACACACATTACATGTGAACATGGGTTAAGCAGGCTGCATTGTAATAGCTCAGGGCGATTTCTCACCATCGGTTTACGGCCACTAAAAGCGGTCGTTTATCGCAAAAACGTAAATTGGTAAATTCACGGTGAGCAGTTGCCGAGTGATTACATTGAACCCGCAGCGTTCTCCCACAGTACTGGACCCATTTCACTAATTCTCGTCTCTAGGAGTCACTTACACACAAAGACATGAGAGAATCGGGGTCCGGGTTGAAAAATACCGAAGTTACCTGCGTCTGACAAAGCACACCGAAGAGAGTGGGAATCACACCGCTGCTACGTAAAGAAATAACTTCTGAAACTCACCTCTGAATTCTGTGATCCCTCCTTTACTCTTGGTGACTGTTAAAAACAGATAAGAGAAGATAATTAATACTCAAAAGGAGCATTTCACTGCAATGGCTTTAGGCAAAGCAAAAACAGCAACGCAGTGATGCAAAGAACACACAGAAAGCAAGAGCGGTAAACGGATTACAACGGCTCACTCCTTTACTTTCCTCATTTAGCGGTCCACTTACTCCTCTAAGGTGATGCCATTAAGAGTGGGGGAAAAAGAGATGCCAAATACTTCAACTACACTTCACTATCTGGTGCTGATATGACAGTATTTAGTGATATGAGAGAAATATGTCAACAGTAGGTTTTGATGAAGTACTGTGATTTGTTGTGTATTTTAATTTCATGGATTAGCAACTCAGTCCTATCTGATAACATGATCTGAATTACAGACAACTTGATATGTCTCCTTATCTATCATGACATAAAATGACACATTGATAGAATATATTTTATACATAGCCCGTCTATAGGGAAGTATTACATTTGAAAAGCAGAGAAGCGGCATAAGTGAACACAAAATCAGGAGAAAGTCACACTGTTATATGGTCAAAACTGTTTATCTGCAAAATAATAATAATAAAATAACGTTTTAACCAACTCCAAGGAACAGAGAGTCGGACAGAAGCCCTGCAGGCCCAAATGAAGGCAAACTGACTTGACTGAGAGGACGTGATGCATCATCTCAGTCACTCTGCTGTCTGATTCAGCTGTTACTAAGGAGACCGTATCGGCCTTTAACACACAGGCTCTAGTCTCTAATTAACATGCATTGTCTTCTTCATGTTGGGAGAAAAAAAACAAAAAAAAACATGCGTTCTTTGAACTATTAACATTAGTTTGTTTTGAGATAAAACATCCAGTACAGCTGGTGTAAGAATTGATAGTTCAGTTTGCCAACAAGTAGCCAGTGAAGAAGAATCAAAGCAGAAGAGATATGGGAACATTTGGAATCCCTTGATGATCATTAGTGTTCCAATTGAAAATCATTTACAGGGTTGATCAGTAATTTGCCTCGTATTGATTAAATGTGATTTGGTCAGTATAAATAAAAAGGGATTTAGAAATAAATAGAAATACAGATGGCTTCCAGGACAGGTAACTCTCACTCCTTTGATTTTTGGAAATAAAATTGTGGAAAAGGAATGCAATACATATCTAGTTATGTGGGCACAAACTCCTTTACATTACATGACACACAAAATACCTCACTGCTTACTGACTAATTGGTCCTGACGAGGTTAACTTGAGGGTCAAATCCGACTCGCATGTGATCTACAGCGTGCACAGATTTCCTGCATACTGTAGAAATGAGGTCATAACGTCGTGTTTTAATTACAAGTGTGTAAAGTTACATAATGCTCGATAAAGACACTAGCAATCTGGAGGATAAGAGCTTAGCTGTGTGCCCATTTACCGAGTACCTGTATACAGTACCCACAGGTTCTCCTAAAGCGTGTCTACAGCCCTCAGTCTAGCAGCAAGGTGTTTCTTGCCCTTTATTGCGGCCACGTGTTCCCTAGCTATCATGTGCAGCGAGAGTCCTTCCTTGTTAGGGGAATGCCATCTGTATTGCGGTGGCAAGTGAACAACCCTGGACGAAGGCAGCTCGAGTGGGTAGGCGAAGCGCACTTGTCGCCTGGTGGCATTAACAGACTTCACCTGCTGCTCCTTGGCCGTCAGACAGAAGACACACACACACACACACACACACACACACACACACACACACGGGAGACTCAGTGGAGAGACAAAAGGACAGACATGCTACCGCACAGACATGAGAATTTAAAAACAGTGTACAGCGATTTAAAGACAGGACATTTATAGTGTGACAAAAAAGGTGTTAATGAGTGCATGTGAGGGACCAAAACAACGTGTAGGTTTATCTCACCCGTAAGGCAGCAACGGCTGCTTTGCCCTCTTCGCTTTCCTCATCCAGCTCGTCATCGCTCCATTCCCATTCGCCATCCTCCGTTTTATGGAGCCGACCACTGGAACCTGGCACTCGACGTACCTGACGACACACACGCGCGCAAAAACTGAGCGCGTCTTCTTGGCAACAGAGCACAACGTGTCGATTCAAAAACCTTTGACGTCTTACCCTTTTCGACCTCTCCGTTATTGTGGGCGCCCTCTGGAGCAACCGCTCATGTAAATACTCATGGGTCTGTCATAAGAGGGAAGAAACAAATGGCTGTCACTCCAAAATCCTCCATATCTGTGTATTCTGTATCCTGATCAAGTCTTGTATTACTCAGAAATTGAACTGCGACCCGAAATGTGCTTTGCTACACTGGCTTAAATCCATCTAATTACTTTTAAGGCCTTTCACAACTTTGCTCCATCATATTCTGTAGCAGTGAGTCGCCGACCCCGTACAGGTCAACTAGGCCTCTCAGGTCATCACAACAAGGGCCCCTGGTTTGATCAAGTGGTATATAAATTAAGTTTTCACTTTACTTAAAACCCTATATTCCTATTGGAACAGTCAGTGGGAGTTTATATTTCTAAATATATATATAACAAACAGTAAGTTTCTAGTTTGTATTCATCAACAGAATACATAATCATATGCTTACTTGATAACCATTTAAATCCCTAAGTTTGCTTATACAAGGTGTATCTGCCCTCTGCTGTACGTTACAGAGTACTGCAGTTCTTGCTTCTGCCCAAAGTCATGTATCAGGTTGTATTTGGGCAGTGTGACATGCTGAGTCAGCACTCTAGTTGTTCCAGTTGCTAGGGCACTGGGCAGATAGACGTAGACTGCTTATCCCTGCTTTGTTAGAAACCAGCTCTGTGCAGTCAATAATGAGAGGAACACTGCAACGGCCTCAGACACAAGGACTTGTTGAGAGTGTGAAGTAGCCTTACTCACTCACACACCGCTTCTTTATTTTATTATTTTAAATCTCTTGATGTATCACTAACTCTTCTACAATCATTCCAAAACTTCAGGAGCTAAAAAAGAACAACCTGCAGTCATTAAGAGCAGCTTACTATTAAACAGAGGCCATTCAGTTCACTTCTTCACTCATCAGCAGGCTCAACTGGTGCCTGAAACAGGGATGATGCCGCCTCACTGTGCAACTAATCGAGTCTCAGGCCCAGAGGGAGCTCAAGCACCTACCTTTGCTTTCTGAAAGAATTTATGCTTCAACAACTCTGAGGATGTCGGCCTGAAAAGCAGCAGAATGACAATGAATTTTCTGTTCGTTTGAGCTTTTAAACTCCCAAGAATAGGAAGGAAATGTGCAATACATGTTAACCAGAACCAGGGAAGCTCAGTGAAACAAAGGGATTGTGGTCCAAACAATGGATGCAATCATAAGCTGCTGTGCTTAACATGTGCCGAGTAGTCTAAATCAGTTCCGTTAACCGTAAATTAATGTAGAATGTTCTTATTTTTGTTTGATTAAATCTACTGGAAGCCAATGTAAAGCGTGAAACTCAAACACAATCAACACCTTTTCTCCGGCTCCTTCTGTAGACACAGGGAGACCATCTTCCTGAAGGATTTGCCGTATTTCTTTACAATCTCCTTGTCTGTGATGCCGGTGTCCAGGCCTGGGGGGTCATTCTGCAGCGTCAGCATCAAGACCTGAAGACAACCAGAGACACCTTTTTGGTCAAAACTCACAAAACTTTGCCGTCTCATCAGAGAGTCAGGAGGAACTGACTTTGCATTTGTTCCGTGTCATTAACTCCACATTAAAAAAGGTAAGCTAAATCTCTCCGCAGCGGTCTCACCTTCATCGGCGGGTATTTGTGATAAGGTGCGGCCCCCGTGGCGAGCTCGATGGCTGTGATCCCAAAACTCCAAATATCTGCTTTGAAATCATAACCCCTCACCTGTGGAAGCACAATCATATGTATTGTATTGGCATGTCGGCCACAATTTTCAAATATCAAAAACATACACTGTGTTCATGGATTGATTCACTCTCAAATGTGCTAATTCTCAGCATTTAAAGTCATAAGTAATCTAAAGATGACGAACCTGCTCCATGACCTCCGGGGCCATCCAGCACGGCGTTCCCACAAACGTCTTGCGCACTTTATTTCGAGTCATGTCACCGCCTGTGGCTAGAAAGGCACTGACGCCAAAGTCTGGAGAGGATATAAAAGTAGACGAACACACACACACACACACAGGACCCAAAGCAGCAAGTCAATAAAAGGTTTTGTCAAGGGGTCGACTGCGCTCCACAGAGTAGGCCTCCTGTGCATTAATACACTGGGTCTAATGGGGGTGAATGAGGTTTCTATACACGGGTGCCGAGTTGCCTCGTGGTTAAATACCTGCAATTTGCACTGAACCGTCGTCCCCGAGGAGAATGTTTCCAGCCTTAAGATCTCTGTGAAAGACGAGACAAGAACTTTTACAATAAAAAAACAGAATTATAAACATCTAAATCTAACGAATAGGCTTTAAAAATTTCACTCCACCAACCGGGGTTTCCATTTCTTACACTTTATTGGCAACACATGCGCGCGCACACACACACACACACACACACACACACACACACACACACACACACACACACACACACACACACACACACACACAGCGTAGTTAATTTGTTCATCCCTGTTCAGCCTCCCTTGGTGGTGATTAGAGAATTCAGCAGGGACAGCTGTCTGCTTGTCTGTCTGTCTGTCTGTCTGTCTGTCTGCCTCCCGGCTCACTCGCACACAATGAACGCTGCCACCTCACCAGCCAAGACAGTTGTCATAGCAACAGACTTTCAGAGATAAAGTCGAAGGGTCAAGTGAAAGACGAGGAAGTAATAAAGTAAGAATGGCAACGGTGTCACAGAGGACGGCAGCCGGCTCTTTCTGCCGTCCACGCGGAGTGAACGTACACATTACAAGAGAATACGTAGAGTGGTGCGACCGCAGAACACCGTCGGCCATTACCAGCGCTACCTTCAACAACTTCTAACAGATGTGCATAAAACACCCTGAATCTGTATCGACAGATGATTCAAAAAGAGATGCGGTTCACAATGCTACCAGATGGGGGCGCTGGTGTAAAAAACTTTCACGGTAAGTGCAACAAATTGGTCTCAATGAATGTGAAAATAGACCTTGAACACAAGCCAAATACCAGATACACAGGGGGGGGGGGGGGGGCCAAATGCAGCAGAGATAAAGTTAGTTGGAAAGGTTCTTGTGCCACTCAGACAAGAATACTGCTGAAGCATACTTTTTTCTTTTTTGAATGCATGGTGGAACTTCCCCTGGATCACTATGAAATAAATTACCTGGGCTCCTGCACTTTTTTTTCCTGAGGTTTTGCAGCAAAAATGTGGAGGACGTAGAGCATGCAGTTTGGTTTAAGCACTCCTTCTAGGTAGTTACAAGAAGTGCAATCTTTACAAGCAACCCACTCAAGACACACAATGTGCTGAAAGGCTCGAGGGTTTGCGGGTCGTAGTTCAGATCTTCGTCGCCGAATACTTGAGCGTAGACTAAGAGGCCTCTTTTTGCCGAGAGTGCTCCAGTGAAATACAACAGCTCTCGTAGCGACAGGGAGTGGCAAGCAGTGAGCCACGGAGGCAGGAATGCAGCATGTGTGACATATTAGGACGAAAACACTGATATTCCCACTGGGGGACACATTTACTGCTGGGATGATTAAACTGCGTAGCAGATACTACACAGGACAGGGTTTTAGTTGCCTTGAGTGATTTCTTTAGTAATCAGCTGAGGCAGAAAAGAGCTGTCTGGGTTCTACATGTGGCCAAACTCTGATGTGCCTTTCTGTCTGAGCAAGTTCCATTATGTAACTGTCACACCAGGGTGGACGAAAAATCCGGACATGACAGCCTTTGCTAGTGGCTTTTGAAAGGCCGCCGTTATAAAAGGTCTACTGGGGGTACAGACGTCTGCGCTCCGCGGCTCTCTGTCTTTGTCCCGACATAACAGCGAGGTCATATCAGGCCACGGCATCGTCCAGTTTCTTGCTCTCACTACTTTCTGCTTAAATTAACACGCTCCACCTTGGGTGTTAGTTCGTACGAGGATGATTTACGTTGGGTAATTTGAGGAGTTGCTTTTTAAGGATTTAGAGGTTAGAGGTGCAGAGTTGACCACCTGAGGCCGGAAGACAAATTTGGGAGCATCCCAAAATACTTTTTCCTGGTTTACACAACCCTCCGTCCCCTCTCTCTCAGTGGGTGCAGTCACGTCTTGTGATTTAGGGTTTAGCCCGGGCTAATAATGGGCTGTATTTTAATGCAGGTATTGTGGTTTCAGTCCAGGCCAATTGACCACTCAGGCCACGTCACACGACCTGCTAACTCATCATCTCACGTTCTACATTTGTCCAAAGACTGGATGTAGGAACACTGTAGGCTACATGTCAGAAAGTTGATTCTTTTTGACAGTGAAAGTCAAATACCTACCAAGATTGAGGGTTATGTTATGTAATGTCATGGCAATAAATTCAACAGCTGTTAAGATATTTCACCTCCTGGAAGAACCAGAGGAAAGTCATCAGAAGACATATGTTGAAGTTGTTAAATTAATGAATTAGTGAGAGACTGTTTGAGTTCAAAGAGTTTTATGTGAATCAAGAGCTTCAAGCCATTAAACGGAACAGTTTTACTGCCATTGTGTCGTCAGAGTTATTTCCTGTATGTCTCTCTATGACATAATCAGCCGGTTCAAATTCTCAAGTTAAAACTAACCTCTAAGAAACAATAAGTCACAGAATGATGCAGCTTCGCGGGTCGTCTCTCACGACAGAGTGATCGAGGCGATCTGATTGCGTCCCTCCTGCAATCTTTCAAGAACCACGAAGGCTTTGGTTCTCTGCAGCAGAACGTAATGCTCTGAGAAAAAGGCTGCAGAGTGCAGACAGTCATTAACATTCACAGGAGAGGAAGAGGAGGAGGAGGCGGGAGGAGGCGGTGACACAATGCACCATGCAAGTTCAAAGAAATACTGTAGCGGAGAGGAAAAACAAAAAAGCCAACTTGCGGTTTAAGTCCCAACTCTTACTACTGATCCAGCCGCATCTTACAATAGATGAATAGTGGGGGGATTAAGCCTGAAGAATAACTGACATTTTATGCTTATTTCTGCTCGTTAAATGACATTAAAAGCTCATCATGATGAATCCAGACACTAAAAAAAAATAGTAGTATGCCATCAAAGAATATTGAAAAATGAATGTGTGGTCTCTTCATGTTTATGACCTGCTGAAATGACAGCCGGGCAGTAGCCAGGTGGGAACAGCTACGGCATGAAACTGTCAAGAAGATTGATCTTTCTCATCTGGCAGCTCCCACACCTTCGCAGCTCCGGCGGGTCACCTCCTGTGACATCACATCCTGGTGCCGGGCTGTAAAAGAGGGTTTACGAGACGCTCCGTCCCATGGAGACCAAATGCCTCCCCTCTTTTAACCGTGCCCCCTTTGACCACAAAAAAACATGTTACCTTTGCTCCTGTTAATTTAATTGCTCCTTTTCCAAACTGCTGAATTTCAATCTCATCTAATTTTTTTTCCAAATCAATTTTTTATTTCGTCAATTTTCCGTTTTAATCCACAGCAAGAGACTATGCCAGACGTTCCCGGAGGTGGCATAACTGCAGCCGTTACCGGATCATTACTAAACTACACGCCGAGTAATTTGCCGGTCAGAGCCCTCCCATGTACCCTCAGAAGACTTGTGAGGTTTCAGAGACGAGCGAGGCGAAGAGCTCCCCCACAAGCAGGGCTTTCCAATAATTAACAAGCAGGCAGATTTTTCTAAGATTCAACTGGAAACATTTCAGACTACTCCTCTGTTATCATGGCGTCTACCTGCGGCTCAAGTTAGAGGACAAGTGTCACCTTTGAGTCCCCGACTCTCCGAGCTGCTGTGAACGTGGAGGTGGAGCAGTTCGCCGTCTTGTGGTAAATGTCTGGCCGAGGCTACAGTCCGGCCCGCGACACTCTAATTGCTTTTCTGCTGCCTTGGACTGGATGGAACATATCATGTGACACCGTCTCTCTCTCTTTCTCCCTCCCCCGTCAAGCCTCACCCCCTTGACTCTCTCCATCACCCCTTGGCCCTGGGGGCTCTGACTCATATGATCCGGCTTACACAGGAGGAACACGCACGTTTACATCAGCAGACGCCGATCAACTGACCACAGCTTCTCCGCTCTCAGCATGTCGCTGATTTATTTTCAGGGCTGGGGATTCACAATTTCTTTTTTCAGGGGAGGACAGAAGTGATAAATGAATAATCTATTAATGATCCTCTTATGTCACCGAAGACACTACAGAGGTTTTACCCGAGAAAAACATTTCCGCCTCTCTGGCAATGACCGATGACCCCGTCACATTATGCTGGAATACCTCGCCGCTGCAGCAGAGGCCTACCTTTTAATCAACATAGTAATTTAAACAGTTCCATACATCTCTACCCATCGATTGTAAAGGACGCAGCCGTTTTTCTTATTAAGATGTTAATGAGCTGCTCCTCATCCACACATCCCTCATGGTCAAAGTCTTCAATCACGCCTCTCTCTGCGCTTCTCCGTTGGTACGCTAATCCGAAAGCTGCAGAGCACTTAACTGAGCCGAAAAGCAGTGCATTATTTACACATGTAGCCTGTCCCGGCTATACGTGTGTGTGCCAGCGGGGAGAGAGGGAAAAAGAGACGGTGAAAAAAGTGAGTAATGAATATTAAACACAGCCAAGAGTGTCGACTGGGTTCATTGTAACAGCTTGAGCGCGGGGGACTTATCCAGGTCTTGAACTGGCTTAGAAGAGAGATTTAATTTCCTGTGGCACGCAAATCTGCCAGTCACACATTCCATATTCATACTGTACATCTTAAAGATTATATCAGCATGGAAGTCACGGTCTACTTACAGATCTCTTGCAGCAACTTAAAAGTTATTGTTACATTAAAACAATGAAGGTTTGTGTCATTATTACAGCTTTAATATGAGAAGTAAAGATGGGTTCATTCACAACTGTACTTTAGTGGAAAGTCACACACACACGCATCAATACTGCTTCTTCTTCTGGAACACTTGTTGCAGAAGTATACGGCCTCATCTCAGTGCAGAGCCCAGTAACAACCCTGACCTTTAGGGGTAAAAGTCTTAAAATACCACTTCCTTGGTACAGTCATCTTTAACTTCGCAATAAACCACGCTCTAAAAACATGAATTAATTTGCATACGTTGCCAGATATTTTACTTTCTTTTTTTTGACTAAGACAGAGGGAATATGTGACAAGATCACAGAAAAATGGAAAAAAAGTATGAAAGCAATAAGACACCACAGAATGATAAAGGGCACAAAATGACACAATTAGTCACCGTGATTTATAAAAACAGCCAGTTGTGTCAAGAAGAACATTAATAAACCCAATGAGAGTTGGCATTAGCGGAGTGTAACGATGTCTCCATATGTTGTAATTAAGATGAAATATTACTTTAAAATCCTGAATCTGAAAAACATTTCATTATGGTAGTTCCACATTAAAACGCTGCTACTAAATGCATCTCATGAACAGCAATCTGTTCTATAGTGGGAGCCTCTGTGCTCAACATATAAAGCATTTATTAGCATTAAGTGACTGGGATAATTTTTTTTATGTGTAAGGCAACATACGGCCCAATTAAAACATTGTAAAACAAAATGTAAAAAGTGTGAACACAGACTACTATAATAACATAATGTCCTATGTGCTCAAGGTGGAGGACATAATATTAGGAGGACACCTTTTAGGGGAGCAACAGAGAAGAGGAAGTTTCAGCTTCATAAACCCTCAAGGTGAAGTCTGATAAAGCCTTTGGAGCTCAGTGGTAATAGAAAGTCCTGTGTCAGTTTTATTACAGTGCCAGCGTGCCGGGCCACCAGTCCCCGTTTACCTGTGGATCTGTCCGTTCTTGTGAAGATACTCGAGGCCTTCAAGCACATCTTTCAACACCGTGGCTATGCTGGGCTCATCCAGGACGCCGCTCTTGTGTTCCCCTCGTGAGATGATATGCTTGATCACGTCCAGCACAGAGCCTGGATTTAAAGAAAAACAACAACAACAGGACAGCGGTTTATAACAAGAATTACAAAAAGACATGCTTCATTTTGTCAACATCAATGTCAGAGAGAAATGACTGGTCTTAACTGATGCTCAATGAGAAAGTCACCTCGGTCTAGCCTCAAACATTTGTTAAGCCTGACTTAACTATGAAAACACTTCCTGATGGATTGGCAGACATTCAGTCAAGATGATTTGTGTAGAATATATTGTTTGGATAAATTAGATTGTGGATACACACAGACCTTTACACAAAGTTCCAGTAAAATGGATTTTATTGAAGGAAAAAACAGAAGATTAGCCGTGCAAAGACCTTTAACCATAAACATAACCTTTTAACGTGGTCATGGCAAAACAATAAACGGTGGAGAGAGAAATCAGAACAATCGTTACCGTGCATTCCTTAAAGGGTAAATCCACTGTTAAAAATAATCTATGATTTTAAAAAAGTCAGTATCTGCAAATACATGATACATGAATAACTGTCTCAGTGACTAAATGGCAACTTGAACTTATGATGTCACTCATCGGGGGGGCATTTTTTGGAGTCGCTTCATTGACTTTAAACTAAACTGTCCATGTCGGCTGACAGGAATTTAGTTTGAGGTTTTCCATCCAAATGAGTTTCGTTTGGATGTTGAGCGCACAGCTGGTGATCAAAACAAACGCGCCCAGTTAAAATAAGCACGGCCGCTGTCAGAGTCGTGTCGTTACTCTGCCTTTAAAGCGGCGCTAGATTTCACTCTCGGTGACGACGGCGTTACAGTCGGTCTGTAGTTTAATTCTCTCTCAGGGAGCATGCGCCTTTAATGCCTTTGGAGTTTACCAGATCTCCGCATGCGAGAAAAAAAAAAAGTGTTGCGTGTTAACATTCGAGGTTCGCAAGTTCAACTGTTGCTTTGTCTTCGGTTGCCCAGGCTGAACGGAGGACCAGTGTAGCGCTGCTCCCTGACCCGGTAAGGTCACCGTGTCTCCCTCAGAGCGCTCCGGATGAAAAGTCAGACTGCAGTCAGTGTGGAATCTCCTTTGTGCCACTTTTCACAGAATAAAGACGATCTCTTTGA
The DNA here is from genome assembly GCF_023349555.1 of Cebidichthys violaceus. Lineage (NCBI taxonomy): Eukaryota > Metazoa > Chordata > Actinopteri > Perciformes > Stichaeidae > Cebidichthys > Cebidichthys violaceus. The sequence goes on from NW_027176794.1 coordinate 167,992, forward strand.
AAAGAGGTTGCGGCATTTTTGCATTCGGTATGACAGAAGAATTGGGCGACACTGGGTGAATGGGGACAAAAGCAGAGAAGCAAAAAAAAACAATGCCACTTGCCTGACAAGCTGTATTGTGCTGCAGGGACACACAAAACACACAGAACGACCGAATGATAGACACGGTCTGTTCAAGGTTCCTGAAAGACTGTCCGCGGTTCAGTCCCAGGTCTACAGTGATTGTGTTTTGGGCAACAGTGCCAGGCTGGGAGCGCGGAGATATATATTTGTTTGATCGCTTCGGGCGAGCTCTGCGTTACCCAGAGGAGCCGGCGATGACGGCCCACCTGAGACGAGACAATGATACTGCAGAGAGTCTTAGCAGAGTGAGGGAGGGAGTGAGGGAGGGAGGGAGGGAGGGAGAGACGGAGGGTTCAACGGGTTCTTCGAGCAGTGACGGCAGCAAAATGTGATTCGGCAGCGAGGAAACACACAACCACTGAAAGAGAGGACGGATGAGGAACGGCGGGAAAAGCAGCCTAGATGTGTGTGTGAGGGTGTGCGTGCGATAGCGTATGTATGAGTGAGTGCAAGGAGAGTGCAGCCTCGCGGCTCTGATGTGACAGCTCTTTGAAGCTCATTGAGAAAAGCCTGTTTGACGTTTTTTGTTTTTTGTTCACCACACACGCGTCCCCTCCTCTCTCAATGCTTCTGCGCTCAGTCTGATGTTCATCTCCTCGTCTGAAATGGCGGGGAGGGAGGAGAGGAAGTGACAGGTGATAATGGAAAAGATCCTGAGGAAAGCTGGGTAAGTGAATAGAGTCGCATCCAAAAAGGGAGGGGAGGTGTAGTCCTATTAGCCAACAAATTAAGGTTTGATTAGAAAGTAACGAAGACGCTGATCCTTGCTCACTCATCTGGATATGAGAAGTTAACGCCTTGCTCCGAAACACCTTCATCTATACACCTTTAAATGAATAGTTAGACACATCTACCTGCTTTATTGCCCAGAGTTAGATGAGAAAGATCGATAACGACGTCTGGACGGAGAGCAGTATCGATCTTCTCATCCAACTCTGGGCAAGAAAGCAAATATTCCCCAAAATGTCAAACTTTTCCTTTAAGAGAAGAGGAAAAGGTTGGGAAAGATAAAGAAAGAGGGTAAAGCCAAACAAAGAGTGAATAGTTCCTTTTCCTCCTTTAAGGAGAGTTGGCACTGTGGGGAGAACATTTCTAAGTGCAAACACACAGCATGATGTAGGCTTTGGGGGGGATCACTAAATGCCAGCCTTGTCAGCCTCTTTCAGATTCCTTTTGATTGAACTCTTCATGGCTCATTAGGTGGTTTCAACATGCTGACACTGACTGACAGGTTAACAATCCAAAAGGTTCATTTTGCATGGGAAAGACTTCGACTTCCAAGACCAATGACACCTGTTGGCGTGGTTTGAAACGGTGCCTGTCGAAAAGGCCCCGGAGGAAGAGTTTAAACAAATCACAGGGGATAACTCAAGTCTTCACAGTGCACCGTAGAGCAGGCAAAGACTCGGGGGGGGGTCCTCATTTCACTTCATGCTAGATTATTCAAATCTCTCTCTTTCTCAGGATTTCAAACAAAAATGGTAAAAGGTGTAAAAACCATGACTTTAACTGTACTTCGTCCAGCGACGTCGCCTTTGCAGTCTTTTTGTTCTCCTGGTCAGAGCAGCGGGTTCAAGACTGAGCGAGAGGATGAGAGAGTAAAGGAGGAGGGAGGAGGGAGGAAAGGACGAAGGAGATGAGAGCCGGTGCCAACTGTGCTAAAGGCAAACAAGGAATGCCAAGCAAAGACGGATGGTGGGACAAGGTGTAGAAGAAACAATTGCCTGAAAGATTCCTCCTTCGATGGGACAATAAGCTAAAAAAAAAGGTAATTTTGCACGTTAGAATTTCATTGTCTTAACTCTACGAACCTGGAGTCACCATTAAAGCTCTTTGTCAGCACGCTGGAAACAGTTGAGGGCCGCATCGTGACGTGAAAAATCAACCGTCTCCAAAGTATTTTGAATATGCTGAATTGAAAGAGTCAATAACAATCTGCCTTTAGCTGGATTCCACTGCGAGCGGCGCTGGATCGGTCGGTGGCGGCTGCGCGTTAATTCTCTTGGGAACACATTCCACCGCTTGCTTTGGCATGACTCATATTCGGTCCCAGTGGGTTTCGGTGGATGTCTCGCAGTCGGTGACGGCTCTACAGAAACAGTTGCTCACATCACATCCAGAACAGGAATTTCCTGAAGAGCCCCGCGCCTACCGCATACCTCCACTACAGTCAGCTCCACGGGTTCGGCCCTGAACGAACGCGTTGGAAGAGGAGGGAAGACTTGACTTAGGCTTTTTAGAGCTCTGCTACAACATACAGTCTAAAATAGTACACGGGATATACATGCCTTAGAGGCATTGCCATTCATTTACTGTTAAAGATTTGGAATAGTTAACATGTAGTTATACAGACTGACAGGAGACAGTTCATCAGGACCCACGTGGGGAAATCTAAATCCAGTGATGACAGGAGGTTTATGCAGCAATTAAATGCTCTTCATGTGTATATTTATGCTCTACAAAGAGCTCACAAAAAATAACTTGCCATAAGCACTCTTAGTAGTATTAGACTGCAAATCAACCGCATGTTATGAATAATGACTGACAGGTAGAGACATGACTGTACAAACCCTAATTGAGCGGTGATGATTCGAGGCGTGTTACTGTGGGATCGCTGTCACACACTTGGGCAAAGTACACAGAGTCAGAAACAAGCACAGCGGTTTAAATAGTGACCTGTTAATCGGGGGAAATACCACGCCGACGTTCATACGTGTTGATTTGCATGAATACGTTATAAGCGTGGCCTTATACAGATAGATTATGACATCGCTTCCTGAATAGATTTCTCTGCAGATCGATCTTCTAGTAGTTTAGCTTGAAATTATGCTAAAATCACGTATCTGCCATCATAAAATCGAGTTGGTTCACTTGCTTTCACGCCACAAAAGCGGGCCGATCCCAACCTTTTCAAGCGTCCCCCTCCCCACCTGGCAACCACTAAAGGCATGCCCTGTGGTACAAGCATCATGCTGGTATCTGCCAGTGCAACATGAGTGACATAACTGGTATAAGTGCCTTAAGCCAATAGAACAGCAGTGGCATACCGATCAACCGCAGAGAAAAACGGTATAGCAAGAGTTGCATATCAGGATATTTTGTGTTGCGGCCGAGTTAGAAATGCAGAATGTTTAGCGATTATTCTGTAAAAGTTTAAGCTCTCAAATGTGGAAGTACTGCTCAACCAACATGTTGTAGACAGCGGTTGGCCTTCCTCTGGGCTGGCATGCTCGGCCCCGTGGAGCGATGCTCTCTAAACCCGACCTCATTTGGGGTTTGTCTCCATGGCAGACGTCGCCAAGGCCATCATTTAATTACACCGCACAATAAAATCCAACATCAAGGGCCTCTGTTTAACTAGGATAAGGGGAACCGGAGAGGCCATCTTAAGTGATGTCAGCTCCTGCTGCGAGGCTGGCCGTCTGCTCAAGCGTCGCTTGGCGGGCATGGTGGCCCCCCCCCCCCAGCAGGGCGGCTGCCAAGCGGATCATGACTCGAGTGTATCCGAGGGAGCCAGGCATGCCACCTGGGCACTGTCCGTTACAGTAGGATGCTGTTTACACAGAGGAACAAGGGGAGGGTGGGAACAGAGGGTGGATGCTTTTCGTGCGAGACGGACAGCGGGATTGAGAGGGAAATGAGTGCAGATTTTTGGACTCTTCGCAAACAGAAAACCCTGAGTGTTATCAGGCTGTCTTCATCTCTGGAGACGGCGCTTGCTGCTTGTGAAATGCTCGGTACAGGACGCCTTAATCTACATGCTGTTTGTGTGTAGGAGCCCTCACAGATCTGCTGTCAAAGTTCTTCTCCAGAACCACAAATATCCCACTTAAATGGTCAAAATAAAAGAACAAAAACAAAAATTGGGAGCAGATGCAATTGCTGCATTCTGAGGTATTTTTCTACACGGTGGCCTCCTCTTCACGCTCCTCTCACTAGTTAATTGCGGCGCTTGCCACAAGAGTGCCACGATGCCGGCCTGCGGGCTGTTATTAGCTCTGCCCTGTCATTAGCTCCTGCACTGTTACAGAGTTAAAGCCCGGAAAAAGAGTCGCAGCTCACACGGGACACAATGAAGATCAGCGCTGTCACATTCCCTACAATCACAGCTATCATCAGCGGCAGTAAGTAGCCCCGCTCTTCCTACTGCCCCTGTCTCAAGACGATCAAAGAAGAACAAAGCCTCGGAAGACAGACGCACTTACCGCCACTGAGCAGCTTCATGACCAGCCACAGCTCGTCCTTTACCACGAACGAGGTGTAGTAAGACACGATGTTGGGGTGGTGGCACTGGCTCATGGCTTGAATCTCTTTCTGTAAGAGGAAAAAAATAAAAAATAAGACATAATTCATACTATTCAGAAATGTACAAACCCTTCAGATGATCCAATGACAGACTTATTTGCCACTGACCCAATACAAGTGGTGTAATCGGACACTTTATCACATCATCATTTGGTGGAAATGGATTAAAGTTTTAAATCAGAGCCTGGCGCCTTTTTATTAATGTTCTTTATTATTAGTTTTGAACCTGAAGCGTCAAGCAAACAACCATTTTTACAGCGAAATGACCCATGAAACACACAACAAAGTTTACTAACTATTTTCATTTGGCTCGCACAAGACAAAAGTTTGGAGAAAAACCTGGAGGAAATAAAACTGAACACAGGCTCAATAAATGCCTCGTCCTTTAATGCTGCCGCTGTTCTTGAAATTCAGTGCGATTCTTAAGATCTTAATGACGTCAGTAGTCGGAAGAGAAATAGGCTCGGTCAATAGAACGCATATCTATGCAGAAGCGAGAAAACAGCCGGTACCCAGCCCTTTATACAGCTGTAAGCTCTGCGCGTGTGTGTGTGTGTGTGTGTGTGTGTGTGTGTGTGTGTGTGTGTGTGTGTGTGTGTGTGTGTGTGTGTGTGTGTGTGTGTGTGTGTGAGAGAGTTTGGAAAGCAAGGGCGCTGAGGTAATGCTGGCACAGAAGTCTAATCCGTCACTTGAGCAAAAGCCCTCAAGTCATTTGGGGATCGACAAGCTTCCTAAGAAAGAGAAAGTCGAGCCGACTTCAGAGCTGGGACCACTGGCTGGTCTCAGAGGTTTTGCTTCCGTTTCTGCACGGTATTGACAAACGACTGAAACCCGTCACTGGAGCTCCATGATGCACGCCATCTCTGCACTCCTTGTGACAGTTATTGCTCAATACCTAACGGAAATGAGGTATACTAAGATAGTACAACCAGTCTAATACTGTGTATATAATACTATAAATATTAAAACTGTTAGTGATGTATCGAACAAATGTTTAGTGAACTTGTTAAAAAAAGTGATTTTGACATCAAACCCAGCTCCATGTGTGTTTACTGCATCTTATTCTGCATTTCTCCTCTTTTCCCCCCGTCTCAGCTATGCTAAACATACGCCAGATCTGCAGCGTCTCTTTATCGAACGCACCGAGGTGAAATCAATATCGACCTTCTCGTCTATTTGTGGGTCTCACCGCAAACGACCATATTTCTACAAATTTCGCAGCGTTATTTAAAATAGCTATCGAGCTATCATCAGCATTAATGCTTAGCTTACACAGTGTGCATTAGCAGCAGCACGCCTCTGCAGGGGGGAGTCATCACTATTGAGCCCTTCAATGAGAGAGGGTGGGGCGGGCAGGTGACATCACATGGATACAGACCATGACAGGTACAGGCGTGTTGAAATGCACACTGATCCTCAGAGTGCTACAAATCTGCAGATTCCATTTCAGATTGAGCCGCAACAACCTGTTCGACCAACAGGCGAGCCACCGCACCACTCTGCCCTCAGACTGAAGCATCGTCTTGATTATGAAACAGTCTAATAACTTCCAGTCTGTCGGGCCAGACGGCGAGCTCTGCGGGTCGTCTCCCCCTATCTCTTTCTCTGGAGACTACAGGCTGGGAGAGAACAATAATGATATAGCCTGTTGGCTGCTAACTGGCTTCAGTGGAGCCCCCCCCCGTTCACAGCACGGCGGAATAGGGAGGTCATCACAGCTCCGTGGGCCAGGGTAACCCCAGAACAGACAAACAATGGGAGAACAAGGGAGGAAATGGTGCTCCGGCAGTTGGCAGGTTTTCACATCTTTTCTTTCCCAGCAGACAACGCGAGAGGCTCTTTGTCTTGGATCACTGTACACAAATGCTGCGGCAAAGACAGAGGAAATGTGCTCACCGCTCAAAGCCAGTCATATGACGTCTATCTGTGTGAGCTTCAAGTTTGAGGGGATTTTGTTTGCAGAAAAAAAAAAATCTCAATGCTGACTGAAAAACAAAGACATTTTAGATCTCTGCATGATCTGCAACATCTTGATCACCATCTAAGTAAAGGTACATCATGTACTGTAACTTCTCCTGCATGAGGAATAGTATTCACTTTCTATTGGCCATTGTATGGCACGTGGAACACATGGCTAAAATACTCAGTCTCAACGTCAGTTGTACTGTATGGAGATCATTATCAAGAGATAAAGCTCATCCAACCAGTTAAGGAAACCATCAGCTAAAACGAGGACACACACCACCACCGCTCTTTACTTCTTACAGCCTATTGGTTAGTGAAGACTTTCTCTTTACCGGCAGTTGTAACTCAGAAATCTAGGATTTCTACATCTAGCTGTTGTCCCTTTCCCACCTCAAAGACACAATAACATTTTAGGGAGAATGCCGATACGGCCGTGTTGTGAACGAAAGGGGTTTACGTCCGCCTGATGAAAGACCCTCTTTTCGTGGAGCGAGCGAACCCAATCAGACGTAAATGTTCCTGAACGCAGTGCATGTGTGAATAGCGAAAATAGCTCGAGGCGCCTTAAAAAAGGTCATCCCAGTGATTTACTGAGAAATATATGTGTTAAACAGCCTTAAGTCTGTTATTGCCAAATATAATAACAAGGGCCAAATACAGGATTCCAGAGGCAAAAGTGATTTCTTTGAACCATAAAATATGGACTTATGATCATCAATTATGACTATGAACAGAAACAGGGAAACGCGTGTCTGGTTGTGGGTGTTGCAATGACCTCGCCCTAAAACACAAGGCGTTCAGAGAGGTTTTAATCAAAAGTGTTGTAATGAGCGCTCAGCTATCCTCATAACTACATCTAAGGAATTCAAAGCATGTAGGCGTCTTATCTATATCTACAGTATGTTACGATACTGGAAAATTATGCAACGATGAATGAATGTTTCAAGTCTTTTGAGGAATCAAGTCTTCAGTCACCGTCTCGGTTTATAGAGTCGGTCACCTTCCACGGATATCTCTCCAACGTGTCACCTCAAATTCCTGTTTGTGCAAAAATAAAGTAGTACAAAGTAAGATAGGACATTCATTGTGACGTGAGTGATGTCACTGTGGCAAAAATACAAGATCTAAACCTTAAACCCCTTCAGTGGGTTTAGCGTACGCATCCCATACAGGTTCTCCAGGAAATAGACCCGGCCACAATCATTTGTTTTTCTGTATTTGGCGTGTCGGAGGGCCTTGAAAGGGAGCAAAAGAAATGACCTATTGTCACAAGCTGAACACTGTGCTGGGTCACAAACTGGTGCCACAGAATCACACTGATGGCAGAAACACAGAGAAGCCACTATAAGCAATGTTACATCACTATCAGTTACTCAGAGCCTAACACACACACACACACACTGTGACCCAATCACATTGCAGCACACACACACACACACACAAACTTGCACGCAAGAAACTAGTGAGGAACGCCACCGCCGATCTGCAATTGATGGGGAAACCTAGGAAAATGTGATGTTAATGCTGAGAGCACAAATACGCCTCTGAATCACTTCCTTCTGCGTGATTCAGAGTTCCTCTACCGTAAACAGACATCTCTACTACCGACTCAATGGCTTTCTCAGGCCACAGAAGGTGTTTTAAAAGGTATTTTAAAGCAGAAAATGATTGATACTCTGTTGTAAATCAGCTATTACCACATAGGATCACTCATGTTTCAATAAATAATTAAAGCTAGTAATTGTAACAAGTGTGTAAATATGCAAGAGGACACTCCAAGTGAACGCACCCAAATTGTAAACAAACCTCCTCCTCATCTCGTCGAACTCGAGTCACTCGAAAGCGGCCATCCATCAAACTGCTACGCCAGGAATAACTACAACATGCCACTGCAAATGGAGACGCGGGAGAGACATGACAGACCACTGCTTCTCTGACATTAAAACTATTTCACAGGCAAGATTAAAGACTTCTTTAAAACTCACGGCGTCCTCTTTTAAAGCGATCTGGGTTCAATTTGATGCTCCCTCGCCATTTAACTAGGCACCCATTAGGCTGTGGAATTGTGGGGGGTGAGGGTAGAGAAAGGGGGGGGGGGAGACCACAGGCAGGAAATCCGACCTCGCTGTATTCCATGTGACCGCCTGCTCCGAGAATCCAGGAGCAGCATTCCCCTGATTCATCTTCCAGAAATCTTGAGGGGGGTCGGGGGGGGTTTAGTATTGCCAGCGAGTAGTGAGAAATCTCTTGCAATGATCTTCCATGCACACATATAGGCTTACAAGTTACATTCACAGACTTTTGGAGGAGAGCTAGGAGCGCGGACTGGAAACAAATCCACCAAAAAAAACCCCTGACATCTGGTGTATGAGGAGCTCTGGAACAAAAAGGTAAATGGACAGCTAACATGCAATTTTCTATATTGTGCCCAAGAAACTGCTTGCCATCTCCAAAGCTAGAGCACCTGATCATCTCTATGTGCAGAGGGAGCTCGATATAATCCTTCCACTTCGCGCAGCTTAGTCGTAAAGCACATGTCGTACAGTAAATGATGTGCCGAACTGCGGTGCAAGATTGCATTGAGGGTGTACAGACCCCGTACGGCCTTCAGGAAGATGTCCCACGGTGGTCTAATAGTTTCCTGGCAATAAGTGGACTCCTTTTTTTTTTTCCAGAGAGCAACCAGAGTAGTGTTTGAAGTGATGGGGATGATGGGAGGAGGACTCAGATAAAAGGAAAAGCAGAGGTGGAACTAACTCCATCTACAGACAGAGACCACAGAGACAAAGCCCGAAATGAAATCTGGTGCTGTGAGGAAGTAGCTCCCTAGGTCTCACGGCCAACTGACATCTCATTTAATCATCCCATGTCAAAAAAATAATGTCAACATGTTTTCTTAAATGTGTATTTCACCACTTTATATTGTTAAAAAGGAAAGGAAAAAGGTCTTTGGGGGAATAATAAGGAATGGAATTCACAGTAAAGCCGGCTGGAGGGGCGTGTTCGTTTCTGATTGACAGCCGGCGTTACGCCACAGGGAACGAGAGACAAAGTAAATAAACTTGCACTGTAGCCCGCATGTCGTCGGCCGACAGCGTGTTGATGGTGGTATTGAAGCGTGAGGACCACCACACCGGCGTCTAACTCGAACCGCAGTGACATTTGCAGGTACGTTTACATGCCGTTTAACGAGCTGCAGCTGAGCAGCTAAGTTAATTAGCCATCTAGCGCGCGCGCTGACGTTAGCGGTGCACTTTCACCCGTTTGGTCGCGAAACAGTCTGTCTCTTATTATGTAGCAGGCTGCTATCCCGTCTGCTCAGCCAACGCAGACCAAAAAAAAAAAAAAAAAAAAAAAGCTCTTCAATTACAGTTGGACTTTCAGTCTGGTAGGCGTTTACGCAGCGGCATTGAGGGTCTCTTACCAGGAGTTCGTCCATACTCGTCTGGCACTTCTCGAGGTTGATGCGTTTGATGGCCACCTTCTCCTTGCGTGGTAAACAGTAGGCAGCTTGAACCACTGCAGTGGCCCCGCTCCCTAAAAACAGACGGGAAAACAAGATATTATCAGGTTGACTGTGATTCATCGTCATCTCAGGCAATTAAAAGACTGCACTCAGTGCGGTTGTGGAACCCAACTTTGGCAACATTCAGCACATTCATTTCAGGTCATATTCACGTCCTCAGGCTGCCCGGGCTTCTTTTAATTGTTTGGCCCTTATTTAACCTCTGTCTACATCCAAAAAAAATAATGGCTGCTGTAGGATAATAAACCTAACTTTTAGCATTACTTTCAAATCTTTCCCCGAGTTCAAGAAGGTTAAAGCAGAGTTCTGCTTTGACAGTTCAATCCGATTTTCTCTTTGGCACAGCTTAAACGTCTGTTCATCAATTATGAATCAGCTTTCCCAAATCCTGCCTGATGAAGCGGGTCCGATTGGGGCCGGTGACTCTGCTAAACGAGACACCCCCAGAGGGGTCCGGTAGGAGGTTAACGTCAGAGAGGACCAAAGCTCAGCCCTGGTACTGTTTGAAAAGTTTCCTTTTTAGAAACTTGGCACAATGCAAACATTTTGTTCAACGTTCATTGAAATCTAGTAGAATATTTAGTGAATTGTAAGGAAGCCTGCTCTTAAGGTCGTGTAAAAAATAAGGGAAAATTGTATTAATTTAATGAACTTCTCAAGACTTAGACACTTTTAAATCATCCTAATTTTCCGTGCCATCCCAGCATCAGTGGGAGGTTTATTACATCACAACTTCTATTCTAATGTACAAGCAAACAACACATGGATTAAAATCTGATTAAATCCTAAATCCTACAACAGTGGGCTAATCTTTATTTTGAATGATGTGCGGCAGTCAGAGTAGAAGCTTGTAATATCCTCTCAGGAGAGGTGCGCCTGTTGTTTCTGCTTCGTGTGAGGCTACTTCACTGCCCCCTCAGTGCTCTTATTTAACGACACACACACACACACACACACACACACACACACACACACACACACACACACACACACACACACACACACACACACACACACACACACACACACACACACACACACACACGGCTGTTTCCACAAGATCTCCGGAGTATACGTGACGATGAGAGCACATTGTCCTCTGGCAACAGGCTCTGGTGAGTGAAAGAGTGAGTGGTGAATCTGTCCGCCTTCCAGTAAGCTTTTGCTAACCTCCTGTCCCCAAATATTAACCAAGTGCTCATTGTTTGGAGATTTCAGCGAGCCAGTTGTGTATGGAGGTTTTAAAAACAAAAAAAGGAGCTATATTACAGAAAAAAACAAAATAGTCAATTAAAAAGAAAAGCTGTCCCTGAAGACGTCAGCTTTTTATTCAACGGTTTTCATTTAAGATAATTAGAACCTCAGGCTTTATCAGAGACACAGAGAACAAAACAGCGTAAACTTATTTAATATAGCAGAGACGGAGATTAACTACAAACTCTTGTCCTCTAAAATCACCAATAAAATTGCAATTTCCTGGTAATTTCCTGTACTTCACAGACGGTCACTTAAAAAAGCCCCGTGAATATACTGGGTGTGAAAGCCTACAGTTTCAGCTGCAGCGGGTGCCATCTATTGACTGGAAACCTCTGACAATGTGTGGCTGGCATTGCTCAACTCTCCCGCATCCAAGTAATCACAGCTCACTCCGCCATTGCACAGAACTAAAGGGGGCTGTAAATATAAATCCCCCCCCCCCCGGCACCAATACCAAACAAACCTCTGGAGGATGGCCAGTGATGGGCAGCTCAGCCTTGGCCGGACCATGGAGAGCCAGCTGCCCTGTACATGTCGGGAGGGTGAATTCCTCCAAGCAAACAAACAGCCAGTCGTCAGGGGTAGCTGGACAAGCATGTGTGTGTGTGTGTGTGTGTGTGTGTGTGTGTGTGTGTGTGTGTGTGTGTGTGTGTGTGTGTGTGTGTGATGAAAAAAGGGGAGATTGTTGGGTTTGCAGCAGACAAGGTCAAGGGGCACCAAGGCTCTGCAAGCCAATTAGGCTGAACACTATCCAGTTGGAAACTGGAGGTAATGTAGACCTGATGCTCTTTGATATGTTCTACTTCCTGGCTTAACACAAGGTTATTCTGAGTAGTAGTTGTGGCTCTCATATTTCTATCCAGTTACATGATTATTAAGTATTTTACAAGGCCTGGGAGGTTTTAACCAAAGCTGTAAATTGAGTGATTATACCATGATGCACACAGTGGGGAACGGAGACACAGTCTTATCTTATGAAATAAGCCACACACACACACACACACACACACACACACACACACACACACACACACACACACACACACACACACACACACACACACACACACACACACACACACACAGTCTCATTGCTGCCATTCTCACAGACCAAATCATCACCACCCTCTCCGTCCCGAATGGCAGGAAGCACACAAAAGAGCCGTCCTCACAAAAGGCGAGCCCTGCAGCAGCGCCAGGGCTGTGAAAAAAAAGTCAACGTCTGATCTGCCTAACAGTCCGACATAAAGGCTGCAGGTCGTGCGGTTTGTTTTTCTCCTCTGTAAATGACTTAATAAATGGTCAGATTACAAACGGAACAGGAATCGGCTCTTTACAAATACAGATGTTTAAAAACCTACTTCACCGTTCTTACAGAGGCACAGACGCAAGATTGGACTTGTTTTGGAAGTGGACGGCTAAATCTAATCTATATATTAAGTTATCACATTAGCTGAAATCGAATGAAGATGATCCAGCTGTCAGCTGAAAGTATGGCGTGTTGACATAGCTGAGGGACAGTTATGCAGCTTTTTGGCTTGTTGATTTCCATTTGTTGCCATGTTTGACTTCTTATCTTTCCATTTTAATTCCATTTCATTTTTCATAGTGTTGACATTTTAAGATAAACAGCCTAGAGACAAAAAAGCACTGAACATGTATAACAATCCAACGCCTCCATTCCATGTTTGAATTTGTCTGATTCCTGAAAGACATTCAGCTGCACTGTTAAAGGTCTACTCTATGGATGGTGAAACAAGTTGCAGACAGGGTGGGACAAGTTGATCACTCTGTGGGGAAAACATTGACACAACAATCATGATCTTTGGAAAAAAAAAGCAAAGCACCCAATGTTTCCTGTAAGCATGTTTCCTCAAAACAAGTCTCACGAGCGCGATACTATAACCTGCCGATTTGTGAATGGGTGATTTTGCTTCACAATGCACCTCACTGTTTAGCTATAAATACTGCAGTGAGGGCTTGCCATTAAGAGTGTAACTTCACCCCCCAGGTCTGAGCCTAATCCACCCGCTCAACACAAAGAAAAGTGACATCCGTGTGACGAGCGCCTCAGAGCAACGTCGACAAACATGGCGGCCAGCTAGCTACGGTAGCTTGGGAAAACGGCGATATACGTGGCACTGAACGTGATGGATTTACTGACAAGACAATTTTCATGTGATGCGAACTGTATTGATAGCAAAACGGAAAAATAAGCTGACTAAGGATGCAGACAAAGCAACAGCATTGCACTTTAAAGTGCAAGATACGAGATTGGGAGCATTTCGATCGGCTCTCGGTGGCAGCGAGCTTACCGATGAAGCGCGCTCACATGCAGGAAAGTGAAGAACGATTCCTCACATTATTCATTCGCCTCACTTCTCAATGGAGTAGGTCACCAGCAGAGTGCGCAGCGCCGCCCCGATTGTCTTTCCTGCCCTCACCGGGCCAGTTTGGTGCCCAACGTCAGTCGTCTTTTAATACATTTCCTTTGCATACCTGGCTGACATTCAACACGTTATTCAAAAAGATAGAATGACAAATGTCACACGTGACAACAGTTGCTCCTGTAGCTTCTGAATTTTAGTGTGTATTTCCCCCAATATCCAAGGCCGCAATATTCTGAAAATGAATATGGCTTGAACTTGAAGTTGACGTGAAATTACAGAAATGTTGGCCTGGCGGTTGCTTGCAATTCTGATAAGTTTGCTAGAACATAATCATATCGAAGTTTTTCAATAAAGCAAAAGGTAGGAAACTGCCGATGGATACAAATCAGTGAGAGCAGAAAGTTCCCAGTCCACATTTGCCAACATGAATGATCTGAAGTCTGATACAGAATGAGAAAGCGAGCTGTGTTTTTCTTCTCTGTCCAGTAGAAGCCAATGCTCAGAGCAGTGAAATGAGTGGGTGTGACCCACGTAATAACAAGTCCTCTTTCCCTGCGGAAGTTACCAAAACAATAGCTCTGCTGGGCATGCTGGGTATGCAGGGCCATCCTCAGACCACCAAGCTTCCAGCTGAGCTGTAGGCAACATCACACAGTATCTCACTCAACGGTTTCTGCTGCGTAACCAAGTAGAACTGAAACCGTCAGTCACCATCGATGAGTCAGTGACGCCTTAAGCAGTTAAAACATCAGTACCACTGAAAGTCGTGATGGAGAGACACACGCATGTGACCTACCGCTGCAATCTGAGAAAAATCTAAATTCAAAAGTCTATTAATATTAACTTTCTATAATAAACAGCAGCCTGCACACATTTGGTAATTTGAACGAGTCAATACTGCATTTGTGTTTACCCACTCTCCTCCCTGAATACACACTCCAAAACACCACCAGCACCCACCCATGACTGTTGTGCAACCTCGAAAATGTACCATCCCAACATCAACCCACAATACTTCTTAAGAGCTCAAGCAATGTCTTTGGCAAATTCAAGTTACCAAATAGTCCCAACTGAGGCTTCTATCGCACGACTTTGCCCAGAGTAGTTCAAATCTCTACTGTGATTTATGTCAAGATGGTAACCCGAGGAAGGGACTCTGATTTAGTGTGTCCACATGATAAGAACAGCAAGAGCTCTTCAGTGTGTCCATTTATAGTGAACGCCTATTATCCAACATGTCCACATCGTGCACTAAACATAAGGGGTTGTGGGGCCTGAAAGAGACAACTGTATCAAGCTCAACCTTTAAAAGCTGTGCTGGGAATATGAAGTAAAGACCGTCTAAGGGGGCAGAGAGAGAGAGAGAGAGAGAGAGAGAGAGAGAGAGAGAGAGAGAGAGAGAGAGAGAAAAGGCTCCAGGTGTAATTTGAACAGAAGCAGCCAAACAGGACGAGTTTTCTTGTTCAACTTGTGTTCACGCGGAGGGTTCTGCTAATTTAGAAGATATACAAGGTAGACCGACCCCTTCAAATTTAAGAGCGCAACTGGTAATCGGTTCTCTCTTGAAATAGCCCAACCAGTTTCAAACCTGTGCTGACAATTTGTGACGCACACTGCGTAGGAAAAAAGCCACAGAACTGGTTTCTAAAACACAAGGGGGGCTGTATCTGTGTGCATGCTAAATTGCAGGGTGTTATCTTGTAGGGTGCCCCCCCGCCCCCCGGATCAAATTTTCCAAGAAAGTAGGCATGTCGAAATGAGTTACAGTTAAGTCTTTTAAAGAAATATACAAAAAAAAGGTTAATTAAGGCCCTGCAGAATGGACCCACTATAAACACACAGATTCCCTGCAGAGGAAGCACGCACCACTTAGGTAGAGTAAACCGGAGGCACAAACTAACTGGTTTGAGAGGACAATACTTTGCTTATATGGTACACACTCCTTCTACTTACTAAACAAAAGTCAGCCAAAAAAAAAGGTAGGACAGGGTCAGGTATTTATAGAGGGGAACTAGTCGGAACCTCAAAAGTAATAGCAGTCATTCCAAACCTGCGAGCCATTCTCTAGACACCCTGAGGCTCAACATGGCACACACAGGAAAGGTGTAACAAGCCTCCTGTCACACTGGAGGAAATGTGGCCATGCAAAGCAATTATTGTGCTGTAAAAGAAAAAAGAGAAAACCTTCCAGACTAACTGGAACGTAAATGGATTCATTAAGGCAGCAAATCGCCCAAAACGATACGAAGTCCAATCTCTGGACTCTGCACTAGCAACACCGAGTGTTTTGGGGGATAAAAGTTCTGCGTTTGAATATCCAGTGAACTGTATTTTAATTGGGAATGGGCGTGAACACACACACACACACACACACACACACACACACACACACACACACAGTATAAGTGTATCAAGGTCTCTGTCAGTGGTGGCTGATATGCTTTAGCATTTACAGAATATGTTATTTATAATGTCACTTTAAAAACCTACTATGCAGGATGGGTTCAGTCTGATATAACTTAACAACACTGACAAATTTAAACGAGATATATAGTTCAAATTATTGTAATTTCATAGATACGGGGCCCTTTATCCAGAGTGCGCGCGTGTGTGTGTGTGTGTGTGTGTGTGTGTGTGTGTGTGTGTGTGTGTGTATATATATTAAAAAAAACAATATATGTTAAGCTAACGTTGGCTGTTCGCATACTCGACTGGTCAATGAAAGCGGTTATTTTCCAGCAAATAGTCATCCCCCTGACAAGACAGTAACGTTATAACGCCCGTTTACGACTCCGGCGTATCCCCGGTGGACGGAGCTAGCCGCTCTCACTTGCTGGAAACATTTCACTGACTACAAGTCACAACACCGCCCGGCTAGGAGTGCCAAGTTGCCGAAACGTGATGAACTTAACATCGCTCCAGAGTGAGAAGATGCCTTCTTTACACTCTGAAAGATACCGGAGGCTGTGTTCGCCGTGACAAGCCTCGGACAGTCGGTTCACATATACGTTAAAGCTAACAAAGCTATATGGATCACCTACCAATCACCTCGTGCAGCTCATAATCATCTTTGTTGATGGACCAGGTTTGGGAGCTCAGGTCCTCCGACATGGCTGAGGAGAATGCTGAGGCCGTCCTATCTTTAAAGAGATGGTGAATCCAAAGACCGTGCGAAAAAAGAAGTCAAAGTAATCCAAACAGGACCAATGAGGGCGACACTTCCCCTTCTTATCGAATCCTGCAGCACTCCTGTCATTCCCAAAGTTTGACACGAGCGTAACAGCCCCGCCTACCGCATTCCTACTGAGCAAACGTAGACCATCCCGGCGGACATATTGAGTGTGGGACCGCAAAGTGCTCCGGTGAAGTCATTCAGGAGGAGACTAGCGGTCTAGGCTACAGCTGAATACAGTGCGATGCATACAGCAACTGTTTAAAGCGTGACCTACATACATCAAGACTTTTGCATAAAATTATATCTGGGATTTTTACTGTATATGTAAAAGCAGGCGCTACAACGAGTGTGCAGATATTAGGTAAAAGGGGTAAAAACATGGGTAAAATATGCCCCAAAAACGAGTCAAGCCTTTGGGTTCCGCCACACTTTAAATGGCGGGCTGCTTAACCTCAGGTTTTGATTACCTAGAGTTGAGCCTTATAGGCATTCGTTCTTCTCCTAAAGCAAACAAACCAAATATCTTTTGCTCACATTAACTCACGGCACTCTCGGTTCTTTCTAACCCAGAACATTGTCATTCATTTGGGCACGTGTAGTCATTAAATAGGTTGGGAATTTCTACCTGACAGGCTGTACTCGGGGCCAAAAATGTCGCACAATGAAGAGAAACATCCTGTCCTCTGATTGGACAGTACACAAATACACTGCTCTGTGATTGGATGCTCTTGTGTTAACTGTAAAACTAGTCTTTTTTACAGCATTCAATTAGCGACACCTCTGTTGGTTAATTTTATAACATGCAGGACTTGCACAATTGCGACACATGCTGGAGAACATCAGAACATATTGTGCTTTTGTGACAGTACAAAATGCTTCTTTTTTTTTACATAAAAGTAAAATGCACCTTGAAAAATGTGTTAAAATTATTTTAAGGAAATAATATTTAGACCATTTATTCAATGTAGAATAAATTCACTTTAATAAACTGTTCTGAAAAGACCATATCAAAAGTACAAAATAAAGTGTAAATACATCATCGAGACAGATAGAGAAAGCGAGAAAGGCAGCTGTCAGCAGTCAGTCAAATTGAAAAAGTGGAAGAATCACAATCACAATATCTCTTCCTCTTCAGCTCCAATCTCACCGAGAAGTTGACTCACAAGAGGAAGTGGCCAACACAAAAAAAAAAAACACAACGCTGTCATAGAGCATTTAGTACAGACTGCCCCGAAAACAAACACATCCTGTTAGCCAGTACTCCCCACATAAATACAAGACAGCGGCAGGCACAACTTAAGTTGCTCTTGAAATAAAATAATGGCTTTGTGCAGTGAGAACTTTGCTGATATTTGGTATCCTTGTGCAGCTTGAGTCTCATAGTGACAATATCCAGAAATCACTATTTCATCCTCATAGGAAACACAAATAGTTTCCACCTTAATATACTGTATATCGTATAAACTCAGTATGTGTTCAGAAGCCAGCAGGACGTGGATCACAAGCAATAGTACGTACTTTAACCTGTGCTGTTTGGTCATTATCCAAACCTTATCCCAACCTTTAAAAACACAATTCACTGCCTGGCCCATGGTTATGGCAGTGAGAGAGCTTTACCCAACCGTATCCAGAACCAGGCCTGAGTGCAGGGCCGAGTGTAGTCACATATGGTGAGGAAGCGTAAGATGCTGGGGAACGGCTTTGTCATGGGCTTGTATATCACTGGAATAAGCCGTTTACTTTGAGCTCCTGAAACAGAAGAGAAAAAAAAGTAAGTTACACTCACAGGCATATGTCGGATAAAAGGAAGCTGTTTGACATAACAAAAATGCAACTTACCGGGACAGAGACTGAGAGCAAACTTGGTCTGAAAGTCACAGGCATCGCTGTCAAGGTATTCATCAGAGATCACCACCACCATCCTCTTACACCTGCACCGGCGGACACATAATAGCGGACGTAGAAATGAGGGAGATTTAAGTGTTTGCATGCCAACAACACCCTAAAAAAAAGCACAGGATCACGCAAAAGGGAGCGTGCTCTGGCCTCCCCGTTTGTTTGAACTGGCCAGATAACCAGAGCAAACACGGTCAGCGCGTGTCAATGTCCCACCTCTTCTCAATGAGCTCACTGGTGATGGTCCACACACAGGAGCCGGGGAGGACATCTCGGTCGAACACACACAGCTTCAGCTTGTACTCGGTCTGTTCCAGCTCGCGGATCATCTCGCGGACGAACTGAAAGTCCTCCTGGCAGTAGCAGATGAAGGCATCAAACAGCTCAGGAGCACCTGGATTCAATTCAGTCAGATTAAATTCAATAACACATATTTAATTCCCCAGAAAGCAAAAACATGAGCATGACGACGCAGCTGTGCAGCCGTGAGTGATTAGTGAGATTAGGATTAGTGTGCTGAAAGCGTTTGTTGTGCAATGCCTCGCCACAAAAAACGATGCCGCTGTCACTATCTCAAATCTGACTTGAGCTGATGTAAGCACTATGATAACTGCATCGCAAAGTCACACATTTATAATATCTTCGCCCCCACATGACATTTAGGGGGTCACGGAGACTTGTCATGAAGAACATAGTAGCGTTTTTAAATGTTAGAAACTATTGATTGTTTGCAACCTAAAGGCATTCTATTTATTGAGGGTGTCTATTTCATTTTCCTCTTATATTCATGCATACTTATAATCTGTTCTCTTGCAGTCGGACAGCCTCAGGCACGACACACACATGTAAACTAACTTGTAGTTTAAACATTGATCGTAACTTTAACAACCGCTCAAAGTGTAGCTGACTGTAACGCAACACGACACTGTCCGGCAACTTTCTTATTACCAGCGGTGGAAGAAGTAGGCACATCCTTTACTTAAGCGAAAGTATTAATACGATATCATCTAAATGTACTTATTTATTTACGTTTTATCAGCAAAATGTATCCAAAATGTCCTCGTTTAGAGTGTTATAACGTGATTGGATTATTATTACAGATGTATTAACATGTCATCAGGGTTGGTTAGTTATATACTTTTGGGCCTTTTGTCATATTTTGTCTGATTATGTTTTTTGCATTCAAACTCCAGCTGTCAGATGAATGTAGTGGAGATAAAAGTACAATAGTACAACAATAGAGTGGAGTAGTATAACGTTGTAAAAACATTTCGTACAACTTTACTGGTTTGTATTAGTTCTTCTTGATGCAAACAGAAATGTGAAGCTCACACTGACCGTCAGGGTCGTCCTCCAGGGTGAGACCAATCCTCTCCGGGGTGCGAGGGTGACAGCTGTCCACCTCTGGGACCTGAAGCGGGGGCTTAGCGTTCCTCTTCTGGTTCTCACAATACTTCCTGACATCCTCATCTGGGACGAAGAAAGATGTGCATGTAAATTACAGCACACATACACACGCGTTTTTTTTTTAGCACAAATGTGTTGAATACTGGTGTTGTCCCGCACATGAACACTCATACATTCATAATTCTTGTATTAGTCGATTTTGCAATATGAAAGTTGAAGCATGTGAATCACTTCCTGAAGTAGCTCCAGGGGCAGGACTGGCGGTGAAAACAAGCTTATACTATAAGTTAGTACCTCTTATGTCGGGTACTTGTTCCAATGATACACGTATTAAAAAACACAATCAAAATGTCACCAACGCACCCATCAGAGGACGGAGATCCTCCACGATGTCTCTCCTCTCCACCTCCTCCAGGATCGACAGCAGCTTCCCGACCGTCGCGTCTGTGGAGCGGGCCTGCCAGTCCTCCAAGACGGACTCGGTGGGACTTTTTGACGCCTCGTAGTTCTTTATCTCCAGGTAATTGAAGCCCATGGCCTCTGCCACGGCCATCCAGTCCGCGGCCACTGCGGTTCTGGGGTTCAGGTAAAGTCCCAACTTTTTCCGCACACTCATATTCAGCGCAACGGGAGGGATCGTCCACAAATCAAATTCGGAATCGACGCAAGCCATGGTGGAAAGTTTACCCGGAGACGACATGCTTTAGTTAAAACATAAAACGGAGAGACATAACGAAAACACAGCGTGATATGACGTTAGAAGACCAACAGCCTACCTGTTCGTGTGAACAGGAGGAAGTGATGAAAGATGGTGCGCGCTGCGTCACGCGGGGGAGGAGAGTTACTGTTTACCTTCACAGCGTCCAAACAGCGCGCTTCCACATTATTATTGTACTTATTTTGGTATTATCGCTTTAGTGACCGTAAACTAAAGACATATGTGTGTTATTGTGGAGTGAAATGGCGCGCAGTAGAGGGAACTAAAGGAACATGTTGGTGGAAAATGTCCACTGGAAATGTAGTTAATCTGTGTTGAAGTGTTTCTGTTCCCTTTTCTTGCATTTATTAGTCACAGACAGATCGACTCTACCTCCTTCCTTTATTAATCATGTGATACAAATGCAGAAAAACATTACCTCATTGGACAACAAAATCTCTTCATTTCGCAATTTTATGTTATAACCGTCACTGACAACGAATACAAAAGAACAATAAACTGTATGTTGAAACAGACATAAAAACTATCTGCACAATAAACACCAGCAGATAAATGTGCATCAAACTAAAAACCACATTGCAGCTTTATCAGTTGCTGCAATCTAACAGGAAACAAGTCCATAAAAGGAACTTTATGGGGCGGTTTTTTTTCCAAGAACTGATGGCATGTGGGTAGATCAGACATGTTCCGAGTGTTCAAGCAGAACATGCATTTCCTCAAATCCTCATCGGACAACTTCCCTCAATCAACACGACAGCGTGCGCAACAGATTTTACAGCAACAGTCCGAAGTTTGCGTCACCGGAGCTTCCATCCTCTGAGCGTCCGTCCACGTGTTCAGTGTTTGCTTTCAGACGGGTCACAGGTTTTTGCTTCTGGAGAAATAGAAATCGATGCCTCTGTCCCGGTGTTGTTTGGCAGTGTGAGGTGGGCCCTTCTTTCCTCTCGGCGAAGGCCCGGTGCCACTCTGACAAAAACAGGAAAGCAAACATTTGCCTTTAATGTGATGATTTAAAAAGGCAACATTTACTGGTCAATCATTAAGTATTCTTGTTTGCCAGAGGTGGAACGCATATTCAGATCTATTACTTGTGTATAAATACACCATTATAAGTAAAGTACTGCACTCAAAATCATACTTGTGTAAGTAAATGTTGCTGATGATTAACTTGTACTTAAGTATCAAAAGTAAAAGTACTCGTTCTGCAGAAAAATGAGTGACATATTATTATATTTTACATTAATATTAGATATAATATTGATTTGAGAAGTTTATAGGGAATATCTTTCTATGGTTAAACTGTTATTAAGACACTAAATCAGTCGGATAAAAAGTACGATATATTGCTCTTTAGTGGAGTTGAGGTACAAAGTAAAATACCTAAGTACCACAACATTGTACATCTAGTAAGTGCAGTACTCGAGTAAATGCTTTCACAGCAGCAACAACGAATCAGACGATCCACTTCCCTTTTCTCAAACACTCACCGGCTTCTTGTTAACGTGTCTGCTCCATTCAGGGGCCATCACGATGGGGGTGGGGTAGGTCTCACCGAGGGACACATGAGCGTGCGACAGCGAAGCGGTGCTGAGGGTCCAGGGCGCGTGCACGTCACCTCCCCTGATCCCCTGCAGCTCTGGAACCCACAGCCGCACATAGTCGCCCTAAAGCGGACGCACGTTCAACCAAAACCCCATCAGTGACTGAAATCTCCAACAATGGAAAGCTCCAAAAGAAAAGTCAAAAGGGAAATGAAACTTAACAATTCATGCATCTTCTCACACGTACATTGTTGTCGTAGTCGAGGCCTTGCTTGATCATGTTGAACTTCCTGTTCTCTCTAGGGTCATTTCCTATGCCAGCGCTGTACAGCCAGTTGCCATAGTTGCTGCAGACATCATGGTCAATCTTTGGAGGGAAATTCAAAATGAAGAGGGGAAGGCTCTTGTGAGTATCATTGTCAACACATAAAATAAAAAGACTCAGGTACTTGTCAATAAATAAATCTATTTATTAAATGTCTTAAAAATACAATTCCTCTTTTTGAAAGTTAAAACTATCTTAAATCCTACTTACCAGAAGGTATTCAAACAACTCAGCTCCCATCCTCCAGTCCAGGCCCAGGTCTTTGGTGAGGAAGCTAGCAACATTCTGCCGCCCCCTGTTGGACATGAAGCCCGTCATCGCCAACTCTCTCATGTTGGCATCCACGAAGGGCACTCCTGTTCGTCCTTCTGTAATGATACATATTGTACATACACTTTCTATTCACCTCTGTAAAGACGATACTTGATTCTATATTTTGTGAACTTAGAAGAAAAATGGTGCAAACCTTTCCAGGCATTGAACAGCCTTGTGTCCTTTTTCCATGGAACAGATTTGTCTTGAAGTCCTGAGATAGAATTACCGTGAGCTGTACATTAATTTACTCTGTGTGTTTGTTGAAAACATTTGCTAATTTTACCTTTGATCTGAAACAGTCTGTTTCCGTACTTGACGCCTACAAACTTGAAGTAATCCCTCCACAAAAGTTCAAAAATGACCCTGAAAGACAGAAATAAAGACAAATGTGTATTAGTTGTAACACAATAATGACCTATGATTGAGTAGATTTTATTTCTACTGTTTTGTATCAACAGACTCACCAATATGTGCTCTGATTGGCTGTTCGCTCCCTCTCATACTGCTGGATCTGATGATAAATATACCTGGGGGAAAGGCAACCCATCGCCAGCCTGCAGAATGCCAGAGGAACACCTTTAGTGATGCATTTATAGGAATGGAACATTAAACTCTAGTAAGCATTCAGCAGGAGAGGAAATGATACAATAACACTCACCACGGTGCAAATTTAGTGGAATAATCCGCACCAATCAAGCCATTACGAGTGTCCTTGTAGGTTGCAACTGCATCCTACAAAACAGAAAACATGTATTTATTACACCTATAATACATCAACATATGAGTTTGTTTGTTTTGGGCATTTTGTAAGCAGCAAACTAGTGCCTGTTTGTAATGAAGCTGTACTCACAGTGTCCCAAAAATAGTGTTTGAGTCTAGCCAGAGCCTGACTTTCACCACCACTGCAGGGGAAGGCTGAGCGAGGATCAGCCACAGGCTCTAGGAGAATAAAGCAAGGGAAGTATTTCAGCATCCGACTGATTTCATAAATGCTAAATTGTCCCTGATGTGCATTAAGACGCGCAGAATCATAAAAGCTTAATATTGTACACTGAAATCGAGCCGGTCTGCTCGCTCGCCGGCATTTAATGAGGAAATCTGTGCTCAGCAGTCTGCCTATTGGATTCTGAAAGTAGCAGCAGTGTCGATTTACTTAATAGAGGCACTGCATAAAATGAGCAATTTGTGCTTCCTTACTGCCAGCAGCATGTACAGACATTAATGCAAAAGTCAATTTAATAAGCACATAAAATAAATACACAGGGATATATCGTAGAGATACTGATAGACAGAAAATTCACAGAACACGAAGACACAAAAGGGAAAGTGCAAGATTGTATGAATTAATCCCATTTGGATAGAGCAGATAAGACATTCTTCACCTGTCTGTTCCAGGTCCTCTGCTGTTGGAATGGCTCCTTCCTCCAACCCTTGGGGGAGCGGCTTTAGCTGCTCAGGGGTTGGGAACAGAGGCCTCACCTTGCTCTGGGTCTCCACTGCCTTCCTGAACTGAGTGTACACATCAGGCAGCCTAACAAACCAGGAAGAAATGCTCTTAATCGGCATGTCCCCAAAAAAAATCAAAAACAGGACGTTAAGCAGAACATGGATGCTTTGTCCCAGGCAAGCCATATCCTCTCTCTCACCTGGACATGTTGTGAAATGGAAGATCATCTCTGTGGTACAGTGTCGACCCCCAGCAGGTGTGAACTTTCACCTTCATCTGTGCACAGACATCCTTCACTCGTTTCTCCACATTCAGTTCTTCCGAGGTCACCTGGAACGCGAGTGCATGAAGTAAACAACTGTCAACATCGCTAGCGGGTGTGATTAAGACGTGGTCATTTCAATAAGAGAAAGAATGTTTGAAACTACCTCTTCATGGAACACCACAGTGCTGACAGAGCCCAGTTGCTTGATGAGGTCTGCAACTACCTCTTCTGGCTTACCCCGTCTCACCACAAGGTCGCTGTCACACACACATAAAAACAAAACACATACACACAAAGTAAGTCCCAGACCATGCAAGCTGCATCCTGAGTAGAGAGCTAGCAACTTCCCCCTGAAAAAATGATGGCAACAGTGTGCGCTGGACCCGTTAACATAAACATAACCTTCTATAAGCTCAGGTGTGTCCTGATCCTGTTACAACTGAATAAATGAAATCCTAGAAAGCTGAGGACAAGATCTGTACCAAGTGTATGTGTAACAACAATATAATACACAAGTCCATGATCATTTTTAAATCTTGTAAAGAGATTCTGTGTTTTTAATTATATAACAAAGACAAATCTACACTGTGGAGATATTCAGCAACATAAATAGAGCAGTAGAAGACACATGAATTGAGGTTAGACCAGAAAAGCCAGAACGAAAAGCTGTTTAGTTACCTGCCCTTGTTGAGCATTGTGTTTCTAAGGTCCCTGAGACTCTCCAGTAAGAAACGGAGGCGGAAAGGCCCCGTCTTTGGTAGGTTGTAGTTGTACGTTCCCACATAATGTCTGGGGTCGAAGCAGTACAGTGGGACAATGTGCTCTGCATTTCTTTGGGCCCAGTGGAAAAGCTGCATGTAAAGAGCACAAAGAATGGGAAATACTATCATCTCTGAAGAAAAGTGGCCATGGCCTAATTGCACTTAAAAACAGTCAATTTAATTATTTGAGCAAACTGTTTTGGAACTAAAAATGTGACTACACAACTACATAATGCCAGCTAAAGCTAAAAACACACAACCTGCAATCTAAACGGTTTCAGGGACACTAAAAGTAAAGAAATGTATTTTCTTAACTGCCGTCTTTTATTTTGAAAAATATAACCAGAAGTTGTAACGTTACATGTTGATGTCAACATTCTCCAGTATGGCTGACTGACTGAAAACATGTAGTTTTGTCTTACAAAGCTAGGGGATAAAAGGCATGGTCTTTTTCTTAAAAACATAATCTGTACAGTTCTAGTGATGAATTCAACATTTCTGGTAATGTAACTGTAAAGAAGAGGCTTTAAATTATCTAGGAATACAAACCGGAAGTAGCGTTGTTGTTGGCGAAACAAAGGTAGCTTGATGCTAACTGCAAACATACTAGCTAGCTACATATTATGCTCAAAATGTTCTCGCGTTGACGGTGACAAAACAAATACTACACACAGGCACACAGCGTTCAACAGACACGTTTACTTGTAGGTTAAATAGGTGCTCTGA
This sequence comes from Cebidichthys violaceus, assembly GCF_023349555.1. Classification (NCBI taxonomy): domain Eukaryota; kingdom Metazoa; phylum Chordata; class Actinopteri; order Perciformes; family Stichaeidae; genus Cebidichthys; species Cebidichthys violaceus. The sequence continues at coordinate 194,134 of NW_027176794.1, forward strand.
AGTTCAATAACGACACATTTCATGACTGTTCAGGCTCGTGAGAGAGTCATACTATTACCTCATTGTCGTGAAGACGCAAGTCGTTTCTCAGTAAACATATGACTGTACGGGAGGTAGACATACTTATTGTTTACAATGTAGCAGCAATAGTTGCGTTTAAGTGTTCGGTATCGGAGAGCAGATTCTCCCAGTCCTCGGTGCCTGCTGCTCGGGCAGAGTGGCTCCGTCACGTTGTCAGACACGTTGTTACAAAACGTCAGGTTTTGTAACATGAGTACTGCTTCCACCACTGTGTGTACACTATATACTGTATATAACAGTTACATATATATATATATATCTATATATAGATATATATATACACACACACACACACACACACACTGGCAGGTGGCCTCATTTATATACTTTTACATGAAGGGAATATAAGTTATTCAATATAATAAACTACAACCTAATAAAGTGGCCAGTGAGTGTAAATTAAATCCAATCCATTTTATTATCAACTTAAATTGTTATTGTCCCTTTGAAACTAAAAGAAAAGAAAGAAAGAAAGAAAGAAAAGGCAATTGGGAAAGGGGATTTTGAAGCATTAGTGGTATCATTATTAATACAATAATTAAATTATGAGCTACAAAATGATCAAGAATTCTCTTCTTGTAGGGGAGAATCAAAACACATTTTGAATTGGATTTTATATTATATAATAATGTATACATCAGATCATGTAGTAACAAACTGCAACAAAGACTTTCTAGGACAATGCGATCACAAAAAACACAATCAAATCACACAGGGAAATAGTCTTAGACCTTGGATTTATTAAGTTAAATGTACAAAAGATCAATGACTTGATACATTTCATGTTTCAAGGCTTTGTCATTAAGACAAAACAAACTCTGTCCCAATCGAAAGCCTCCCAGCCTTTTCCTACAGCCTACCAGCTTTCAAAGAGACACTTATACATACTCCTGTCTAAATCACAGTACAATCTACTGTATAACGTAGCCATTTCATCAAATAGATTTGTATATAATGTAAAGAAATTTCATACAAAAGTGCAGAACAATATGTATTTACAGTATAATCTTTTTTTTTTTCCATATAAAAGAACTTCAGCAAATCCTGTGTGTGCTCTCTACTGAACAGCTGCTCGCCTTATTAAGAAGCTTCCTGCTTTCGCAGTGAACATTTGTGTTTACAAGCAGACTCAGGTAAGGCACTGACAAGTTGTCAAAAAAAAAGATTTGATCATTCTTTAAGTGCCACTGCATTACAGCTAGCCAGGACACCTCAAACATCAAAATCCCAGTCATCGCCATTTTAAAGAATACAGCATTTAGCTCCATAATTCCACCTTGACCTTTTTTGGCGACTTGTAATGTCATCTCACACGACATCACACACACAGAGAGAGTGTTGGTGCTGTCAGGCGGTCATTACGTGACCCATTCATATAGTGTGGAAAGCAAAGTAAAGGCATGGTGTGACTGGATTCATTCTGAAGTTACAAAAAAAATGTAAACGAGACGCTTACTTCAATCTAATACCACAACTTTTCATACTAACACAACGTGACGTCAATGCATCTGATTTGGTCTGTGCAAGTCTACTGTGCACGAAGCTGCCGTAACATAGAAAAGGCTATAGGGCTCTGAGGTGACGAAACCAACAAGACTAATACTGCACATTAACTCAGCCACAAGTTTCTGCAACTTTTCTTTGGCCACTTTTTTTTTTTCCCGATGGACTCAAGGCTCACTGCGTGGGAAGCTGGAATGGATGTCACAGACTCCAACAGTAGTGTTGGTATTGCTTAATAGACATTGCACACTGATGCAAAAGTTTGGTTCTTTTTTTTTTTCATTTTATACGACACAACTCTCCTTTACGAAATTATATAAAAAAAAATGTTTCAAATAGAAAAATATCTCAGTTGATTATCCTGCATGTTGGAAACGTTTCAACGCATGATATCAAAAGTGCAACACTGGCAATCCTTCTAAATGGGGTTCTGAGTGCCATGAAAGTAGGGAAATGTAACCCTCTAAGATGTTTTAAAAAAAAAAGACATTCTTACTTACAAATTCTTATTGTAAGGCGTTGACAAGAATATGTTTACATTTGTTTAGGTGATAATAGAAAAGTCATCGGCTGAGATGACTTTATATGTGTTATTGTATGTCATATAAAAATATTTACCATCTTAAATTTCACACACAGCTAATTGAGGCCGATGACTAACTTACAGTACTGTCAGATGTGATCAATGTCACCAGTCGGTCACGATCACATAGCGTCCGGCCAAACCTAGACCCTGTTCTGCAGCAGTGAAGGAGTGTAAAGGCCCAGAAATCTTGAGAAGTCACTGCTCTCTCACTTCACTTTTCCTGCTCTTGTTAAAGGACAGCAGTCTGCAGCTTGTGAGACTGCTAAGTGCTTTCTCCTCAGTCCCCTCCTGGGGCAAAACACCGCGACGCCTCGGAGGACTCAGGGGGTCTGACAGCAGTCAACCTGGCCTCTCAGTGAGTAATCCGGGTTGAGCTAGTTGGTGAGAGATGCAGGGGTTCCTGACAAGGCAGACACTGGTGATAGATGGCAGGGCAGGAAGTTGGAGTGATGCTGAGCCCTGGTGACGGGGGAGAAGAGGGGAGGGTGGGATGGGGGGGGCAGGCAGGCGAGGAGGGGAGGTGAGGTGCCGAGAGGTCTCGCAGGCAGGGGAGGGGAAAGGGGGGTCCGCGGGCTTCAGAAGCTGCCCTGGACGAACGGGTGGCTGAGCAGCACGTCTGCAGTGGGCCGCCACTTCTCCTCCACGAACACCTGCCGCAGGAAGTCCCTGCCCGCGTCGGACACGCTCTCTGGAAGAATGGGCTTCGTAGGCTGGGTGGCGATCTTAAAAATGGCTGCCATGGCCTCGTACTCCGCCCACGGAGGCTTCTGGGTCAGCATTTCCACAACAGTGCAGGCGACACTCCTGAGGACAAACAACATCCAGCAGAGTGGGTCGATTGTCAGAACATCTTATTTAATCACAGACGCATTTAATCACATTTTAGTTTGCATGTAGTCTAAAGGGTTGTTTCTAAGCTTTTATGTTTCTATATACTTATTGTACAAACAGTGGTTGGACACAACGACATGTAATTGACAGCTGTAACTGGTTTTATTGCCTAATAATACAGAATATTTAAATTGAACCGTTACCAGAATTAGCCCACATGTACTGCGACATGCATTGTACCTGCATTATTTACATAACGGAGCATTCTTTGTGAAAATGACCACAGTGACGGAAAAGACAAAAGTCTAATGTATCACTAAATATACAACATGGTCATAATTATTTCACATTTTGTAGTACCAGCAGTCATAATCATAGTGTTAGTGGCCCGGGTGCAGAACATGGTAATCTCACCGTAAACTTTACAAATGTGGTATTTACTGCATTTGATTATATTTTACAGGTTTTCATGTTGATTTATTCACCAACACAAATGAATATTCCAGTTTTATAATTCACATTCAAGATAGCATTCATGTCTCGGTGACTGCTATGTGTATTACTGTATGTATCGCTTTACCACCCGTTTCTTCAGGTCACTTTATCTCTTTAACTGCGACTGTATTTTTCTGCTTGTAATGAGTATTTTTTTTTTGTGCAGCAGCAGTGTAATATCCCCTCCGGGCCTCATTACGGCTCCATCTGATGTGATTCCTTACCATACATCAGCCTTGCGGCCATAGCCCTCCCCGTTGATGACTTCCGGGCTCATCCAGTAGGGGGTGCCAGTGACGGACTTGATTCCTGTACCAGACATGCAGATGGTCTGGATACGTTTGCTGGCTCCGAAGTCTCCCAGCTTCACGTTCCCCGAGGAGTCTCTCAGGATGTTAGCACCTGGTGGAACGAAACAACATGAGCTCAGAGTTTTTCAAAGGGGTCTCCCGAGGACTGTCAATATTCTTTAAGGGATACTTTGACAGTTTGGAGGTTCCATAAATGTGGTGCATGTGCTAGCACTTCAACTGACTGAACAACCTTAGGGGAAAAGTAAACTTTTCCTATGGCTTGACAAGTCTGTGGTGACAGAGAGCCGGGCAGACTTATTAAAAAAAATGTCAAGGTATATCTTTTAGCAGTTTTTACACAAATACCACACCGACTCAACTCCACAAACACTTTTCTCACATTGGAGAAATTCCTCGTTGGTTTGCGCAAATCAGGAAATTAAATATCGAATCAACTGTCTGCTCCACGTGGATCGAACCCCCAACACCCGGCCTCCTCCTTTAGTCATTTTCCGACATGTAGCTGTGTCTGCCCCATTTCCTTCAGGCGCTCCACTTGTTTGATCAGTGACTAATGTACACGTCACTCACTCGCCACACCTACTGTAGGATGGCGGGCTGCAGAAAAGAGATTGAGAGGCTAAATAGGTGTACCTGTACTCTTCTCACTTCTTTAAGCTGTTTCCACTGCCTGTACGTTCGTTTTGAGAACGTGGGACTCTCTAATGAATCATGTTAAAGCTTTATACGGCTCCTTGGAACATTAAATTCACAGACACTTTATAGTCTAATGTCACGGCTGCGATGCCAAGCTCTATCCAAAAAAAAAACCCCGTGTGCTGACAGCTCTTTTCCTGCATACAGAAGAGCTCTTGTGTGGTGAGATGAGCACACACACCGTATATTACACATGAAGAGCATTTTTAAGTGGAAAATCCCACCCACGTATACACTCTCATAGGGCCTGCCTGCGTCCTGTGAGACCTACTATCTTTTTTTCCCCACCAGACGGTATATTTCACCCTTCTTGGCCACAGCTGTACGGGCAGCTGAACTAAAGCCTTTCCATCCGGTGTTGGACATTTTTAGAATGGCCGATTTTCACCAGCATGAAGCCTAATATATCTCAAAGGGGAGTTCAAAATAGCACATTTTTTTCCAGGCTCCTTCTGTAGACGGTGAGTAACCAAATGAGGAAACGTCAACCAGAATAAAATGAATGAACCGGGAGGTTTCTCAGCAACAGTTGCTGCAATATGAACTATAAGGAAAGACTTTACGCTCGGTCGGCAAAGTCTGCGTCTCAAGTGTGTGTGTGTGTGTGTGTGTATTCAGTGGTTGCAAATCCAATTAAAGCGCGATCCTGACCTTCGCAGGCTTACTGTTTCAGTTACCTTTGATGTCTCTGTGTACAATCATGTTGCTGTGCAGGTACGAGACTCCTTGGAGGATCTGCCTGGTGTATCTCCTTGTCACCTTCTCTGTCAGGGCCCCGTAGGCTTTTAGCTGGTCCTTTATTGAGCCCTGGAGAGACGGCAAGAGAGAGACAAACAGAAAGGCAGTGAGAGAGTGAGTGGAAGGTCTAGAAACGCATTCATGGTCTTTATATTGGCTGTAAACTATATTGTCACAGCTGTAGTTTGTAAAATTATCGAAGATCTGCGTTGGAAGGATGTGTATGATGGATGTATAAAATAGGGAACATATGCATACTAACATATGTTTCCAGTTGAAGCAGATTTATTTAGTTTTACTGCGAAAATGCCCCCCAGAGCCAATTTCTAAGTACAAAAACAAAGTGTATAAACACAATGTGCTGACAGATTTTGATTCCAAACACCTCCGATGTCCTGCATTTCTTTTCATTTCCTGTTTTCAGTTCTTCACGCGGAAATCACAGCAGAAAAAGATGTGATCCGGTAACACCTGGGACGCAGTGTCGGACTCACACAGAGCAAACACAACTTCTCCGTCTTCACTTTCAGCTGTCACCAAGAAACCTCGACGGCTCTCCGGCTCTCAGAGGGACACTTGCCCTCGTCCCCGTGGGGCGACTCAAGTGTTATCGGTCAGCCACAGCGGTGCAGCCGTGCAGAGCAGTCACACACACACACACACACACACACACACACACACACACACACACACACACACACACACACACACACACACACACACATACTTGGCTTTGTCGTCTCTCCCTCTCGCCTCTGCCAGAAAACTACACTGAAACGTAAACATTTCCAAATTCCAGACAATGTGTGACTAAGACGCTCAGCGGCACTCAGGGGAAAAAAAAAAAAAACAGCCCAGGAAATATTAAAACCAGGCTCGGGGACAGGGTTTCACAGGCGACAGCGGCTCATTAAGGCGCTCATTTAGTGAGAAAATGATCTCATAAACTGAGCTGTTCTGCTGACATCAACCACTAAAGACTTGTTTGTTGACGACTGGTGAGGTTTCTAAATTGTTTTTAAAAGATGTAGCCAGCATGGGTTTGAATTGACGCGTGTCTTTCAACGTCTGTGTACCTAATTCTGCAGCCAAAACAAGTCAAAATATGACATTCTCTGACTTTTAGCCTTATTGTATCTAAATCACTGTTCTACTACATGTGACTCATACAAGTTAAACAGTATTCAAATGAAATGCTCTGCAGAATACGCACCCCGGGCATAAACTCCACAAAAATGGTGAGTTTCTTCTGGTCAAGGTCCCGAAGACAACCATAGTACTGTACAATCCGCTCGTGACGCAGATTCTTCAGCAGCTGAATCTCACACTCCAAAGCATTCACCTCCTACAGCAAAGAAAAAAAAAGTGTTGCAGTTATGAAAAGCATAGATCAATTCAAATATATAGCATCTTGAATCTTGAATCATAAAATCACTGTGTTTTGCCCTAAGTCTGTGACTCAGGTCTGAGGTGGACTCGCTCACCTTGCTGGTTTCTTGACAGTCGGTATCAAAGGGCACCTGCTTGGCGGCCAGCTCGCGGCCTGTGTCGGCGTCGTAGCAGAGGTAGACTTCCCCGAATGCCCCGCGCCCCAGGAGCTTGCCTTGTCGCCAGTTGACTGGCGCCCGCGGCGCTGCAGAAGCAAGACACCGCATGATGAAAACCCTGCCGTAAATTAATTTGGTCGCTAAGCCCCCAGAGGCAGACAGATCTACTGTGATATACCGATTTGAGAAAACACTGAAGCATGCATCAAAAATCCACCGCGAGGCCCGACTGTAGCTCGCACAGCAAACCTAACCAAAACCAGACGTCAAAGATCCACCGCAGGGTCGTTAAATAATTCCCACTGCAGACCCTCTCGGATGGGGAAACCCCTGATAGCTGAGTGAAACCATCTCAACAACTCTCATCTTCACAGGCCCAGACTCTGAGACTTTGTTTTGGTATTAACAGGCTTCTTTGTGGCCGGGTTAGACAGTTTGGTCTCGTGTGGGTGAGAAAGACACCGGAGACTTACACGTCGACCACAGACTGCTGAGCGGAGCTTGTTTCATGACAAAGACAATTTCTGGGCAACGTGTTGTGTGGACTGAATGAGGACAGATGTGATTAGTGAGCATGTGGCTGGATGATGAGAGGGGAATTCTGCCTGCTGTGACATACAGTATTACTGTACATTAGTCCTACTCCCTCTTACTACTAAGGATTGAAACAGGTTTGACAGCCATAGAGTGTTTACTGGAGAATACATTATCCTTGTTTTTTATTCTTGTATCAACACTGTTTTACTTTTTTCTGCTTGACAAAGTCACACTGTTATGTATCAATTTGAGATTACAATTTTTTTCTTTTGTAATTCACATTTTGAGGTGTTCCCAGGATGCTTTTTCGACAAGGGCTGAGTATCATGTAAAAATGTTTGATAATGTGCTGATGGGATACCTGAGTTTCGGTACCGGTACCATACTTATTTTAGGGCCCGACTTCTCTAAATGTCTATTTTCACTTCACAAAAGAAGCCAAAGTGCTCAAATGATAATTTTCGTCTAAAAAAAAAAAAACGCTTCTGAGCCTAAACAAAAAACAAAAGCCTAAACAAAAAAAATCTTAACTATGCAAAATTTGTATATAAACTTGGAATTATCTGAAGTAAACATGATTATGAATTATGATTGCGAATAAACAACCAATTGATGCCAGAATTCAGTTTGAGAATGTTTGATAGACTATCAAAAGAGAGAAAGTCTTTATTGTTCTAGGTTTTTTAAAGCCCACACATGTTCATGTTTACGACTGCATAAATGCTGCGGACATATGGTTTATATACACATATATGTTATGAGATGTATAGCACTTATGTAAAACGTACTGAGGTGTGAAACCCAGCCTCTCCCTACTCTTGATATGCAGAAGAAAAGTCTGAACTTTCTTTATTCATCTCTGGATTAATGTCTTATTACACACAGGAACCAGACAACACATATCAACAACAAAGGCCACGAAATGCAGTTTATTTTAAGAAATATGTTTATGGTGAAGGTATCCTAAGGGTACTACTTACACTTGGCTGTACCACGCTGGCAGCTTTTGTCAGCGGTGCGGCCCAGTGAGCGCAGGTCGCTGTACTGCAGCGTGCTGTCTCCATTATAACTGCGTGTGCGACTGGAAGGAACCAACTGGAACAGGTTCTCCTGCGGCATAAAGCTGCGCGGAAGTGTCCTGCGACCTGAAAACACACATATACATAAAGAAAATAGACATATTAATGACTTGACACACACACAGGCCACTGCATCTTTTGTTTCAACACTGTTTTCAAGAACTTTACAGGTGTTGTGCATAAAGTGAGTTCTTGGCCAAGACTTAGGGCCAGCCAGAGCAGAGTGCCTCTCGCCACTCCGTCCTACTTCCCCTCAGACAGGAAGCAGGGCGCTGTGTTTTTAAACAAGTTTGGGTTCACCGCGGGGAAACGTAAATCATTGCTAGCCAAGGTTAGCCTCTGAGTAAGCAATTACTAGCAGCTGCCCGGAACAGCAAGCCAGCACTTTATGTACCAAATCTACCCAGATAGCAAAAAGTGAAAAAAAGTGATGTAAATGTGAGGAGGAGGCATAAAATATCTGACCAGATGGCAGAGTCTGATAGTGGTGTGTGAATCTGTCTGTGTTGTCCTGTAGACACAGTGCCATATCTGTTTAATCAACAATAGTGGTGTTGTTATTGCTCTAGCAAAGCCGGTTTCTTACGGTCTCCATAATCCTTGCTGCGATTGGGCAACTGGAACTGGCGAGGGAAAGTCCCTCCTTTCCCATGGCGACCTGAAGAGGGAGCAAAAGAGGCACTGCTGTCAGTTAGGAAGAAAAGAAGCCTCAACAACAACGACTGAATTCTTGCTCTGTAGTCACCGTGCTCCTAAATGTATAGCTTCAAGTTCAATAATGTAGAATTAATGGGTTGGAGTTCGTCAGAAACTCAAAAATATGGATGCCTAATACGGGTAACGGACGCTAAACACATCTGACAGGCACTACATTGCTTTTGCTCATCCCTGCGTGTCAACTCAAAGTTGAGTTCAAAAGCGGAGCGATGGAAGACAGCTTTTCACACTCCGAACAGAGCTGTTGTATCGCCTCACTGCAGCCAAGAGAGAAAACAGCTCATGTGTGCTAGCTTAGCCTTAGCTCTGAACCCAGTGGAGCAGTAACTAAAGGCAGGTGGGGAGCACTGCTGACGCAGGCGAGCGCCGACACTAACTCTCTCTCTCTCTCACACACACACACACACACACACACACACACACACACACACTGAATGGAGAGTAGTGGAGCTGCTTGCAATTGAAAGCAGCTGTTCTGTCAGATGACTGCCTCCCCTCGCACTGTTTTTGTGGCCGTATCCCATGGAGACAGGGGTTATTTTTTGTGTTTGGCAGCGCGGGATGGAGAGGAAAAATCTACTCACAGGGAATGGTAAACAAATACTCTAGCCCTCAGCAGGAAGGGCCACACAGCTTTACATCTGGGAGGGGAGAGTGCGTATACGTGTGTGTGCAGACACGTGCGTGCATGCGTGCCCAAGTGAGTCTTTATGTGCTGCTGCTGCTGCAGCTATACGAAGCTCCCATACTTCCCAGTGTGTGTGTACACAGTGTGCAGCACTGCCTTTTTAAATTTACAGCACGGGGGTGGTGAGGGAGAAAAAGAAATGACCAGATTGGGAGAGCTGCTGTGGTTCGTCTGTTCGTGAGGATTAGTGTGGCGTTATCTGTCATCCTGCTCTATTTGATCTGCGTTCTGAAGGAAGAGGGGACAGACCGGGAGCCAGGGGACAAGGAACAGGCGAGAAGGGGGGGGGGGGGCATCAAGAGGCGGAGGGGACAAGGAAGGGAAGTGATCATGAAAAGACAGGAAAGCAGCGATGTCTTTTAGGAACTAGAGTTAAAAAAAAAAAAAAAAAGGGCAGACAAAGAGTAGAGATGGGATGAGAGAGACAAATGAGATGGACAAAGGGTACACAGAGGAGACTGTGTGGAAGATAAAGCAGAAAGAGTTATGATGCTATCACACTCCCTTCATCACCTCCTGAGACACAAGAAATACAACCGAGATATTAAATATCTCCACAATAACCCGTTCCTCATTTTAAGTATTTACTCGCAGATAAAAGCATCAAATAGCATCATCCTCCTCCTCATTAGTAATCTCAAGAGGGTATTCGCTGCGAGGAAACATTTTTGATAATCAGGAGCTGCACGTACAGAGCTTTAGTTCTGTTTCTGTGAAACTGATTGTGTGGCTATAATTACCAGAGAACTAGGAACTGACAAAACTTTCTGATAATGAACACGCTTTCTGCAGCGCTCTTCATCTTTGCGTTCTGTTTCAGTTGACTCGACAGCGGAGAAGCTCCTCTCCTCTCTTACCTTTGTATTCATAGTTGAGGTTCAGGTAATTATTGTCCCGGTTGTTCTGCGAGAAAGGAGGACTGAAACGACAACAGAACAAAGGGGGGGAGGGAAGAAGTTGAAAAACGGTTTGCTATTTAAGTCCGCAATTTCCCCTTATCTTCAAACAGAGTCTGGTTACAGCTGCTGGCCTGAAACTTCAGACTGTAAAGCAGCACAAAATGCCTCAAAATGACTTCTGCATTCAAACTACTGAGCTTTCAGCCACAATTGATGTTCAACAACAATGTGCTGGAATAGAAAAGATAAGCTAAGAGCCTCCCTGCATTAACGATAAGAAAGGGAAGTTTGTGGTGCTGGAGAATGGCCGTGAAACTAACTTTCTATCATTAAATGTGTCAATGTACATCCAGCCCCCCCCCCGACCAGCCTTGCCCCGACGACCCGACAGAGAGTGACGTCTCTGTTGACCGCAGGGCGGCGTGGGGCCACGAGACCCCTGGATAAGGGGCACGCATGCCCCCTCGCAGGGAAAAGTTCCATGCACTCGTTTCCTGCCATTGTTCTGCAGCCTGGAGTCCAGATAAGCCTCGTGCAGGTAGAGCCGTTTCCGTCCTATACGCTCTCTCTCTCTCTCTCTCTCTCTCAACCTCACTCACTTTTCTTTTCCCTTTGATTCACATTCAATCTTTTTCACTCTTCAGCCCCCCCCCCCCCTCTTCCCCCCCCCCCCCCCCCTCTTCCCTCTTCCCTCTTCCACTTTACTCTTTCAACACTTTTTTATTTTCTGGCTCAATGTTTCCCCCTCATCCAGCATGTTCTTGCTTAATCTTTCACGTCTCCCACTCTGTGTCGCTCTCTCTCTCTCTCTCTCTCTCTCTCTCTCTCTCTCTCTCTCTCTCTCTCTCTCTCTTTCTGCAACAGCAAAGCGACCTGATTCCCCTCAGCACAAGCAGAGTCAAGGAGCTCTGCTGGCCTTTAAAACTGTGTTCAAACTTCATGAAAGCCTCTAGCTGTTTCTGTGTGTGTGTGTGTGTGTGTGTGTGTGTGTGTGTGTGTGTGTGTGTGTGTGTGTGTGTGTGTGTGTTTGCAACATACAAGATCACATCCGAGTGTGTTTACAGGCACGAACGCTGCGATGCAAACCGAGTCTCGTATCTCTGCAAATAATGCTGCTCTGCGATACGAATGTGCACATCATACATCTAAATCTAAACCAACAGGGGTCGTGAATCACACGTTGCATGATGACTCACCTGTCCAGCGCTTGATCTATTGATTGACAGCTGCTCGACAGTGAGTTGTCTGCGCTCCCGAAGGGATCCAGCATCTGACAGATATAATAACACAGGGGAATCGAGGGTCACGGAGCATGCAATCATGTGGGAGAGAATATAAAGCAGTGCAGAAACAGTGTCGTGTGTAACTGCAGTGCAACATAAGAATGTGAAGGGGAGTGAGTACCGTATGATTGTCTCTTCATATATGTTGTACGTATATGTTGTGTGCTACATTAAAAACTATTCTCATTGGTAACTTATGCAGTCATGTGCAACAGCGCTACTATCAATAATAATGTGCTGTTCTTCATCTCCATAAGCAAACACTGACAAATGTACTACAGATTGATCTTCCCTATATATGTGACGCACAATAAGCCCAGAACCACTATCCTGGGATCTTCCCGTTTCCGAGTAAGATGATTTATTACGTTTACTAAGGACAAATTTGCTGTGCTGCACACAATAATGAATGATAGGGAACAACATGTTAACACCATTTGGTTTGAAAAACAATACAATTGTAAAACAGTAAAATAAAAACTCATTCAGCCAAAAAACGGTGAATGAAAATGAGCCATTATCAAATGTCGATAACGTAATTAAATGAAGCCAACGGTTGCTTTCTTACATTCTCGGGGATGAACTCCCCTTCACTGTGGATGCTGGTGTAGGAGCCCTGGCGGGCAATCTGCTGCTGCTCCTCGGGGACGCTGCCGGGAGGCGGGGACGTCCGACCCGTGTGCAGGGAACCTGGGATGGTTTCGGAAGAGTGCAAAGGAGGTAGAATGTGAGGGGTGAGGGGTGAAGAGGAAAAGGAGGGAGCACAAGGGGAAGATGATGAAGAGATGAAAGCGAGGGGCAGAGGGGAGAAAACGGCGTTGCGGTGTTATTCATGGGTACAAGTTCAACAGTGCCGGGACTACGAGACGTGATTTACTAAACCACACTGCTGCCACCTCTGACCTCAATTACTGTGACAAACGCTCCCCCGGCTGAGCTGCAGCACTCGTCCTTGACAGTGTAAGAAGACCTACTGAAAGTCTGTCCGTCGCTAGCTGAGCTGGCAGTTACACTGGAAAAAGTGCATTGAGGCCAATGGGTGCCAATGGTTCAATATCAGTAAACAGTCTAGCGTTTGACTGGAAAGTAAAACTCCTTTTTCTTCACAGTTCAGTTTCTTTCCCCTCTCTCCATCCTCTCCTCCCTCCCCCTGCTGCTAAACGTCATCGAGGTACCCGGGATCACATCACATCTTCACTCAACCATCCACTGTGACCGCTCTCCTGTCACCTCTCATCTGCCACCACTCCCTCCACCTCCATCCTCTCCGACTTGCGGCTGGCGTGGGAATTGATAAGAGAGCGGGGTAATTCTACGAAAATTCCTATGACGGCGCTGATGTTATTGGGGCTACGCGCGAAAGATCGGCGCCGACAGCCCCATCGTAAAACACTTTCGGCTGTTATGCAAGAACGCAAAGGAGCGCTGGTGGTTTTCTACATTTGCCTGAGGTTGAAATGTGACTGCAACATTGACCTTTCTGGAGAGACCTGGTACAAAGGGAGCGAAAAGATTCAGACACGGGAGACGGGGGGGGGGGGGGGGGGGGGGGGCGCTCAGTATTTCACCGAGCAAATTGAAACCGACACACTGTGTTACCAAACAAAGCCAGGAGGGACAACTGGAGCATGCCGTGTTGTCTAACCGCTGAGTGCGACATGATGACAAGAAAAAGACCTTTGCCTGCCTTAAGAGTAGTTTAAAATGTTTTGCTTTTTTGTAAAGTGTTAGATGAGAAGATTGATGCAACTCTCATGTCTGTTAAATAATCCGGTAAAGACAAAACTACAGGCCGCAAGCTAGCCTACCAGGGCTAAAGCTCAAGAATCACCATGGTGTATTTAAGCTCTTTAATCCATTCACCAGACTGAGTGAACAAAGTTGCCGCCAGTTGTTTTTAGAGGCATATTATGTGTACCGTTGGACAAACATCCTCAGAATCACGAGCTAAGAGGCAGATGGAGAGCTGCTTGGTATGAGACCACAGACTTGTCCTTGCTTTGACCCGACATCTCTCTGGCTGTTAAAGTTGTCACTTGCACCTCCGATTTACATTTGTCCATTCTGCCAAAGCATGTCCCTCATCTTCCCATTAACATTCCTATGACTTTGGCATCAGTCTGCGTCATAAATTGACTCTGACACGCCACCCTTGAGGCCTTCAGCAGGTGAACAAGACATCTTGGCATTAGCAGGATTTTGGTTGCAACTCTCTGCTTTTGTGCTTTTCTGGGAGAAGCTGCGTCTCAGCGGCTCCTGACGGAGCTGTAATGGCATTCTGATTGTTCCGATGGTCATTGACTTAGAATTTCCCGCGTGTGTTTTCCACACGGCGGCTCACCTGTCGAGTGTTTGCGCACCCTCTCCGAGCCCTTGAGCATGGACCCCTTCAGATCTCCGAGTGACCGTGATGACCTCATCTCGCTCTGTTTGTCCCTGCTGTTCACCTGTAGGTACTACAGAGAAGAAAGCACATTGTAAGTGGAGCAAGCGGCGAGAAAGACAAAAGAATCAGGGGAGGAAGTGAGGGCGGCATTGCATCATTGTTCAGTTACATCATCATATCAGAGGGGGACGTTTGTTTCCTCTAAGTGTTCAGCAAACAGAAGCTGTGATGCAGTTGACTTAGTTTGAAGGTTGCGTGGCTTTAAAAAGACAATGACTTCATGCAGCCGAGTTCACGCTAACCTGCAACTGTTCCCAGCACAGGAATACTATTTACACATTTCTTCTTTATTTCAGGTCTTATAGTGTCTGCAATGTTTCATGTCTTCAATACTTTGTTAGAAACTCACATGGTTGTTCTTAGGGGTCTTTAGCAGTATTCTGAGCAGCCCGTTAATCCCCGAGCTGCAGCCCAACGTCAGCACCGCCTGATCCAGGTCCTCCTGGGTCTTCAGGGGCAGCAGCAACTGAAAGGACAAGAAAACATGCAGCGCATGACCTTTAATTCCCCATTGTTTCAGAATGGTGGCATGTCAAAGCATCAGCGCGTGCATGACGTACTGCAGATGTTGTTGTTGCTGTTAGAGGAATACTTCACCCACATAATTACCATTTGCATATTAATTACTCCACCTGAGTTACCCCTGAATTCTCGAAGAAGAATGAAGAATCAAAAAAAAACAGAAAGATCTTGAATAACTTAGGTAAATGGGGGCCGCGTTTAACAACAGCAAAACCAAATCAAAACACAACTTATACAATACAATCCAAGTCTCATTTCTCCAGTCGTATGCTCATTACTTCCCAAACACATTTCCACTAAAGACTTAGTGAAAACACTCCGGCCTTATCCGCACTTTCACAGACGAGAAGTGTGTCTGTGCAAGCGACTGTGGCGCGGCCCCCCATTTACTTCAATTAATCAAGATTTTTCTCTGTATTCCGATTCTTCATTCGCCGTTGAAGCAAGCGAGAAAAATGAAGTTTTCTTTGTGAATCCAAGGTAACACGGGTGAGTAATTGATATTCAAATGGTCATCTTCTGGGTGAAGAATTCCCTTAAAGCCTCATTAATCTTCATTGGTGATGTTCAAGGAAAAATGAGATATTAATGATACTAACAGAGCATACATAAATACTGGAATTGGAATCCACATGAAGTATTAATTGCTTTCTTGTTTTCTAACACTGTTCTTGTACCTCTTTCTCCATGAAGAACATGTCCATCTGCTGGCCAAAGGCCTCGGTCACTTTCTGCAGCAGCTCCTTGATCTTCAGCGGCCTCTGAAACGGGATGATCCTGGGAAGCAGAGAACGCCGGCACGGTCAGAGGTCGGAAAAAGAAGCTGGTGTTGTGTCTAGCTGTGACACTCATGAGCTCAGACTCTGAAACCCAGTCTGAGGTGAGCTTTTGCTCATAGTTCCCAAGTTTTTTTATGCCATTATGAGACACAAAGAAAAAGGAGTTATAGACATGATGAATCTGGTTCTTTCCTATTCTTTACTGGTATTTTTCAAACATGTGTGTTTAGATTGGAGGGCCACGTAAGAATATCCCTCTTATCCATTTTATGAGTGTTTCTAAGATAGCAAGAGGAAAAAAACGCATAGGTCATCTGGTTCAAGGAGAGGAGCGGGCTGATGCTAAAGGGGCTTTTATGCAACACAACAACAGAACCTTGACGTATATGAATGTGTTATCTACTGTACGCCTACGTGTGCGACTGAGTGTGCGCGCTCTGTGGGTTCCGAGCTTAACAGCCAGTGTTTGCAGTAAGTGAGTTTAGATGCGTGCGTGTCGGTAAAACTCTGCATGCATGAGTGTGCATCGCAATCAGTGTGTGCATCGGCCACTGTTTCAACACCGCTAAGGCCTCTCTCCGCTAAGCCCGCACAGAGGCAGATGGGAAACTTCCTGAGAGGAAAGGGGGGAAAAAAAAAAAAATTTTTGGAGCGACAGCAAAAGCAGCAGGATGTGTGTCTTTCCCTCCTATTTTAAAGAGTGACAGATACAGAGACGTGGAGATATTTACAGACTGTAAGAGAGAAAATAAAAAGAGACAGCCTGACAAAATAAAAGGAAAGAAAGAGAGAGAGATTCTCGCCGGCACTTCTTTTCCTCTCTTTTCTATCCCCCCCTCCCGCCGTCTGCTTTTGAAGACTCCACAGCCCGCTATCTCTTTATAGTATCCTGATAAAAGGACCTGTTTTCATCTCATCATTTCCTCATCAGAGGCCAGAGCTCTGGCTATCTTAATGACTGCTTATTATTTCCCTCATTTGAGGAGAGGATTCTAGGAAGAGGGAGGCCTGCAGATCAGAGGCGAGCAGCAGCACAGCTAAACGCTCTCCGTCTCTGTTTATACTCGCTGATGATGTGTCTGATAAAGAGCTGGAGGGATGTGAAGGGGGGGGGGGGGGGGGGGGGGGGGGGGGGCAGTGTGGGGGCTGTGAGGATGCAGCTCCAAAAGATACGGCTTTCCTTCCTCTGTGCAAGCATGTGGACACACAGATTTGCAAAGTAAAACCAAAGCTTTCACACATCCCAGCACACTCTCTCTTTCTCTCAGCCTGTCTCTCATGGACACAATCACATACACACCAGGAGAAAAAAAAATACGGCCTGGCGCTGTTCCTTCACTCTCTGGCAGGAGACCCTGAGGCAGAGCCAGGGGGAAGAGAGAGAGAGACTCAGCTCCTATTTCCTGCCCCAAACCGTCAGTGCTTGCCAACGAAAAGAGAGACCGTCCAATTAGATTTCATTGTGGACAGACAACACAGTTATCCTGACTCAGGGACTCCTAATACCTCAAGCGCTGTGCTCCGATATGACGTGGAATTCACACCGGGACCGCAACTTGGATTATGATTGTGATCTCATATGATGTTACATTTTTTTTTTACTCAAGGATCTCATCTCTGTGTTATCAAGAATGAATGAAAGTTTTGTTGATAATCAATAATCAAATTTGATCACATTAAACTCAGTCACAAGCGCCTTCATAAACAGGTTCAGGCGGTGTTTTTATCGAGGGCTCAGTAATGTAGTTCAGTTGCTTCTCATTCGTTTTTATGGGATTTTTACTGATCTGAGAGTATTTGCACAAAAACCCAGCTACAGACAGAAAATGCTAACTAGCTTAGACTATAAATCAAACATTATATTCATTATCCTTTTAGCTCTGTTTTTGTTCTCCACCAACTCCTGAAATAAATAGCTGGCACTTTAGCTGCTAAATGCTTCACTTTGTTCACCAGCTAGTCACTAACTTTGTTTGTCTGTCGTTTGTTGCCGGGCGGGTAATGTATGATGGATTTCTGGAGATTGTTTCCTTAGAAAAAATAAATTAAAAAAATTAAAAGCTACCTGCTTGTAAGAGCAGTAAGAATGTGCAAAAACTGTTAAGTTGTGGACGAGCCCCTTTCACATATACATTATAATATGATGCAGTGTTAATATTTAAAAAACAAATATTGATTAGAGCAGTTTTAAACAAACGAATATGAGTTGCTGCTACTGTAAATCAAAGTGAAAGTGGTCAGAGCTCAGTCAAGCTAACTTAACAACATGACATAAAAAAATAAACAGTGTGAATTCACAGAGGATGAAAAAGAATGCACTAAAAAAAAAAAAAAAGAGTAGCTTTTGAAATCAGCGAATGGAGTCTTCCACGGTGAGCTTTTGTGTATCTGTTCCAAGAGAGCAGTGTGGTGTGAGGGGAGCTCTTGAGAAAGAGGAGAAGACGGCAAGACGGAGAAACAGAGGGAGGCAGAAACACAGAGAGACAGGAACATGAAAAACTCGTCTCTAACTCAGCAGTAGCCAATTAAGGCTGCGAAAAAGCGGAGAGGCCCAATGTGAAGCCGTATTCTGCTAGAGGAGCGTGTCGTTTCCCTTCTCTTTCTCACTCCTGAGAGCCTGTGGTTTTCTAATCACAGCCTTAACTGAACCAATGCCTGTCCCCCTGGTCTATATTCAGATGAATCAAGGCAATTACTTTAGTAGGTGAACGAGGGTTTCATGGGGACAAAGTCTGTCTGTGAACTTGGACCTCTGCCAGGATGCAGTGTTAAAGGCTAGACCTGAGAGACTCATACTGCATCCATACATGGAACCTTTCCCGGTTCAAAAGATCTGTTATTCATACTGGGCGCATTCGCTTTCGAAGTGTTCCAACGTGGTAAACAAACTGTAAGGCACCTTGGTGGGAAAACTGCTCGCAAGACCGTCTCCAGACAGAGAGTTAATGTAACCATGCTTTGCTTGTTGAATAACTCTGAGGCTGGTGGTGTGAAGGACGATAGATGGCTGCAGGGTGCAGGATGTGGAAGACAGAAAGAAGGCACAAGTAAACACAGCAGATGAAGTATTAATTTGGGGTGTGCCGCGCCTGGAAGACTGGACGCAGTCTTTTCGCTCATTCCCTCTCATGGGCCCTCTCTCTTTCTTTTTTCCTCTCTCAAACTGCCCTTCGAGCCTGAAAACACAAGGCCCCGGCTAAATGTCAAAGCAGGAATTTTCCCTCTCTTTATGCTACTCTGGCATGTAACTGTGATTTCCACTAGACACTAAAATCCCAGGCAAGGCAAAGCATAACAAAAAGGATCCGAACTGAAGAGTTAAGGCTTGGACAGAGGAGGAGAAAAAACAATACGGAGGTTCCAACATACCGTTTTTCTCTCTCATGCTCCAGCTTGACTCTTAAATCCTGTTGAGAGGAAAAATAACAACAGAGGGGAGTTATGGAAGTGGAAAGTAAAAACGTGGGATTTAGGCTGCTGAATGGATGAAAGCAATAAGCTGGACAAGGCATTTAAGTGACAGAAAGAGTTAGAATTGTATATTTAAAAAGGGCTGGTGCTAAATTTTAAACTGCAATACAAAGACGATCATTCCTTCAACTTCACTCCAAAGATGGTGTGACACAATATATGTTTTTATTACCCAAGGGAGCAGGAATCTGGAGGAGCCTGAAAGTCTGCATGAGGTCATGGTGATAAGCTAACAGTGACATCATATCAATGCGGAGCGACTGGTTAAAAAAAAAGTAGGGGTTTACCCTAAACTGCCTCTGCTCCTCGCTGTTTGTTTATTGCTCATCATAAACATTGGTGCTTCAAGAGCAGTTACCAATTATCATTCCACAGAGGGAACAAACGCACAAGGAAACGACTTCAGAAATTGGCACAAGGTGATTAAGAGAAATAATATTCTGGAAGTTAGCAGGCCATAAACCATAATCTTTGAAAAGCCTCAGATACTTCAAAGTGGTTTGTCTTTGTTACAATAGACCAGTCAGGGCACAGGCTAAGCCAAATGCCCTCATTTTTTTTTGCTCCGTTTGTGTGCACCTGCAGCATGCAGCAACATACAATACACTGCAAATCAGCTTTCTTAAAGTTAAGTCTGGGATTCCCGTGCCAATAAATGTAGAATGAGCAGCACAGTGTCACATTAGCGTCTGCAAAATGTGTTTGAATTTGACTCAGAATAAGCTCCTTTCAGTCACATCCTCTCCAAAACTACAGCATAACCTTCACCTGACTTTGGCAGCCGTCAGTCCAGAGAAACAAAAATCTAAAAAGGAAGCGATGCTGAGGTTTTGTGTGAAAACCCAGAATGACAGTAAAGGTTAAAGGCACTGCTGTGCTTGTGGTGTGTGTGTGGTTAATAAACCGTAATTGAGCAGAATGTGTGACAGCTTTAATGTGATATACTCAACCCCCCCCCCCCTCGTAGATTTGAACAATGCCTGTAAAAACTTTATAGTTTGCATGACGAGCAGCAGCTGTGATCGGACTAAATTCATGTCCGCTGTAATGGATTCCAATGGTAAGGGAGGTTTTACAGCAGAGAAAGCTTCATCTAAAACTATTCATGCAACATTATCCACTTTTCTTGTACACTCAGCATGTCCCAATCATTCCCTGCGTTGTCAGAATATGGCTCATTACATGCAATTCTGATGGAGCTGTGTATTTACACAACTTTTGTCAAAAAGGGCTCTTTGAAAAATGCAGGTTTGAGAAGTTTCTGTGGATTACTTTCATTGAACCCAATTGTATTAACATGATTTGGGCTGCTCTTCTCGGTCAGGAAAGAAACCACAAACCTTTCACAGCCACCATTCAAGCCTACGAGGAGGTCAGAGGTAGACTTTGAATGTAGCGTCACCTTAAACGAACCATGCGTACCTGTTTGTAGAGTAAGGTTCTGTTCTTGGGCTTGTGGCTGTTGTGCTGTGTGTAGCAGCGACCCAGGGCTGCCAGGTCCTTCATAATGGAGTTGAGCGCCTCCTCGTCATCTAAACACAGAAGATACTCATTAGTTAAGTGACATCACTCTCAAAGACCTGAAACTGCACAATCACCTATAGCTCTATAAACTCACTTTCCATGGGGGACATTAGCTACCCATGCGAACATTCCTTGACATTTAGAGCGTCGTGGATGAGTGATGATAGCCTAAGGAGGTAACGCGAGTCGGGTTTGATCATTTGTCATGTGTCAGAGCTTGTGTTGGCTCAGACCAGTGGCAACACCTGGCCTGCTACTTCCTGTTCTGGTGCCATCTGCAGAGTTTCCACTAATGGAAAGTATCCAGTGGTTTCTCTCCGACATAATCAAAACAGCACATTCTCTATGAAAAGAGAAGGAACCCGGAACAGGGAGGCTATGTTCTCTGGTGTGTACTGCTATTTAGGTTTTGAGTAAAGTGAGGAATTCTGATGCTGTGGATAAGCTTAACAATGCTGGTGGCTCTCAAACTCTGTACTCTGCATACAAAAGCTGTGAAAGAGAAAAGGTGTTCAATAATGCAGCATGTGTGTCCGTGAGCGGCTGTCACGGGGGGGCAATGTGGTGGCGACTGCGTGGCCTGGAGCTTGGTTATTTACTGTGTCATTCTGTATCAATGGAGAGAATTCAGGAATGTAATTATTTAGTTTCAATTACATCGCCTGTAATCAGACAAAGATTGATCTTTTCTTTTGTCAAAAGCTTCAGAATCTTCAGAATCAAAGAGGCTGCAGGCTAGTCAAGTCAAGTGTGTTTCAAATTCATACCTCACTTCTCACAGGGGACAGGTCTACAGCGTTCATTAAACCCTTAAAAAATCATTTAGCAAACCCACAAGTGCAAGAGACAGACACTCGGCAACTAGCCGGTGTTCCATTTCTCACTCCTCATCTCCCACTTCAGTCTTGCTGCCACACACACACACACACACACACACACACACACACACACGCTCACACTCTCTCATGTCTAAAGGGGGCAATCATGCAGATGAGCATGTCAGACATTACCATATCAAGAGACTTTAATAGAACCAATTATCTGAGTGCGGTGATTACAATATAAAGAAGAGGTCGTTGACCTCAGCTCCATGTCTGCCCCTCAGATGAGCCCTGGGTGCATTCATTATAAAAACACACACACACACACACACACACACACACACACACACACTTTGTTAACTGGGAAACGAGGCCAGGTGTGTGCCACACAACACAAACAGCACCTGCACGAAAGACCTCATTCTTTAAAATAAAAGGGATCTGTGTGTGTGGAAGACCAGTGGGACTGTTATTCACAGAGAGAGTGTGATAGAAGCACAGGGAGCAGATGTAGTCCGAGATGCCATTTGATCTTGTTCGGCTCTGGTTGCCAGCCGTTTGGCGACAGTGGGCCGGTCCGTTAGGTTCACCCAGGGGGTCAAAGCACACAGAGACAAACACAGATTTACACTCCCAAATACATCGAACCAACTTCTATCTTAATACTTTTTCTGAGACCTGAACTCAGGATATTCAAAATCTGTATTCCTCACTGCTTAGGGGTCATTTTTATGTACGGTGAAATGAGGTGAGAGATTGCCATCGCACCAAAAAACTGATTGAATGAATATAGTGAACACAGAATTTTCTAATTACACTGTATTTAATTGTAGACCTGGCCAATAACCCGATCCGTTTAATAAAGGCAGTATCAGCCAATAGAGAGCTGGTGGATCAGGTCAGTGGACCTCTAATCCAAATGCATTAGCAGGTATCAGGTGTTGTTATTTTAAATGTTTCCACAGAAACCTGCCCTGTCTATTTTTACTTAGGCTATAAATGACCAACATTTTCCAGAATACCTTTCAATAAACTCAAGGAAAATATGCCTGAATTAGCTCATTTCAGCTGTTGCACACTTGGATGAAGATACCTTAAACAACGGTGTGTTTATTGAATAAATCCAGAAATGTAAGGTATGTAAAACAAACGGCAGTGTACAGCAATTTTTTCCTGTCGTTTTGTTAATGCTGGATCCTTCATGGTACTGTGTTGAGAGGTGGAAGTCTCAAAACCTGCGCACATGAAGACAAAAATATCTGCATGGCTGATTCCACACTAGTGACTGAGAATTTTAATTTTGATGAGCTACAAGTCATACCAGACCAAGTAAGGCTGTATTACCTTTTTTTATTTTAATTCCAAAGATACAATTTCTTCTTTCAAAAGTTCTCACTTTAAATCCAGCATCACTTGGAAGTTTCTCCGACCTTAACCTTTATCAATATTCTGTTTTTCACTGGAAAGCTACCGGCTCTCTTCGGCGATTTTCAAACGTTCACCTCTGGCCCGATCATGGAGCTAACATACGCTGCGGTCGAACCACGTCAGCAGAGAGGTGGACGTCTTGTTTGACAATCCCAATATAGCAGCGGGAGTGAAGTGAGGAATGACGGCACACTCCTTCCACTTACAGAGGAGCTAAATAAGGCAGAGCGATAAAGTAAAAGTCACGCCAACAAAATCTCAGCCCTCAGTGCAAACAGTACCGAGAGAGAGAGAGAGAGAGAGAGAGAGAGAGAGAGAGAGAGAGAGAGAGAGAGAGAGAGAGAATCTTGAAATTAAAAATGATAACTTTAATGCTTTATTATGTCAAAGCACCAAACCAGAACTAAATGATTGAGAATTAAGTATAATTAGAAACAATCAAGTAAGCTTGACTCTTATCAAGTGATTGTGCCTCATTAGCACATTCCTCTCTACAGCAACAAGTTTACAACTCAATGTGTGGGTTGTGTGACTGCGATAAGCTCAGGTAACTGTGTGACAGGTGAGCCACTTGTGGTGTCTTCCTCTCTCCGCATGCTTGTTGAAGAGATAAGACAAAAAGGAACAATAGAGGGAAGAGTGAAACGACACCTACGTATGTAAACAACCCGCATTCCTCCAAAGACGCTCATTCACGGCGAAGCGGCTACATAGTGCATCGCACTTAAAACTCTCTGCTGGTGCTCACGGAGAAGGACAGTTTGTTAAAAAAAAATACAAAGCTGCCAGGAGCGCTGAATGACTAACCGCTCGAGCGGGCCCGTCCTCTCCGAACAGGAAGGAACTGAGTCACCGTCTCTGTCCTGAATACGAAGCAGGGCTAACCGCGTTATTCCACATCAGGGAATTAATGGATTTTTGATTGAATCAGTCAAAGATGGACACGAGGGAGTAGAGCGTTTGTCCATGGCCACTCTGTGACCAAACCAAAAAATATAACATAACATGTTGCCATTGTACTGCATACGCACGGCAAGAAAAGTGTGCATTAATTACCGTTATGATAATAACAATAACCTCTCTCTCTGGTGACACGTGTTGTTTCAGTTAAGCCTCTTCAGGCTCGGAGCTCCAGACTACCCTGAGCACTGGCAGTCAAGGATACAAAACAAACAACAGAGGCCTGCATGCGTGTATCCATGTGTGTGTTTGTGTGTGTTTGAGGTCTGTGCTGTGACCTAAGGATAATAGCAGAGGGCGAGAGTGGGAGGGCTGGTTGGCGAAGGGGGGGGGGGGGGGGGTAGTGAGAGTGTGAGAATTGCGTGGTGGCGTACAGAGCCGGCAGCGATGGCAGCCTATAAATTAATTTATTACATCACCAAGGCCCGGTCGGCGTCCGCTTGCCAGGCCGAGGCCAGCCAAGGCTAACCACCAGCACAGTGGAAAGCAACCAGCTCACACATCCCTGCCAGGTTTTGAGGAAACCTTAAGTCGACTTGACCGAGAGGATGGTTGAGAATTTGTTTTCTGGTATTTGGATGCATCGCAATACCTTCAGTTCATTTCCTGTTCTTCGTCTTGTGTCTTGGGTGAAATGTGACAAGCATAAGAAAAAGGGGGAATTCCAGGAAGCGGAGCAGAGCGAGCAACATTACACAATGGAGGCTGATTGCTGGGCATTGCATCATCACTCCTACATCTTTCTTTTTTCTTTTTCTAAGGCTAAAAGCTGAGAACTGTGAAAGTGGCAGCGGGTGAAATGAAGTTGGAACTCCAGTCCAAGATGGTTTACGTAAAAGGAGTTATTGTCTCTGTGGGAAAGTTAGATTGTCTAGAATTAGACCAGATTTGTGATAAGCAAGCTCCTGCAATTAATCATGTTTTGGTCACGGCCAAGACCACATTACTTCTGGCAGTCTATTTCTTTTACTACTTTCTCTGAAATGATAGAGCAGCCAATCGATCATTGTACTTTAATTGGTGTGGCACCACAGGGTTTGCACCTAAGTAATTATCAGTGCAACGTGGTGGCCTTTTGCACTCTAGCGACTTATACCGTTCAGGTAAAAAGACCCTCTTCAAAGAGATTATGCAATATCTCAAGCTAGAGAAGATACAATATTCTCTCCAAGGGTTTGTTCTGAGGGTTTGATGCAATTTGACAGCCTTTCTTGACATTTGTGGAAAATATGTGCTTTTCCTCTGCGGCAAATGTGAGAAGAAGAACGACCAACTCTAATTTAGTTGTACAGGGGGGGCGGGTGGGTGCATGGCTGTAGTAGTGTTCTGTTCGTGTATAATGTGGGATTCTGCAATAAAAAGCCCTCGATCAAAAGGAGTTGTTCTCCTGTAGCTGTCTCCGAAACCAGAGTTTGAAGTTTTAATATGCAGGCGCAAGCTAGCGAGAGGCTAGTGCAGCAACTTGCAAGCTAACAAAGTGTGTGTAAGGGCCAGCAACGCAGTGACTGTGTGTGTGTGTGTGTGTGTGTGTGTGTGTGTGTGTGTGTGTGTGTGTGTGTATGTATGTGTAAAGCGCGCTGCCTGAATGAAGACATTGAGGGGATTTCCTGCTGCCGAGAGACACATCATGGCAAAGGCATCCGCCAGGACCAGCAGCTGGAGCCAAACGTGTCCTCACTCTGCAGCTCGGGCTGAGCTCTGACGCACAACACACGCGCACACACTCACATAGACACACACACACACCAGCTATGATAAGCAAGGCACACTCTTTTCTACACACCTTGCCGTTTATCGAAACTGCGACACAGCTAATTTACCAACTAATGGGTGTAACCTTTAAAGCTCTGAAGTTAATCTCTCACTAAGAATGACTGAAGTAAGGCTGGCTATTGTGGGTGTGTGAGAATGGTTGCGCAATCAATGTTTGTACAAGGACTCTACCGAAAGTCTTTCATTGGAGAATGTCTGCAATCATTTCTATTCAACATCTAAAGTCTGTGACATTCCTTCACGTGTACGCTTCCACTTTGTGTGCACTGAATTTATGTTAACGTTTTTACAAAGATATTTGTAAAGGAAGTTTGTTGCTAGCTTGCTAACTATCAGTTAGTGCTGTTTGCTGCTAGTCTGTATTTTTGGTAAGACGGGGATGGTATTGTACGCACTACAAATGTCTTATTTTCGCCTATTCTAAAAAATGGTGTATTTGAATATTTCTAAACTAAACAGTCTTGGAATTGCATACATTTGGTATGACAGATCAGAATTCTTATTTCTGATTTGTGACTAGAACAACTTGACATATGCTGCTGAGCTGCATCTCAATTTTAATGAGATGTATACCGCTTCTATGTGGCGTATACTGCTCACTCCTCTAAAAGATCCCCTGTGCCCCATTAAAAAAAAAAGAAGACAAAAATGGCACGACCAACAATCCTATGGCAGGAAAGAGAATCACCATATTCCAAAAAAAAAAAAAAAAGTCAAACAATTTCTGCAATGTTGATTTTTT
The DNA here is from genome assembly GCF_023349555.1 of Cebidichthys violaceus. Classification (NCBI taxonomy): domain Eukaryota; kingdom Metazoa; phylum Chordata; class Actinopteri; order Perciformes; family Stichaeidae; genus Cebidichthys; species Cebidichthys violaceus. The sequence continues at coordinate 220,594 of NW_027176794.1, forward strand.
CATCCGAGACAATTAAGGTTTACCTTGTGAGTTCCTGTGCTGTCCCGGTCCATTTTGGAGACCGTCATCTGTGGAAACAAAGGCAACACGGTTTCGGATTGCAGTGGAAAGCAGTCAAAAATAAAATTTGACCACTCAACTTCGGTTATGATGCATACACAGTGCATTGTTCTTGGTTTTTAAAAGGTAAGAATACACCCCAAAAATATGTTTTGAGCTTTGTTTACAGAGATCACTTAGCAACAGGTTGACTCATCAGCTCCTGAAGGCCTAGAGGTCCTGTGCACATGCAAATACACCACAGGAGAAAGTCTGTTGTGCAGAGGAACTCAGTATGTGTGTGTATGTGTGTGTGTGTGTGTGTGTGTGTGTGTGTGTGTGTGTGTGTGTGTGTGCTTGAGTGTTGGTGACTAGTTTTGCATAGATGTAGGAGTGCATATGTGTGTTCAGGCCTGGTAGGTGTGAATATAAATATAATGTGCAAGCAGTTTTGAGGGAGCTATGTGAGCACCTAGGATGGCGTCCATTAATGAAGTCCAAAAAGCAGGAATACAACATCGTTACTAACAACAATTTAAAAAGAACAAAACAAGTGTGTACAAAACAGGCCATCTGGAGCTGTTAACAGCCTTCTCACACTCTGACATGCGTGTTGCTTTTTTTTTCTGTACTGTTCCTGCCAGAGGATGTGAAAGAGGTGTGTATGTTTGTGTGTTTTTGTCTGTATGTGCCATGCTGTACCGCAGCCTGCCTTTTGAATACTACTCACCCATATTTACTGTCATCATCAGGAAGTGGCCCTGTTGAACTCGAGCCCGGAGCTCAACTTCTCTCTGCAAGCGAAGATTTCATCCTGAGAAAAAAAACACACGAAAACAACAGTTTTAATATCCAAGAACTGTTGCCACTTTCCTTCAGCTTGGCGCCCGTAATATTTCTGTGATCGCACAAAAAAACAATGACAAAACAGGACGCAGGTGGTAGTTTCAACACAAAGCTTTTTCTCTCCACTATCAGTGTCACCGCTTCTGTTATTCAATAATCTTTATTTAACCAGGACAGTCGCTTGAGACCAATATAACCTTTTATATTTTAAGATCTCCTGCCAAACAAATAACAACATGACAGCCAAGAGCTGCATTTGAGGCAGCTGCTAACTCGATCCATCTAAAATCCTTTGAATGCCCTGATGTCTCTTTATTGCTGTATACTCTGAAAACCACAAGGCAGCAGCCGTGGAGGAATTCCTACTTTTTTTTGATGATGGAGGAGCCTGGTGCCCTTGAGATCCTGCGGTGCAGCAGTGAAGGCAGGCGTGGGTGTTTGCCTAACTGCCTGCCTCAGGTAAAAGACCGTGAGCACTTACAGCACAAAGCCAGAGCCTTCTTTATGCATTAAGTCGGTGAGCAAAAAAAAGCGGTTGTCACATCCCATAATGGGGAATTCTTTTGGCGCTCGTGTTTTTTTGTTCCGCTGATGACAGCAAGTAAAACAAAACGGAGTAAACAACTTCAATTCCCACTTCACAGTGTTGTACATCAAACCAAACCAACATCAAAAAAGAAAATGATGGTCACATCCGGTAAATGACTATGTGCAGATATTTCTCACACACAAACACTGTGGGAAACATTTCTTTTCTTCTTTGAATACAAGCTTAGAGGGGAAAAAAGAGGAAGAGGAACCAGAGAAACAGCTGCATGTATTGCAGTATTTTGTGATATTAAAATGTCTGTGGTGGTGTATGGTGATAGAGCATCAATCACAGAGACATGTAGTGCTGACCAACGGGACGATGCAGGTTGCAGAGAGCCATAAAGGGCCTCTCGAAGACAAATTTAAGACTCATTTAAAGCTAGCCTATCTGGGGCGGCCATGAGTGACAATTAGATAATGGTCAAAATGTGGCCAGCAGCACAAGAATAGAAAAATCAGCAATGTGTAACATTAGCCACCATAAGCTACTGGTCACACCAGACCCAAGTAAGCTTCAGTGTGTATTGAATGAGTAGAGGGCACTTTACTGTCTATGAAATCAACTCATCATTTGCATGAGGAACAATGTCCCATTTACATCTCATAATCCTGCTTTAAAATGCCAAAATAAATAATAACAAAATCTGAAAAAAAAACAACAATTTGCATCTGAACATCATGAAAAAGGAAGTAGGAGAGAACCAACGACGCGACATCAGCGGAATTACAGCACTTTAGCGTGTCTGTTCCTCTTCTGTGTGAATGAAGGCATGCAGCACAGAGAAACCTCTCACTGCATGATTAAAATAAACATCACAACACCTTCTAAATCCTTCCAAGTAAGAATGTTCCTTTACTTGAAAAGGGTCAACAGGTTGTTATGGCAGAGGGGATCTGAGAACGAGCTGCTTGTTGCTACACAAAGACAACACAGAGTGTTTCAGCTCCAATGATATAGATCCAACATTTGGCATCAGCGCTGCAGTTTGACGAAAAGGCTTCAGCTCTGCCGCTGTGACATTTTTTCATGATTAGTTTTTGTAGTAAACTAAACACTCCATCACATGATTAATTGCAGGGCACACTTCAAAGGCAGCACAGTGTTGAGGGGAGATAACACACTGGGATATCGGTGTACTTTCATACAACGCTCGCAGGGAAGAGAAATGTAAAAGAAAAAAAAATGCACAATAGCAAAATAATCATACTGTATTAATAAAGGAATGTGGGTACATCAACTTGCATGGCAGATGTAGTTTGTAGGAGGCCATCAATAGCAACACAGAATCTTTGGAAGAAGACTAAAGAGCCTCCAGAGAGATGAATAGCGACGCTCACCAGATGTCTTGTATTCTTAAAGCATTGCTTACTTTTGTTTTCATTATCTCCAGTGTTCATGTTACATGCGTCCTTGTCTTTTTACCCCAAACATTTAGCACAGACAAGATGCTCCAGCCCGTCTGCAGAGACACAAACGGTCTCTCTTTGTGTCGGCCAGAAAACTTTTCATAAAAGCAACACAGACGGCCACTAGAGCGATTTACAGCCTGAGGGGCTGAGTCACAGGGTGCCGGCAGAGTTTGAACATGGCAACATGCAGTGTGCTGCTGTCAGTGGCACAAATCACAAGAGCTGGCGGATTGGAAAGCTAAATATTTAAAGCCTGTGCAGAAAAATGTTCAAGGGTGACCACTTTCTAAAAACAGGGCATTCTAGATACATCGCAACAAGAACACTAAATATGGGCAAACTAATATTTACCCCCAAAACACACTTTACAACTGATATACCTTTGATATTAGGTAGCAAAAATGGGGTATGAAATGTCCCAGTCAGGCTGTGTTAGTATGGTGCTGCTGACCACACATGAAAGAGATGAAGAAGGGCCACAAGACAGGTGGTCTCCTAACGCCACGTGGTCCAGTCTGTCGCTGCTACACACACACACACACACACACACAAACACACGGGAACAGAAAAGCCCTGTCCCGTGCCAGCGAGTCACCAGATGGCCCATCTGTTTCGCCCCTCTGCCCAGCGTGACGCCGGGCTAGTGGTGCCCACAGATCGCCGGCCCAGTTCTCTCCCCGCGCTTCTTGGCGGGCTTTGCGGTTTGTTGAAGATCAGATGCTAATCGCCACTCGCTCTTGTTCCCTTTGCAGCCGCACGTCCTCCAAGAAAAGACGGCCCCGTCTCTCTACCAAATCGTGAGACAAACCTACAAATGCTACGCACATCCAGAAGTGCTTTGAACGCCGTGACGCACTTCACTGTCAAGTATGGATAACATCAGGAGTCGGGCCAATGTTTCACTGGCGGAGGCCTCTCCTTTGTCACAGCATGAGGACCGTGCAGAAATAACAGAAGGAGTTAATTAAAAAAAGAGGACAGCAGAGGATGGGATTGTGGGGAATTGTCTGAGACGGACAAAGCAGAACCGTGCTCCTCAAACCACAAAACTGCATTTTTATTTTTATTGGAATGATTGAGCAAGAATCACAGCCAAGACTATGCAGGCAAGCACGTATATGCACATTCGCTAACCTCTTTCAGCTCTGTTACATCACTCTCTAACCAAGAAAACAACGTGATGTTGGCTGTAGGTTCTCCGAGGGGAACCCCCCCTCCCCTCCTTTTTAGACGAGAGAAGTGGAAGGTCTGCTCTCCAGCTGCTCGGTGGCCTGAGTGGTGTGACCGAATGTCTGACATCGCTCTGGTGGAGTCCCAAAGAAATCGCCAATTTCTAAACTTTGCAACATGCCTGTTGGGCTCACGGGGGTTTCCATTCTCCAGCACGGCTTATAGCAGCCATCACAAAAAAGCCAAAATAGACAGTCCATAACGAGAATCACAGAGACCAGTAGGTGGAGAAGACAAGACATCTGTGAGAGTTTGTTCAATGAGGACATGAACCGGTGGTCAAAGCGCTATAATAATGAAAGACATGGAAAGAATCTACTGGAGTTTGTTGCCATTGGACAGAGCCAGGCTATCCGTTTCCAGCCTTGATGCTAAGCTAAGCTGACCAGCTGCTAGCTTCTAGCTTCATATTTACCACACAGTTAAGAGAGAGGTATCAATCTTCTCATCTAACTCTCGGCAAGAAACCAACTATGAATGCAAAATGACGTCATGAATGACGTTGCGTGTCATGCGTGAAGGCTCGGCAATTTGTCTCGGCGCTCGGTCACCACTGTCACAAATAGTTTACTGAAAAATACTGTCAACACGTCTGAGGATATTACAAAGACGGCCAATTCGTTTTTTTTTTTTAACCTTTTAAGGAATGACGAGCGAGCTACGAGCACGCACAAAGGCGTTAATGCTCAACGCGTTTGTTGGCAAAATGCCATAAACCAACTACCACAATGCTGAGAAGGAATTGTATTTTACTGTAAACAATTAACATGCAATCCCTGTAAAGAAAGACGTCATGTATTATGAATGAAACAAAGGTGGACCTTCTGTTTCGAAAGCATTTAAGAGGCTCGCACCACGATGCCACTCATGAGGATAAACAAAGCTTCAGTGTATTTCCCCAAATGTCCAACTTTTCCTTTAACTGTAAATCGCGCCATACATTTAATAGCCGGTTGAGTTGGATGTGTAGAATAAAAAATGTGCTTATGTTTTGCAATTCATCACAGTAAAACCGTACACTCATTTTTGTTACTCTCAGTCAGGGACACTCTTGTCATAGATTTAACCATATATTGCAACAAATGGAAAAACAGTTAAGCTTGGTGCTGATGGCTCAACTCTTAAGATGCTCCCTGGATTGGAGAAGCAGCATGCTAAACCCCCAAAAAAGACATTAAATACTATTTTAACCTTTGCGCCACGATAGAACTATAGCGGTAGAGGCGGAGCTTTGCCAGCGGCAGCAGTTGAATGGGGCAGTATTGGTGTAGTAGGGATCATTGAGGAGGGAGTCATATTTAAATGTGCAGCCTTGTTGTGAGAATGGACAGTGATTAGTGTGTGACTGATTATAAACGATGATTCAATCAGCGGGCTGTCCTGCATGAGCTAACGCAATGCTTAATTTATTGTTGCGATAATCTAGTTTAAATTAAAATGAATCTGAGTTATGAAGATTTTCACTGCATTAACTTAATTGAAATGGAAGTTAATGGAAGCCAATGGACGCCTGGAACAGTAGACGGAACACATCTACATTTCTAAAAGAAATGAAGCACGGATTACTGCAATGCAATGTCTAAGTGGTGTGTATTTAATTGCTAAAAAAAACAATGGTATGGTCCTTTAACAATTACAAGTCATGTGTTACTGACATGACATGGGGTTTTTAAATGCTGTATCCAAAACAAATCTGCTCTGTTGATGAGATCACATCTAACGCATCACCGGCCTGATATCACGAGGAGACGCTGAGCGGGTCACAATACCCGGTAGACTGTCTGAATTGCAACACAGGCAGGAAGTGAAGGGTGATTAGTGGATATGTGGGTGACTTACTCTTTTTATAAGGTCAGTGGTGGGAGGTGGGGTGGGGGGGTGTGGGGGTGGGGGTGTCCCGTCCGTTGAACGCCAGCCAAAGCCTGTGCTGTGGCCGCATGAGTCAGAAGCAGAATGCTGGCTGATTCTGGGAAACAAGACAATGTAGGAAGTCGCCCTGCACACACTGATTTCTAAGCAGAGAGGCACTTGAAGACTTATGGGGGGGGGGGGGGGGGGGGGGGGGGGGGGGGCAGGAGAATGTAGCTTCATGTGGGGCCTCCACGCTCATTTATCATAAACTTGGCTCCTCTTGCTTCGTCTCGCAGGAGTTATTGCTGAGCAGATATCCAAGTTGTCTTTTGTTTGTTTACCCCAATGGGACACAAGGCTTAACAACACTACGACATAACAAGAGGATTCTTCCTGTCATCTGGCACTTAATCTATGTTTTATTTCAAATAAAGGAGTTTTCCTTTAGATTTGATATGTGTATCTCTTGTTTAACTATTAATGCATGCCCAATTGGGGCAATTCGATAATTATTCACAGCAGCTCGATCTCCTTATTCTGTAGAGCACTAGTGAGTCTCATTTAGGTTTCAATTTTAAGATTATTTTCACTGTTAAAAATGTAACTACTAAGTGAAAAAAGTGAAACATTACAATTGCCCAAAGTTACATATTTAAATACCCAAAACACAAGTATAATGAGTCTATTGACTAAAACAGCAAATCCTGACATTTCAAAATCTGGAAGCAGAAAATGTCCATGAGCAGACCGAAATATCTCAACAAATACTGTGTGGATTGCCATGAAATTTTGGACAGACATTCATTGTCCCCAGAGGATGAATGCTACTAACTTTGATGATCCACTTGCTTTTCATCTTATGCCAGCAGCAGGTCAAACTTTCCACTGATGCATCCTAATAACTTTAGCATCATCATGAGGTTACATTTTTTATCTGACACTTTGGTTTATGACTAATTACCTGCAAAACTAATGACATTGCCATCAGCGTCAGCTGTAATTTGTGGCTCCTCATCAGGCGCAGAGGCATAAAGCTAACTCAGGTGAACGTCATTGAACAAATAACCGAGTCGCACCTTTGGGTGTGGCTGCAACCACAGCGCTATTCTCCGAGCCAGACTCAATCAAACATGTATACATAATTAAATATGTAACGTACCATGCAGACCAGCATTCTGTGCAGGCCTTGTGACTCTGAAAACATCATCTGCCAACCATCAGCATGTTAGTATTGTCACTGTGAGCATGATAGCATGCCGACGTTAGCAGTTCGCTAAAGCCAGTATACTCTCACAGAGCTGCTAGGGCTGTAGACTTTAGATTTGTCCGCTTTTTTTGGAGTCTTAAAACCGGGTTTTGTAGAAAAATGTGCCCTATTCTCCAAAGTAAAGTATCAAAAAAGTTCCTTATTAACCATTTTGACCATAAAATGCCTGTGCAATTTCCCAAAGCCCACGGAGACACCTTCAAATTGCTTGTTTTATTTGACCAACAAGCCAAATTTCAAATCTATTCAGCTTAAAATGATATGAAACAGAGATAAACAGCAAAACCTCACATTTGAGGATCTGGAACCAGTAAATATTATTTAAATGATTCATCGAGCGCCGGTTTCATCACTGAAGTTTGGAATCATTTTGACAATAGAAAGTAGCTGGTATAATGAGGGCCCAAAGGGTGTTATGAATAGTGGAGCTGGATTTGCTGCGTTAACTCGATCCTCTGGTACCGATCAGACTGCAGCGTAAGAGGATCCTCCTCAGTGAAAAGCGATGGCTCTATCAGCTCACAGATAAGTAGATCTGCCATTACCATCAACCACACAACACTGGCTAAAAATAGCCAAATGAAGGAGAGATTCTCCTGCCATCCACAGTATATCCACTGCCTGGATCACCAGAACCACATTCTACCCCCCCTGAGAGGAATCTAAGCACAATCTGTAAAGTAAGCTGTCTTTTCCATTATGCGGTGACATGCTATTACAAGCACATTCACTCATTGTGTTCCTCCACCCAAATGCAGCCATGCGGAGACAGCTCGTAGACTTAAACCCATTTTCACGAGACAGAACGTCAAACAGCTGTGGTTCAGGAAGAAGCAGGAAAGTATTTCTGCTTCGCCACCAAAGCTTCATCCATGAAGAGTGCCTCGGGTTCTGGGCTTTTGATACTCAAGAGGCTGAGTGAGTGTGACACTGAAAAATCCAAGAGCAACTTCACTTGTGGATTTCATTTTACAATCCCTGCAACGAACTAAACGTACGCCTTGCTTCTTTATAGATGTATCAAATACAATCAAAAGCAAGGACCAGTTGCTGTGTTTCACACGACATTCTACACAAAGTTGTCCTCAGTGTTGTTGTAGGAGTCCAGTCTGGCAGTGTTGTGTCTATCCGGTCGTCCTTGCAGTCTCTGCTGCTGATGGCTTTGTCCTTACGGTCAGACAAGCCGTGCAGACAAAGCTCAATCAGGACCACTTCCTCTTGGTCTCTGTAGAGGAGGGGGCTGGACCCTAACGAGAGAGAGACGCGACCTCGACTGACTTTTGAAAGACTCCTTTCACTTTCTACTTTTGCAGGCTTAACTCAAAAGTAACAATAGTTGTATTTTCTTCCATTAGCCTTCACAAAATACCCCGAAATTAAATGACCTGTTGCAATTTTTGTAAAGTTAAAACTGAAATGTCACAAGACTCTTCATTCAGTACTCCCATGCAGAAGTACCGCAGTCAGCAGATACTGCGTTACGTCATCTTGGGTGTGCCCGCAACCAGCTTTGCATACCTGTATTTGTGCAGTGTCAATCGCCCTTCTGTGCACAAGATGTCAAGCTCCGTTATCCATTGTTTAGAAAGTGTTGGAAAAACATTGGGATCTTTAGGTCAGTTAATATCTGGGTCCCGTCCTGAAGCCACTCCAACGTCTTCTCTGACTTTGCCGAGATGAGAAATGAATCATTGCTCAATTCTGAGGTTGTGCTATTTTCCTCAAGGATATATCTGTATTTGTCCCAGCTCATTTTTTTCCCTCTGTCTGCCCTCTGTCGCCCCGTTTCTACAGCTGAGAAGCACGGTGCTGCAACTACCCTGCTTTACCGCAGGGATGCTTTAATCCAGGTGGCTGCTTATTTGGGTTGTGCCCGATACAGTACTTGGCAATTAGAGCCCAATTTTTTTGTCTTGTTGGACATCTTTTTCCTCTATGCTCAGAGTCCTCTGTGCCATCTGGCAAGGTCTGAGAAGGCTTTCTTTAATGTTTTAATTAAGAGTGGCTCTCCATCTACCTCGCGGCTCTGAAGAGATGGTTGCCCTCCTGCCTGTTTCTTCCATCACTGCAGACGACTGAAGCTGTCTAACAATGGTTACTTTGGTTTTTTGGCTTATACATCCAGGCCTCTTTGACTGGCTGCTTCAGTAAGACTCATGGTGGTGGTACCAAACATCTTCCATTACGTTTCTGGCTCCATGCCTCGACACAATGCTATCTAAGAGGTCTACAGAGGGTTCCCTGGACTTAATAGCTTGGCTTTGACACGTGTGGGCCTTTATTTATTATGTCAGCTGAAAAGTATTTGGTCCACACAGATTCAACTTATTGCAATGAAGATTGAAGGGGAAGCAGGTTGGTCTGAGCTCAATTTGGAGCTTTTTACGGCTTCGGTTACATATGTGAGGCAGGTATTTCTGCAGTTAAGATTCAATAGAGCGTGTTTGTTTTGTCGTTATGGGTTAACGTCTACAGAGTGATGGAAAGAAAGGAGTACTCCAGCTATTCAGGGTTGCTCTTCCACAAGACTCGCAATAGACAGATCAGGGGGGGAAAAAAAATGTCAAAATCAAAAGCAGCAGAGGCAAAGATGTCCTCACTTTAGTCCTGGGAATGGGGTCAAGCTCCAAAGAGGCTGGCTCCTACATTTCCCATAATGCAATCAATAGCTTTTTTGTTGTTGTTGTTTTTCTGCCTTTCAAGCTCTACATCTGTGCTTCGTAAAGCTGGCTGCTTTCTGTTAGAATAAAATATGTAAAAAGTGGGGGAACAACATTTCTGCTGTCTGACATTCTATACACAGTTATCTGCTAATCTAAAGCTTGTTAAGAAGCGATGACACTTAATGACAAACTTGTTTTGCTTTCTGGTGTAACCAGGCAACGTCCAAAAGCAGGCCTTCATGGGCAGATAATAAGCCTGCTTCTATGAGTCACCGTAACCTTTCACCTCCGGCCCTCTGGTCAGTGGGCGTCTGGCGAGCCCCACAGGCTTCTGTGAATTTGACATATGATAGCAGGGCTTCACACTCCTCAAGGGAGGGGACAGCGTGAGGGAGAGGAGGTCCTTCTGAATGAGACTCTCAGCATGAAATTGTCCTGAGAGTTCACAGCAGGGTGTTGAGGAGAGTTAATAGATGAGCACAACTTTCTCGGCTGAGAAAGAGAGCCTGCATGAGCGAACGCTGCCGTACATGACGCACTTAAGAACTCTCCAACGCTCTTTAAGCTCTTGACAATCAATACAGACCTTGCACCTTGGTTAACCTGCGAAACAGAAAGCCATAAACTCTTCCTCATTAGTCCCATCAAAACACAATTAGCAACCCGTCGCCTCTGTCTCCGGCTGGCATATTTACTGTGGGATCCAGTCCCGTTATCAGCCAAATGGAGTGTTTTGCTTGAGGCACACCAACCATATCTGTGGGCGGCTTCCACTTGACAGTTTGACTCTCACTTTGAAGGCGATTTCTGAGCCCCCATGGGGCACGCCAATGTGCTGATGAACTCATCCGTCAGTCGGCTGCTCAGACTCCTGCGAGTGAGCTCCATATTGGTTTGGTTTGATGAACACGATGGCCTCATTAAAATCTAATTTGGCGGATTGTCTCAGAGGTCTGTCCGTCGCAGGAATGTGTGGCGAGCTGTGGATGAAGCTCAACGGCATCCGTGTCACTTTTACACGAAAGCAGCCTCAGTGTGGACTCAAAATACTTTGAAAACGCTGAGATGGAAACGGGCAAAGACCAAATACACAGTTGGGGGACGACAAAATGAAACATGTGAAGGACTTTTTCAGAGCGGAGGATTTCTCCTTTCAAGGAAAACACCAGCTTAAACTGACCACTGTGAGTCACAGAGGTCTGGAAAAGTGACAGCAGAGAGAGAGAGAGAGAGAGAGAGAGAGAGAGAGAGAGAGAGAGAGAGAGAGAGAGAAAAGGATACAGAACATGAAGGAGTCTACAAGCACAAGATGACAACAACTTTCCAGAAATCACTCACACCTCCAGACACTTCAGACTTTACTGGTGATAAGTGAAGCACAACACTTGATTAAAACCATGTGAGAACAGTTGCACTGAAAACACCCACTCATTATCAAATGCAAACCAAAAATATGAATTTATCAACAAATATGGGGCTGATTATGGGCCTCTACTTATTCAAATGAACATTTGCTGAAGAAATATTTTCAATGAAATACATCTGTGGTTGTTCAGGTAACAGTTTCCACTTGCATGAAGTCCTATTCAGTAAGTTTTCTATCAGCAAACAGACTGCATGTTTGTGTTTTATTAGAACAGCTATTTAAAACTACAAATGATCAACTTTATTATCTGCACTTCTAGTTTAATGTACTGGCATTTAATTTGCTATAAACAGGAAATAACAGTCTAAAAGCAGTGATCTCACAAAACAAATCGAGACATAATGCAGACTGGACTGTTACCTTGTTATCAATGTGTCTCCATGTTGTAGTTGTGGCTGCAAGGATGAATGAAGGATGAATTAACTGGCGAGTGTAAATTATCACAGATAAACGTCGGGAAGAGCGGAAAAATCCCAGCAAGATGCAGAGCAGATCTTCACCCAAAACAGTGGACTGATATCCGGAAACTGCGCTCAGTACTGAACAATTACAAATACACGCTGTGTTCAGGCAGAAAGAGCTCCTCTTCTCCCGGGTGCATGATCCAGAGCTGTGTTTACAGAGAGGAAGACGCTGCAATGGTTGATGTGTTCCAGAGGAAAGTTTTGTTTTTTTTCACCCTGCTCTTCGCTTGTCTCCACGCACACTACAGAGAGGAGCTGAGTTTTTCCCTGGAGCTGCGCCTCTGATGTCAGCAACAACGTGAGCTCCAGGAAGTGGTGACGCTCTCCGGTGGTGCGTTTACAAGGCAGCAGGCGTCAAAGTGCAGGGAGCAACGCCCCCCCGTGGACACCTGGCGCAAGTACAACAACTGCTGCAGATAGGCCTGTTTTCTTTTTATTCTACACTAGCACAAATACCACCAGAAAACCTCATTTACTTAATCACTAACAATACATATATATATATAAAATTATAATTATATATATATATACTTATAGTAAAACATATAGAATGACCCAAATAATACAATACATATTTGTTTTCCTTTAATAAATAATAATAATAATTAATATTAAATGTGCAGTTACAGTATGTGTTTTTGCAGACTTTTTGTATTTATTAAATACAAAAAGTCTGCATTGGGAAAACTTTTAGGGACTTTTTGCTAACCTGCTAAATAATGTATGTATATTGTGCTTTAAGCTCATATGCATTCATGCCATTCCTGCAGGTGCACAGACACATTTTACCCTCTGCGTTGTCCGGACACCACAGCTGATCAGCTGCTGAGTACAGAGATGGCGGCAGCGCTTGCAGATGTTGACTGTCACTCGATGAGCTCACCTACAGTTTGTCTGTGGCAGCACTTTCTCGGGATGTGAGTGCTCCTCTGGGTTCACAGGAACAGTTTAAGTCGAAAACAAATAAAGACAAATGGTGCACTAATGACTCAACCCTCAAAAAATGATAACCATTAACCAAAAGTTCCTCCCTTCACTGTGTCTGCAGGAGTTATTAGGAACTTGGATCTTGCATCTGTAAACATCTGTAAAATTTGGACACAACTGGGACCCTGAATCATTTATTGTTCTGACGGCGGGGACAGCATGTTGTGTTCAATCAACAAGCACGACAACATGAGCTCCAGACTAATGGGCAGTGTTAATGAAACCGACCATGCAGCAGTGTATTGTAACTCATCTTAGCCGTGTGTTGTGCTCTCGTCAGACAGATCCGTGGCATTTCAAGAAAGAAAAGAGACCAAAAATCATTGATAACGGGCACAACAATGTAAACCCGGGCAGTCCTGTCTCCTCTTTTTGGCATTTTAGACCAGACAATCACGATAACAAACGCTCCACTGACCTCGTCCGCAGCATCGCTCTCTTCAGATTAGCTCTGCACAGCACTGTTTTATTGTGATGAGACATGATCAGTAAGACTGCTTCAGTGCAATGAATATCAATTGGACATTTGCATCTCTCTTAGGACTTGTAGATTTCTGTACCACTGAACTGTGCTAGATGAACACCACAGGCAGCTGTTATAAACAATAACAGGCTGTGTGTGCATGTGTGTGTGTGTGTGTGTGTGTGTGTGTGTGTGTGTGTGTGTGTGTGTGTGTTTCTTGTGGCTTTTAGAGCATCACTTTGGAGGATGTTTCAGAGAGATTTTTATGCCAGTTTTATGAAAAGCATTCAAACTGATTTTACATACTAAGAAATAAATACTGTAAGCAGGTGAGGGTTGCAGACGAGTTGCAGGTCTGCACTCAAAGCTTTTTACTGCTGATCCCGGGGGTCACGTAGTGCTGGGAGTCCCCCCCCCCCCCCATCCCCCCGTGGGTACTGAACCAACCTTTACTATCCAAGTAGCACTTGGACAAGATGTGTCTGCGGAAGCACAGTTCACATACTTTTGTTTATCCTTGTGGCTGCCTTTTTTCATCTCAGCTAAAAGGGTCTTCTAGAGAAAATCCATTTACCCTCAGGGCGCGCTGTGGCTGTTATCGACTTGCTGAAAATCAATGAGGCCTTGGCCAGTCAGGTGAGCTCCGCAGCAAAACCTAAAAATAATGTGGATTATATTTTTACAGATCTAACTTTAGAGTAAGTGATGGATTTCCTGTTAGCAAAGCGAGACTGGAGTGGAAGCTGCTGCTGCTGTCTTCGATTTATTGGACTGTAGGGGAAGACTAGAAATCAAGACTTGATACTGTGGTTACAAAGAGTGATATGAACCATCTCTAAATAAGGGAATGCATTGCTGTTTTGATAACCCTTATATTGACACTTAGCTAATGCTATTGCACCTTAAGTGTTAATACCTCTATGTATAATAGCAGGTGATTGAGGACATTGCACTACGTGTCATAAGAACTCACATTAATTTTAACCGCATAAATCCTTCATTAATATGTAAACACACAGATTGAGTGACTATAATCCAGTGAGGGTTTATCGTAAATTAGGTCTCATCATAATAAATGTATCGTCTTGATAGAAAACCTCTAACAAGTTCATAATTTACTCATTATTAAAAGCACTTTTATATGTAAATAAAGTGATAGAGACCTGACAAGTTGTTCTTCATATTTATTTACATTCTTACAAAAGAACAAATAAACAAGTTGCTTTCAGGAGAGCAGGTGATGATTGTGTGACCTGTGCACTTCGTCAAAGGATCCTGTTCCCTGGAGCTGCAGAGTGAGGGGGGTCTTCACCAGACGGGGCTGGATTACCACGATGGCCCTGAACTCTCTGTCCTCGCTAGAACACATAATATGCAAACATCTGTTATTGATATCGTAGTACAATGTTAATGTTATAGTATGAGCTTCTCATAAACCCTGTGTAGACATTGTGATGGTGGTCTGTGGGTTGTTACCTGGGAGTGAAGCTGATCTGGAGACACTGGCTGCCGCTGGTGACGTGGAGCTCCTTCGACCTGGGAGGCCAAAAGTCTGGTGTCACTTTGAACACACGGGAGTCTCCTTCATCTGACTCTACAAAAACACACACACACACATACACACACACACAGGGAAACACACAAGGCAATTACAGGTTGACGAGCTATGCAAACAAAGGAATATGACTCATAATTGACACTACTGACATCAGCTCATGTTGTGATGATATAATTATTACAGCAAACAAAAGAAATTAATTTTTGTTAAACTCTCTCATTATATTTAATTTACTAACTGGGCTACAGACTGGTTTAAATAAGGAAGATGAGTCAGACACCCAGGGCTCAACGACAAGGCTTGTCCGGGGCAAGTAAGCAACTAATTTGCCCAAAAACAGAATAAAACAAATTACATTTTACCCAGACACTAAATATATATATTTATATATATAATAATTGCCATTCCAAAGCACTGTATGTGTAAAAAAAAAAAGCATAATTCCAGTCAGTCAGTTTAGTCAAGTTGTGCATAAAAAAAAAAAACCAGAGCTAACGTAAGAGCAATGATATAGACAACAATATAGAAGACAGTTCAGTAGATACCTAGAACTGATTTCCAGTCAGTGTGGGCTCCGTGTCTGTAGAGGACGACTTCTATTATCTGTGTCTGCCCCACGTAGCAGAACCCAAAGTCGACGCTGTCGCTGGACAGACGCATTGTAACAAGCTCCAAATGGGCACAGAGAGGCACCGTCTGCACAGAGCAGAGAAGAAATGAACTTTGTGAGGTCAATTACCTATTACCGTGCATAATGACTTGTCTTTTTTTCTCCCCTTTGACGCATTTCTACCGTTGAGCTTCACGACAGAGTCTGACCTGCAGGCTGTTGTTGCTGTAGTGAATCAGGAGGTTTTGCTGGAAACACAGCTTCCTTTCCTCTTTTGCACGATGGATCAGCGTCACTCCAGGAGGGACTTCCTCACCTGCTTGGTCTGCATGGTCCAGAAGGGACAGGGAGCTGTGGAAGGCCACCTTCACCTGGTATTCACAGCAAAAAAGAGTACAACTAACTGTCAAGAATGACAAGATAACGGAACATTTTGTATTATCCAGAACATGACCGACTCTCCTCATCTCACCTGCATGCTTTGTTGTGGGTGCAGCACCAGAGACTGGCTGTCACCAGTAGGTGGGTTGCTGGAGGTGCTGGTCCGGACTCGAAGCTGCTGATTAAGCACTCTAAAGGGAGGCTGAGTCTCCAGTCTGAAGTGTAGGGGCATTTCTGAGTTGTTTCTCAGCTGAAAGGCCCGTTCGGTGTCAAATTCACAAACTACCGCCTACGGAGCAAAACGACCAGAAAAGCGACCACTGAGCATGACTGGTCTGAGATACTGAACACCGTTGGGATCAATCCATCATGCATGCACTTCAGTGTGTCAGAGCGCTTTTGATTAGTGTTGTTGATTTCTCAGACCGACCGTCTCTGATTTCGTCTTCAGTAAATCACCGGCTGAGGCATGAAACTCCAGCACCCCCTCGTCCTCCTCTATCTGCACTAACAGCCTGCAGCAACATGGAGCCAAGGGGAAGATGTGACACATAATCAGACCACCTCTTGTCTAACCTCAGCTCATTTTAATTTAGGAAACATAAACAGAGTTGGATTCATTAGGGATTTTGGGGACTTGGTATGATTGTGATTGCTTACACTGCAGGCTTAACGACTGCAAGTAGATCCATTCTGACAGGCTCCAAATCCAAACCCTGAGCTCTTCCAACTTTACCCGGGACACAGGCAGCCATCTGTAAACAAACAACACAATAATAAGGGAATTTTGGTAGCGTCAGAGTCATCTCCTGTGTGCCTTCTCCAGGATTTAAGATTGAAAGACGCTGTTTAGCGTGTTTGAGCCTGTTACCTCGGAGTCTAGACTCAGGAAGCCCAGAGCCAGGCCCACACATCTGGACTCACAACCTGACCCAGAAAGAGTCAAAGGAGTGAAAGAGACATGGATAGTGCTGCTGCCCTTTGCTGGAACCACCTTGAGATAATCAGCAGACCAAGATAATACATCGTTATTCATATCAATAAAAGCAGAGTGGTAAAATGTATGTATGTAGCTAAAGTCTTATCAACGTACTAGTTGCTGGGGTGTGATGCAGTATGGGTAATCCGAGAGGTTGCCCACATGAGGTCTGATGTGAACAGAGAAGAGTTTTTTCTTTGCAGGAGAGGGATAGAGACATGTTTCCTCTTCCTCACAGTCATCCTCGGATACACATTCCTCCCCTTCCCCGCTCTGAAATCAATAGGATTAAGCCGCTTTGAGCCAATGAAATGTGGGTTCACTCACTGGCATTGTAGCCACAATAATTTCCCAGAGGCATCGTCATAAAAGTCATTAAAGTTTATGTTCATGTATCCGTGTTGCGATGTAAAATGGACTCACGGTCATGCTACAGAGGAAGGAGCTCGTCCCCTCAGAACCTCGGGTCGTATTTCTTTCCCAGGCTGTTTGAACGTTCCCACCAGAAATCCTTAATGCGCCACTTAACACCTCGTTTCCATCAGCATCTTTAACTGGAAAGGCGTCTCCATATGCCACCACAACGTCCACCAGTTTATGGTCATTCTGATCTATGTTGTATGTTTCCCAGTCCATGCGAATATCTGGTGGCAAAGATTTAAATTAGATAACTTTATTAACCCCAAAAGGGGGAACTAGTCAGTCAGAGTCACAGGAGACTACACATAAAAAAGACATACTGCTATTGCAGGAGTCAGACTAACACACAAACAAACAAAAAAAGACATTGGTGTAGCTCAGGAATCAGTCCAGCCGCTTAGATTAAAATACAATGTAAATATAATTAATCAATTCATAAATAAAAGCCAAATCATAAATGATGAACCTGAACCAGGAACAATAAAACAGGCAATAGATATGAAAGGAAACATTCAAATTGATGTCAGAAGGTTTACAGTTGTTGGCTCTGAAGAAAGCATGTGAAGCATTGTGGGTATTTGTAACCAGCCACTCCATACATTTTCCCTTACCAAACATGGTGGGATTGTTGATGCGAAAAGAACGAGACACCGTGTCACCTCCAGATACATGAGTGCCAAACCTAATGATGCAAACAGGAATGTCAAACTGATGCAGATATAATGCCATCATTAGTCTACTTTAATTGGAGGGGAGGATAGGAGAACAGACTGTGTTATTGGTCCCTGGTTCTGGTTGTCTGGGCGTGGGCCCATCATTTGGAAGTAGAGTGGGCAGCCTGTCACCGTCATCTGCATGGGAATGAGCGTGGGCTCGAGGTCCCCCACCTACAGGAGGGGGGGGGGAATTAGATTTCAACATTATTCATCAGTCTGCAACAAAATGAAGAGGATCTTACAGTAGAAAGTAAGTTATAATCCTTAAATATCTGCAACAACCCATTGCATGGCATCATACTTTGCATATGAGGTGATCTCTGTATTCGCCCCACATGTCCGTGTAGGCAGTGACGTCCACAGTCCGGGTCTCAAAAGGTCCCAGGGTCCCCGTGTCTGGTAGGACAAAGAAAGCTGCTCCTTTCCCATGAGCCAGCAGGCTGCTCACAAACTCTGCCAATAGATACGGGAAGTTTGAGTGTGCACTCAATCTGCTTTGATTTTAAAAGTGTGTGCTGTGTGCACTAATGAAAAGCTAAGCGTACCCTTGAGGGCTTTTTCTTCTTCTTTCTGAGCTCGAACAGAGTGAAGCGGCTTCTTGACATATGTCAATCTGCGATTAAAATGCAGCGCGCGTCACATCTGCAGTACAGCAAAGTCGGTCTATGATCCATTATTCAGGTTAGTGAGCTAGCTCCCCTTACCTTTTCTCTGACTGGTTCTTTGGCTTTGAGGCATGGCAGGTGAAATAATCCGCCTCTATGATAAAAGGGGCAGGGATAGCAGTTTGATTGGTTATCAGTAACTGCTTAGTAACGGCTCTGTTCAAAATGACGTCGTCGCGAAAGTCAAGCAACAGTGTTGAGGGGCTCTCGTCATCTGGAGGAGAGCTAAAGGCAAAGAAAAGCAACCGTGACTCAACAAACACTAATGCTATGGAGTTAGTGAAGCTATTAGGTGGTTAGATAATAGACTGTAGGCCAAGGTTACTACCAGACACTGGGCAGTGAGTAGGACACACTGAGTTTCTTGGTTTTGGAAGCCATGATGCCAACAACAAGAGGAGAGCTCATCCCCTGGACCTCACAGAGAGCGGCTACCTCAGTCAGATCCAGCTGGACAAAGAGACAAATACATGAAGGATAGGATTCATATACCTGTTGTAACTGTACCATTTCACTGGGGAAAAGGTCACAGTAGAGGAGCTAAGTACGCTCTAACTTCAGTTTCACTGGTACTTACATCTGTGTGAGAGATGAAATGAACTGTGGTCTCCAAACTGGCATTAGGTCCCAGAGTGCTAGAAGAGGGGTCAAAACTGGCTGTACACAGTTCAGCCTGTTTACCCTGGAGCTGAGCCTGGTGGGGAAAATGTAAAACGCACATCATCGAGTATTAATTGTCATAAATCCTAATTTTATCTATGAGAAATAAAAAAAGCAAACAGCTTTACACACGACACGGATTAAGCACCGCAATCATTCAAACAGACCAGGGGTTTCTAACACGATGGCAGCATTCACTGCACCGTTCATTCTTCTCACAGTAAATGAAGTGGTGATAAAAAATGAAGCGATGCCAGCGTACCGTCCAGCTGAAGCGTGAAGGCAGCAGGGTCTGGTTGAAGAGAGTGACGGTTGCCTCGGCAGGAACTCCAACGTAGAGTTCAGAGAAGAGCAGCTCACAGTTCAGCAGACACACCCGTGGAGACTGCACATCTGCTCGCACCGACAAGCGACTGCAACACACAGGTAGTGTCGCTTGTTGTCAACGGGACGGAACGCTGAGTAACGTCATTGTTGCTGGGCTGGTCCCTCTGCGCAGACCTTCCTTTAAGTACAGTGGTTATATTATCTCAAAGAGAGGAACAGTGAAGCATCATTACCATCCCGTTCCATTCTCCACTGTCAACTCCAGCTCTGTTTCATATCGCTGGCAGAAACGGGGACTAAATAGCACATCTACACTGCAAGAGGCCAACGGGGGCAGCACACCTCTGCGTGGTTCCACTGAGATCTAAGCAACAGAGATTCATATAGATTCAATGTTATTTTTATCATAAATGTTTTGCTATATTATTGTCCAGTGTACAGCACCTGTGTGTCCTGGTGGTCCTGCTGATTGTTAGGCCTCTCCTTCAGTGTCCAGGAAGCCTCCAGATGGGTAATGTTAGTGAGGAGCAGAGTGGTCTGTGCCTGCTCCCCGAGCTTCATGAGCCCAAACTCCACGCTGGGCAGACTGAGGGTCACTATGGGACCCTGTCCGAAGTCAAACGACGAACATAAAGAGGTCACAGCTCACAGATAAACCACACTCTAGGAATATCACAGCAACAAATTAGCATTGTGGAATAGAATGATTTTAGCCATGACATGTTCGTTGTTTTGTGATGGTGTTAAGATTCATTCTTACCTTAAAACAGACTTCCACAGCCAAAGTGACGGGCTCGTGGTGGTGCTCTATGTGGCAAACCAGACCGGTCACAACCTTCTCCGGTTTCCCTCCACTCAGAATCAGGTCGAAATCGAAACACTCGTTTTCCTCTTGACCCACAAACGACAGAGCAATCAATAATGAACTAATACATCAACTACATCAAATGGTGTTTACAATTCATAATGTACAAGTGAACCTAAATTAAAGGAGGATTTCTGGATTTCTGTGTTATTCTTCATTGTGCTGTGTGACACACCTATGCTACCAGCAGAGGGCTCTACTTCAATGATGTGGCTGCTGCTGCTGCTCATTCTCTCCCATTGAAAAAAGATGCAGGTTTTGCTGTGGTTCCACATCTAAAACACACAAGACACAGAAACAACCATGAATGACTGTAATTGTGGTAGAAATATAATATCTGTCATGTATGGTTAACATTACTTAAAATAACCTTGAAATGCCTGCGGGTGGTCGAGCAAATAAAAATCTCTCCGGGGATAACAACAGCATAGGGCTCCAGCAGGACCTGGTACGGCTCTGTTGATCCCTTGAGCTCTATCTCCATGACTATGACATCGCCTACCTTGGACCCAGTGCGTACGGGCTGAAGGACACTAGATTTACACACACACACACACACACACACACACACACACACACACACACACACACACACACACAATCAAATACTTTGTTAGATGAAGTGTGCTGAACTTGCTGTGTGATGTCAATTCTTTGGATGTGATGTGTTGGGGGTGTTATTTTTACATACACTTCTACCACAGTGCATACAAAGTCACAGGAACTTTACCCGTTGTCAGTGGGCTCTGGTGACAGATGGGGAACATCCCTCAGGACTAAGTGACAGACACTGTGGTAATCCTTCAACTTAAGAAAACACAACATGACGTGAATTAAGAATCAGCTTTTCGCTTCCAAACAGGACATTCATAATGTAAGAAATATTGTGATTTATTTGGAGTCCTTTGTACTTCTTTAGGGCAAAAGGTGACTAGAAACTCTTGATCCTGGCAGGGGGGCAGAACTCCAGTTAGGGGGCTGACATGGAAAGCATCGTCTGTGGCCAGGTGGAACTGGATGTGTGAGGGCTCTGGGGTTTCCCCTGGAAGGAATGGGTGCAGGTTTGGCTTCATGATCTGCCAGTGGAAAGGCAGCTCCAAGTGGCTTCAGCCCCAGAGAGACAATGAGAGAGAGAGAGACAGACAATGAGAGAGAGAGACAGACAATGAGAGAGAGAGAGAGAGAGAGAGAGACAGACAATGAGAGAGACAGACAGACAGACACAGAGAGAGAATGAGAGAGACAGACAGACACAGAGAGAGAGAGAGAGAGAGAGAGAGAGAGAGAGAGAGAGAGAGAGAGAGAGAGAGAGAGAGAGAGAGAGAGAGAGCGAGAGAGAGAAAGAGAGATTTAATGTGATATTTAATGATCCCCGAAGGGAAACTCTTCTTCTACTTGTGCCGCTGCGCAGAGTCAGCGACAGAGCAGCAGGCCTGGGTCTCATAGTTAATCAGCACTTAGTTTCTCACTTGAGGACACAATTACTACATGTTAATCCTGCCAACACTAGAGGCTTGAATCCCAGTGCTCCAATTTAAGAGGTCTCCCTTCTTACTACGTTATCCTCTGGCCAAAAAGAGCACATGTGATGTTTGTACTTGTGAAGAGACATGACATTAAAACATTTTTTAAAAAACACGATACTATTTCATGCTTCGTAGTGATGACATATGAGAGGGTGAGGCTTACACGTTGTTTCTTATGATGACTTTTTTCTGCTGCACAGAGTGAGGGTTAGACGGGCTGAAACGGACAAAGTGCTCTGCAGTGAGGTCACGCACCTCTCCCACCACAGGAGGCTCCTTCTTCCCAGATACAGATACGAGCTCAAGTGCAATCAGCTGGCCCTCGCCTGGGAAACACACACACATTACAGAGACGATGAACAAATTGTCTTGGACCTTCAAAGTCATATTTTACTAGTTTTCTGATCGCTGAAAAGATTCACCTTCAATGGAAATGTCTTTCACCTGGCAGTTGTCACACACAACAGTGAACACCTGGCAGCTCCTCTCAGCAGTGATGGGGAAGAACACCACCTGCAAACACACACACACACACACACACAATTATTTGAAGCACACAGAGAATGTATAGGACTGAATTTCTATTCAAACACAGTCAGCTGCAGAGAAGTGAAACCTGATGCTTCTAAAACAAACTGTGAAGTAACCCGAGAAGTGAAGCATTGCGTCTACATTTTTTCCATTTACCTCCACAACACACTCACCTCCACCACAGTGGCCTCTCCTGGCTGCAGCACAAAAAGAGACGGGCTGACCGCAAAGGGTGGCTGCTCAGAAAAGTACGTTCTTGCCACAGACTACATAAAGAAAAGAAACAACATGCAGGATACATTTTCAGTAATATTGGATCTAGAACCGTTACTGTATCTTAGATAATGTGTCAGATTGTTTTTACCCTGAGGTTCGAGGCTGGCCACTGGTTCTTGGGGATGATGCAAAAGGTCCCGGCGCTGAAGCTTATATTTTGGCACAAGAACTCAACAAATTTGACCCCTCCGATCAGACAACAACCACAGTCCAGAACTCTCGGTACTGCACAATAATTAAGGGGAAATATCAACAATGCGTGACCGATTAAAGTACACTCATGAGCATTACAACAACAACGGATTGTTGGTAGATTCTTATGAGACTCACATGTGAGTATCGGAGGGGGTCTTCTGGCTGCGATGGACACCCAAAACCGGTGTCCAGCGAGGGTCTCCACCGTTATGTAGTCCTCATAGCCCCCCAAGGAGTCTGGAGCGAAGCGCACTGTGTACTTACAACTCATCCCTGGGGCAACAACACCCCCCTCACCAGGGAATCTCCCTGCCAAAACACATCTCAGTATCATTCCCTTCTTACATTGCACCGGTACAAGTTTCTAAATTCACTTGTGTGCTATTTATCTTCTTATAGCATTCGATACAGTAGTTGGTGCTGGTGTTTACTTACGGGAATGCAACAACAAAACAGGAAATCACCTGATTGCATTCCAGAGATGTATGACTATATTTCTCAAAACTCCTGCATGCCTTTTTGATACGGTCACGATTTCCTCACTATCAACAGGAATGAGGAAGCTGTGTAATCCAATCACAAGAAAAAGGCTCACCCAGGCCGATAGAAAAGTAAGGAGTGCTAGGAGGGATGACTCGGACAGTGCGACTCGCAGAAGTCAAGTTTTTCAGCTCCAGGGTAGTCTAGAATGGGAAAGGGCATCATCTCATTGAAAAGCAGTTGGTAGTTCTGTGTAAAACTGTAATTGTTCCGTATATGTTACTCAAACATACCTCATAAACACGTCCCACACTGTAGTCGGTGAAAACCACCTCTGACGGTTTTGCTAGAAAGGCTGGGAGAGGATTTTCCGTTGAGCTTTCAGGGAGAATGAGCACAAAAACAACACCTGATTATTCTGTCTGTTCTCAACAAAGGCGCTCTCACAGGAAGTGGTGAGCTGGGTTAACGAGCCACCACCGCCAGCACTGAAATCTACGTCAAAACCACAAAGCAAGCGTTTCTGATTTTAGTTTCTATATATGCCAAAGAACAAATTGTCTTTTGCTTTTTAGGTTGGAATCAAAACCGGCGCTGCACTAATATTAACGGAAGTGGGAAAGGGTTCTTGTTGAATCCCAACCCCTTAGCTAACCTTTCTGATGACTGCATCTTATGCATATTAAGCATAGAGGCATGTAGAATCATGCACACGCACACACTCCGGGGTACCTTTGCTTCTCCATCCCTTTCCTTGCACGCTCCATCTTCCCCACTTTTGCTCTGGGACGGACGAGGGATGCGCCACCCTGCTGCGCATCCGGAGGAAGGAAGCGAGGATTGCGTAGGAAGTCGTGGGGATCTTTCAGCTTCTGAAGTTTTTCCCATCCCTCTGCCCGATCCGTCGCGCTTGGCTCATCCTTCCACTTTGGTCTGGGTTTGGTCTGGTCGGACCTCTGAAACATAGTAGTAGAACACTTTCAGTTTTTAAAACTCAGAGGAACGCCTTTTAATAATGTTCTTTTTATGTCTTATTTTGTTCAATTAGTCTACTGTTTCAGTTGGTTATCTATTCATTTCAAATGTAGGCATTCTGTTATTGTAAGATATATCACTCTCTGTCTAATCAAAAGGGTGTAGGCTTGTGACTCCTCACCTCCCTGGGAGCTTTCTTTCTCTTTGGGGTATCTGAGCTGGATTCGAGAGTCAGGCTGCGATCTGACTCATTCATTTCTGGGCTGGGCATTAAAGCGTAACCGTCATCCTGAGGCTCCCTGGACACGTGCATGGCGTAGGCGATGGTAGGTTTGGCAGGATTCAATTTTACTGACAGGAAAGGAATAAGTTCAATATTGAGGAAAAAAACAAACACATTGGCTATGAATAATTTAAGATGAATCCAAAAAAGGGGGTCATGTACTTGGTGCTGGTGCTCTCACTCTGGGTTTTTGTGTAGTTAAGTAGTCCTGGGGGGAAATCAGGTTGTTCATTTTGAGAAGATCGTCGTCTACACACCAGGAAAAGGCTGAATGGACTGAAAATAGACATAAGAAATAACATCAAATAACATCCCTGTTGGTATATTCAAAGTAAATGTACAGATACATTTTTACAACAGCGTAACAGATATCAATTCACGACAATGTTTCCATCACACCTGTGAGGATGCGCTGGTGATCATAAAGATCTCCCATCTCCTCTGTCAGTCTCTCATAGGCCCGGCTTTCTTTGGCCGCAGCCCGAGCTCTGGCCTGAATTATATGACTCTCCAGCAGGTCAGCCTCTTTTATACACCGGCTGTATTCAGAATGAGCCTGTGTGATTGAAAAGAAATGACGTATTTCATAAATACTGTATGACTTCCTCTATTGACTTTACATTGTTAGTTTCAGTAATAGACACCCTGCTGTCAGGCTACCTGTTGGAGCTCTTCAACATATCTGTCGTGGTAGCTGCTTCGTCCATTCTTTGTCTTTATGAGGTTGGACAAAGTGTCTTTCCCAATGATGTCTCTTGAGTATAGGTCCTTAAAGGTGCTTGCTAACACGTGAGAAATGTCCTAAAATACAAGACAGAGATGGTTTAGAGGGGATTTAGTTAATCGTGGGTTAGTTAAGTATTCTTAGCAGCAGGTGTTCATACCTGTGACTTTCCTGATGCAAGTCTGTGACTGTCCACAGACGGATCAAGTCGCGATGTTTCTCTCGTCTCTGGCTCTTCTTGCATGGTACAGGTGTGCCACTCATGCAGCTGACGATTAAATGTGCGTCAACGTTATTCCAGGTATAGCTATAAGTTAGTTAATTAGCGCAAAAGCAACGTCAGAACCGACATGTAGCGTTAGCAAGACGAGCTAGCCTTCCTAACATAACCTATAAACATATGTCCGCCTGCTAAAGCTGTGGATAAAAGTTCATTTTGTTGAAGTCCTTCTGCGCGCGCTGCTGTTCCGCCATATTTGTGTACAGTTGCCATAGCAAAAGCAAACGGTACATCCGCTGTAGACAGTCCACTCCAGGAAGGAAAAAGACACGTTATTTCACTGTAAAACAAACTGCATTTATTACTTTATTTTTACATTATACAGTTTAACTGTATAATGTGCACGAGCCAGAACGTTTGGGAGCTACTGGTGCACTGGAACCATCTTTAACAATGTTGTAGATGTGTTTTTTGGGTAAAATCTCAAACTGAAAAGTAACAGCTGACTTGAGTTTAGTCAAGTGAAGCAGTCTACCTGTAAATTGAACCTAAATGAAGGGCTATCCAACTTACTTTCTATAATACATTAATATTGGCTCTATACTCTGCAAAAACATCAACTGAAGAACAAAAGTTCCCTACTGTCTCAAAAGTCACTGAAACATTGACTAAATACATAATTCTAAGATTATTGATGATGATTATGATTGATTGATATTCATTTAACTTGCTTTACAAAACTAAAACTCGTGATTTTCAAGTTCCATTGGCAGACACATGCTACATTGAGTTAGTGATTAAAGATGGTTTCATTTCATTAAATTAGGATGATTTCAATTATTTAGGATTTCTGAAACATTTTGTGACTCTCACCTGACACACTGAACCATACGAGAATGACTAACTCGTGACAGATCAAACAACTGCACCCGCACACTGCATGCTGTCATTTGAGGTGTGGCATTGTTGCTGCTGCCTGTGTGACTTATTTTCACATATAAGCTACTTGGAAAGAGCAGCTGGCTGTTCTTGTATACAATGTAGAAGTGTATTACAGGTACTGACGGATAGGTGGTTTTCTGCAAATTGTGTCATGCAAAGTATTTTCAAAGCATTTGTCTGCAGCTGCATGCAAAAAGAGCAGTTTCTGTATAAGAAGTAACTCTTTTGAAATACATACTAAACTCAATGTGTTTCTTTCAGGAGGCAAAGATTCCAAAGAGACCAAAAACAAAATCTTCGACTGTGCTAATGTGCTTGAGTGGGATTCTCAAAGAGAGCGATTGTTGCGCTCACTTCGTAGCTCCTCGTGGTTTGCCAGACAGAGCTTCTTTTTTTTTTTTCCCACAAGACTTGCCCCAACACGAGAGTTCATAGGACAGAACAGGCTGGCAAACACTGATAATAGAGGAGGCACACAAAGCGTGATCTGTCTAAGCCCTCATGTATCAGGCTATGTTTTAACAGCAGGAGCTTGTGTGTCAAATGCACAAACACTATTTAGTGTTTAACATCCTGCCATATTAGTGACACCAACAACAACAAAAAGACCTGACCTTTAACAATTCCCCAGTGGCCAGAAAGAGCAGGAGATGGGCTATGCATGCATGATAACCAACACCTGCTCATGTAGCTTTCAACTGTTGCTTTAGCACATATTTCTGTTTGAATCAACACTGTCCTGGAATGTCTACTATGGATAGACGCCTTCAGCTGCTGTCTGTAGGTCCTAGATAGTGAATAGACTTTACAATAATGGTGATTACAGACATGGTGTGATGTGGAGGGATCACACTCTGAACACTAACCTGTGCAGTGTAAAAAGCCAGAGGGGAGAGTCTAGAGCACACTATAAACGGTATGTACCAGACCAGGGCAACACCCTACACAAATCAGACCACTCTAGGTGCCAGAATGTGACATAAAATCACAGCACTGAGTTAAGCATATAGGCTACATAGTAAAGCCCCCATTTAACATAATATTATCAAGGTTTACATTGGACCAGGTGCATGTTTATTTTTAGTCTCTGTTGAATTCCATCCATAGGTGTTTCTCACTGGCAGGCAGCTGATTGAAAGTTTTAAGGACAAACACAGTGCTGGACTTGTCAGACCGGTGTTGCAGTGGGTGTGGACTGACGGCGTATAAGAGCCTGATGGGCTGGCATTAAGTGTGCACTGTGTGGATAGGCTCAGAGGGGCACACACGTTGGATCTAATCCCTACGTACAACGAACAGACGGGTGTATGCTGGTGGTAACTCCTGTAACATAGGTGACACTGTACTCTGGAGGAGAAGAGGACTCGGCTCATGGTGATATCATTTGACTGGAATCAGAATGGACTCAAATGGCACAGTTGGGAAACATGGTGAGTTGGTGTGTGGTGACGCACAGATTTATGCCGCCTGTTGAATTCTTCTACTACTGCATCCAAGAGTTCACCTGTTGAAGTGGTTCACAAGCAGTGTGGCTTTATTTCATCTGTATCAGAGAGTAGCTTGGAAGTTTTTAAAAGAAAAGACAAATACACATAACTACTACATTGTTGTTGTTGTTTTGGTATATTTATGGTTTAGGTTCCCGGATGAGTGTCAGATAAATACAATCCTACATGTAGCCTACCTAATAGCCGTTGTTTTCTGTCTCTGACAGCATATTGAAAGTGTATATTCAGTTGTTTTAGTTTTTCAGGCCAATATCACGTTTCACACAACAGCAGAATACCAAACACGTGCCGGTGTCATGTCTGTCCATAACTAGAACTTGTAAATTATATCACACATATTTTAGAAGGATAAGTAGACGACAGTAGATGCATTACTACCACGGGGTGGCGCTATTTCACAGTCCATCACTCAAAGAGGATTCGACGCACTTATTCGAGATTTTAGCCTCCTAATTGTTTGTCAAAAAGAAAAGCGTTTACACTTGCGCACGTGCAACATGCATTTAAAGTTGTAATGTAGCCTATAACGTAATTTTCCATTCTTAAAGCAATGGGAAGTGAGACTCCTCCTCACTTCTGAAGCGTCCTAACTCGATGGCATTGAGATGTTTTAACACTAATAATATGTTAAGACTGAATATAAAGTTAACTTTCTATATAGAAGTCCCCGGCAGAGTGTGCACAGCTGGACTTGCACCGCTGCAGGGACTATAACAGAGCAGCTATGAGTTTAGACCCGCCCCATGAGGTGGGGAACGACGTGTTGTCTGCTGCTGCTCTTCCACACCGAACACACATTAAACATCGACTGGATATCTCGTGTTTTTACTATAAAAAATAATAAATAAAGAAATAAAGAAGAGGAAGAAGTTATTCCACAATGTCTTGTTTACATAAGCGCCTGAAAAGGACGAAATCAGAGGAGCAAGCTTTCCAGGAGCAGGTGAAAAGAGTTGCGCAGGAGAATGGAAAGCGTTTAGGTAAGTCCCCCCCAAAAAAGGTGTAAATGTGCCTGAGTTCACGTAAAATGACGCTCTGGATATTTTTGCCCAACACGGGCAGGCTAATGTTTTGATGACCTGGATTTGAAAGGTGTATTAACATAAATCAGTGATCACATCGAAACTTGCAGGAGGTAAACACACTGTATGCGTTCGAGCAGTAAAGAGGCTTTATGAAGGCTTCCTCATTGCCTGGAGCGGTGAATTCTTTCTGTCAATATGGCAACTCATAGAGGGGGTGGTGGTAGGAAAATGACATGGCATGCAATCTTTTTGTCTTTACAAACACAGGAAAGAGTTTTAACCTTCAAAATAGCTGAATTGACAGAGGGGAACTCCTTTTTTTTGTTGCAAAAATGTAGCCGCTTATGTTTATGATTTATTAGTCATTTTCAAAAAGAGGACAGCAGAGCAATAAAATGCAAACTGTTATAAAGCTCTACAAAGCAAATACTACTTTGATATAGCGACACACTGTTGCACAATCTTGTTTTGTTTTGCTCAACTCTTTCTGCACCATACATGGGTCTTTTGGAGTATTTGTTTCCTCAGCTCTCAACCAACAGTTACTTTCTCACTGGAAAAAAAACAAAAAGCACCCCGGCTCCCTCCTAGGTTGTGTGAGAAACCTCCTCATTACCTAATTCCTCAGAGGCATTTCACCTTATTCTTGGCATCTTCTTGCCCTAGCTTGCCTCACAGAGTGTAGGCGACCTCACATCTGAAAATGATTACACTGCAAAAGAAGGAAAAAAAGAAAACACGTCTGATTTTCATAAACTTCCTTCATATGGGAAGTGTTTGTTGCTGTTCTCTTTTCATAACATAGACCTGGTGGGTGACTAAGGAC
The DNA here is from genome assembly GCF_023349555.1 of Cebidichthys violaceus. NCBI lineage: Eukaryota > Metazoa > Chordata > Actinopteri > Perciformes > Stichaeidae > Cebidichthys > Cebidichthys violaceus. Next base: position 250,523 of record NW_027176794.1, read on the forward strand.
CTCTCCTTCACGATAAAGTAGGTTACATGAACAAGGAAGGAGATGACGAACAAGTAAGCTGCCACTACGCTGACGGAAAGCCTGACTAGGCAGAGGCGGCGTTGAAGCTCTCGAGCTGCTTTGCCTGGTCGTCTTCGCTTCAGTTCAGAGGCTCATAAACAGCCTCTGTGAGTCTGTGGCGCGATCCGGGGGAGAAAAAATGACTGCAATGTTTAGTTGCTGCCCACGACCCTGGGTTGAGTTGTTGTGAATGCATTTATCCTCAAATGCCCTTTTGCTTACTGAGAGGACATCAATAGGCATTTTACCCAACTGCTCTGTATTATAGTTAATGACCGTCATAAGCTGGCGTGATGTGCAAAGCTCAGTCCCACCTACATACACTGACTAGCACCAACCTTACCTCACATCTGCACAGATGGAAAACAAATTGACTAAACATTGACATGCCAGCATTGTCCTGTGAGCTTATTGTTTGCTTCCTACAGCTGTTACACACCTTTGTCAGTAAGCCTTAATCAGCAAATTACTTCACCTGAACGATAAGCCACTGGCACTGTTGCATGAAACACTGGACTGTACACTCAGAACAGAAGTACACACAGGTAATGTTAGAAACTGGTTCACGATCAGCTGACCATGCTCAGATTTGCAGGGTCTTTTTAAGACATAAACAAATGAATAATATGGAAAAAAGCTTCCATTAGAAAGCAAGAACACCACAAAAATACAATTCGTCTTGGTGAAAGCCAGGAGTCATAGTCAAACTAAGGTTATATAGAGGGGCATGCAGTTCATGTTTATAGGACCACACTGCTGATTTTACACAACGTATTCTCGGATCTTAGCAGCGTCTTGGCCTTGGAACTTCGGTAAAACAGCCATTATACCTGTGTTACAAAGTGGAGGCAGGAAGGGTCAAATAATAAGATGCTGTTGGTTGCATTATGGGAAAAATAGATTCCACGTTTTTTAGACCTTGACCCATAAAAGTCCGATATCTGGACCAACACTGCTATGACTTTGACTGTTGTTTTTAAATCCGTCTCTTGTGAGCCCCTAGCTAGTGCATCTTACATTATACGGCATTTAAATTGATTCGATTTGTGTATGACCCCTGCAGGTTTGGAGGGAGATCCAGATCTACAGTTCCTGCTGGTCGGCGGGGAGCTGATCAAGATTCGCTCGAGCAACTGGAAGAAGAACCGCTTCTTCAAACTGCAGGAAGACTGCAAGACGTTGTGGCATGAGTCCCACAAAACATTCAGGCGGAAACAGACTTGTGAGTGTCGATTTCTACACGGGTTACATCTTTTTATTTACATAATGCACACAAATGGGAGAAGTTCTACAAAGCCTAGAATCCTCCTGAGTTCCACTTTGTGTGAGTTTTTTTTCACTGTCTTCTTGAGCTGTTCATTTGTCTGCTATTATTCTGTCAACATAGAGTTCTCCCTTCAAATCTCAACAATAGCCTCAAATCCCACTGCTACTCCAGAATATGTGAGTGGTGGTGACACACAGGCCAAAGACAGACTGGAAAATACGAGTGTTTGTCCATGTGTGTGAGAGAGATTATTTCCCTCTGATTTCTGGTGTAGTAAGCCACTGTCGGGGTGTGAATGTATGGATGTGTCCTCTGGGCCTCTCTGATCTCCCTCCAATCCCGGCGGCGGCTGCTGCCACCAGACCTGATAACCTCTGTCCCGAGCCTGAGCCTTGAACAAACTGAAAAGACAGAGCAGTGTGCCTAATCTTCCGCTTACAGGCACAGAGGGGATATCGATCGACACGGTCGTGTGTCAAAGCTGATATTTAACATGACCAAACTGGTTTAGAGACGGGCCTCGATGTCGCAGGCAGTTCCTTGTTTACGGAAATAAGCGCGCATGTGTTATTGCTTTCCTGTGGGCTCCAGCTAGCCGCAATTACCGATCAACTCTAAAGCACGTATTGTTTTTAACCAAGAGATTCACCTGCTGCTTCACCGGAGCAGAAGTTGTTTCGGACACATTTCTACGAAGTGGCTGTAAATCATCCACTGAGTGAGAGAAAAGCCCTTCACTCTGGGTCACTTCTCATTAGTCCCAATAGACTGTGAAAAGCTCCTGTTCTCTTTTTCCCACGCTCTGTGACTCTTGATAGCATTCACAAACAAAGAGATACACAGGCCCGCACACACTGTCAGCATCACATGAGGTGGATAAATAACACATTTGTCATGATACGACTCAGGACAGAGATAAAGGTATTGATAATATTCGCAAACATATCACATCAGCACTATATTCATGGGTTCATATTCAAACAAGTCTTAACAGATCTGGTAAGTAGGCGGTTATAGTTTTGCATGTAATTTTCAGTTTCTCAATTTCCAACCTCGACTCCAAGCTGAATGGGAGCCTTAAGGTCGGACTTCTACGACAGCGTATCAGGACTATTGTAGGTATAAAAAAAACTAAATCAAAGAGCCGGGGTGGGGGAGTAATATTCAGAGAAAAAACTCACAAATTTACACGAAAACCACTCAAAATTGAATCTGCAAGAAGCAGTGTTTTTGTTGTGAAGGAACCACACCGCTTTACAACCTCCTCACACCACAGACGCCGCCACTTGCTGTGTATTATGCCTGCAGTGGAATCAAATTATACTTTTGTATTTAGCAATAAGTAAATACTCGTGATTTTAATCCAGAATCACCATATTATTGTAAGCATCCAGACTTGACGTTGCCATGAATTGGGCCTATTCAGAAGAGAACAACATACTGATTTAATACATCTAATGCGCCATCGTAAGCTTACATTCACACACTGACATGGCAGACTATCGACAAACACCCTCATCACTGCTGAATGCCGTCTTCTCTTTGAAGAAAAGAGTTTTGAAAACAGCCGCAGGAACTTTGAACTTGCACAATAATCTCATTGTATTCAATTTCATCTGGTATTCAAGCAATGCTGGGCGGGACACGGATGACATGACGTGGACATTGTGGAGAGAATGGATTCTCTGTAAAATTATCCAAATTCACAACCCCTGGGCATAATGTGCAAGCACTGATTAAACAAACACTGCCCTTCTGGTGAGTGCCTCCAAGGTATTTTGTTCATCCGGCAGTCAGCTGAGGGTAAAGTGTAAACCACCAAGCGTAGGGTGTGTTTCCCCACACCGCCCCCTCACTGTTGGGAGTTTTTCTCTCCAAGTAGTCTGACCTTTAGAGTCATCCTGCCCCTAGATAGTCTCTGATTCTCTCGGGAACAATGGCCGCTCTTCAGCAGACTCCCCAGCCTTTAGGATGTAAAGGGTGGAGACACTGTGATTGTAACCCAGCTTCAACATATGCCCTCTTAGCTAAGCTTCTGGTGTTTTGTTACCAGGGCGGTTGTTGCCATTTAGCGTGATTACATCATGCCGTGCATGCTCTTTCGTACATTAAGCTGCTCAACAACAGAGCTGGACACCCTCCCCCCCAATGTATGGGTGAAAACAGGCTTTGTTTGCAGAGACCTTCAGTAAATGTTTCCTTTGTGTGGCCGTTTAATACAATATATGTCGATCATAGTATTTTATGTGTTGCCAGTGTGTTAGGCGAGAAGATCACGTGAGGCCGAACTGCATCAAACGTTAAATGCAGTTATCAAATCTCCATGGAATGTGTTTGTGTTGCCAAAGAATCCAAATGTTCAGCAGACAACAACAACATGTCTGAGAGGCCATCTCTTAGACCGTCTCTGAGGGCTGTAAAAAAATTACATAGTTCAGTTTTTGGTAAACAAGATTCAAGCTCGACCTACTGTTGTTATGTAACTTGTTTACATGACATGTAGTAACAAAGAATTCTGTTGTGGAAGATCCTATCTCACCACAGTTTATGTCTGATAATGTCTCTTGTGATTAGAGCATTTTGCAATCATCTTCTCAGTTGTTCCAGACTACATCAAGTTTTTTTACTTATAAAACTATATTCTTCATTCTTCATCATCCTTCATCTTCGTCCGCTTATCCGGGTTTGGGTCGCGGGGGCAACAGCTCCAGCAGGGGACCCCTAACTTCCCTTTCCCGGGCCACATCATAACATAACATAACATATAACTATATTCTATAGTGAATCAAATAATGTAATGTGATGGGAAAGCGGCCGCTTTTTGTGTCATTCAGCTCTTTCGGTTATGGTTTTGTAGCCCACAACTTTACAGCAGACAGACAACGTCAGCATCTAGCTGATAAAGTGAACGTAGTGCTGCATTTAGAAGCTAAAGACCGAGATGTTCCCCTCAGGAGCTGATTCAGTCTAAAACACAGCTAGGAGAGTGAATGTTGGTCGTAGGGGGCTAAAAACATAGCGACACAAATGACTGCTAATGTTGCTGTGTGTGTTTGCCGGATGTGTAAATATTCAACTGTTGTGGCTTGTGAGTGAAGGCCACAGAAGCGAGCTACCACACAGAAACAAAAGCCTTCCTGTAGATAAGATGTAGTAGCAGTTTGTGGCGCTCTGTGTTGTTTGTGCACACCAGGACAAAAAGTCTGCTGCCACAAGATACTGACTCGTCTAAGGGCGGATTGTCAAGGTTTGCTTTAAATGGCCAAGTGTGACTTCCAGCGAGGTCGTGGTTGTTTCCAGTTATCACACTGAAAACTACTGTATATATCATTCTAAGAAGCTATTAACAAGTATCACCACTGCTGATGACAGAATTGGTAATCAATAGAAAAAGCAATTTTTAATGTTCAATTTCTGTGATATATCTTTTGCATTAAACGTCAAGTGTGCAATATTTATTCTCTTCTGATAACGGCTAAATTACAGGAAAATCATTAAATTGTTTTGGCCTTTTCCAAATTACAAAACAATGCAAGTGATCGTTTCTCAATAATGTACATATAATAATACATGTTATCTAGTGTAAATTGAAATATATTACATTTTTGGGAAAGACAAACTTAATTTTAATTTCGTTAGTAATCCAGACTAGGAGTTTCCACTATGGAGTGAATCAGTTTGTGAAACATATTATTACTTGTATTATTATTACAGATAGAGACTTGACTCCAAGAGGATGTTGCATGTCAAACTTAACTTACAGTGTGTGGAAGTATTGTTTATACTTGTTTAAGACTCTTTCTGGGTGAATTCTAGTGTTTTGAGAGAAATCTCTAACGAAGCCCTTCCTCTCTCCAAACAGTCTCCATCGATGAGATCGATTCAGTGCGCAAGGGCCGTCAGTCTGAGGGGCTTAATAAACACACCCAGAGCAGTGTTGAAGACCAGTGCTTCTCCATCATCTTCAAGGGCAGCAAGAAAAATCTGGACCTGATGGCAGCCAACGGGGACCAGGCGAAACGGTGGGTCAATGGCCTGGACAAGGTCATGACCAACATGCACAACCTCAGCCGGCAGCAGAAGAGCGAGCAGTATCCTCGACTTCTGGGTCTCTTAGTGAAGAATGTGTTTGCAAATGTGTTTCCCAAATGGAACTCCTGAGAGGAGAGAAGTGCCTTTTTGCTGTGCCAGATTTGTTGTTTTGTTCTTAATTAGTTCAAATATAATTCTTAAATCTAAATGTCAGTTGGATCATCAACTGCATGCGGAAAGCAGACAAGAATGATGACAACAAGATGACCCTGAAGGAGCTGAAGCACTTCCTGAGACAGGTCAACATCGAAGTGGACGACACTTACGCAGCAGAAATTTTCAAGGTGAGTCGCAACGAGCCATTGCATCCTGCAGATCTCGATATGTTCTTCAACCAAACTTAAAATCTAGTATGTGTTTCATCGTGTCATAGAAATGTGACAAGTCCAATTCAGGCTCCCTGGAGGGCTCAGAGATCAAGCACTTCTACGACCTGCTGACACACCGCGAAGAGATAGATGTGATTTACGGAAATTACGCTAAAACAGAGGGTCAGATGGGCTCCAGAGACCTGCTCAACTTCCTGTTGAATGAGCAGAGGGAGCAGGTGTCCATGGAGGACGCTCTCAAGCTGATTGAAAACCACGAGGTGGACGAGACAGGTAGGGCGAAGGAGTTTTATACAACACAGTATTGAGAGACACACGGTCACAATCCACATGTCGTATCATATTCACCGGGTCTGTCTGTCCTCCGTCCACCAGCGAAGCAGAATAAGCGCATGTCCAAAGACGGCTTCCTGATGTACATGCACCATGAGGAGGGCTCCATCCTCAACCCGGCCCACAAACCAGTGTATCAGGACATGCACCAGCCCCTCAACCATTACTACATCTCCTCCTCACACAACACATACCTGATGGCAGACCAACTCAAAGGACCCAGCAGCACAGAAGCCTACATAAAGTAACCGCTTTTACAAACATACTGTATGTAACGTTAACCAAAGGGGAAACTGCTACTTGAGTTCTGACAACAGCCATTCCCCATCACGGCAGCATTTTTACGTAAAAAGCAGATTGACAGCATTTTGTTGGACATATAGATCGTCCTTTTCAAGACAGACAGGAGCTACGAATGGCCCAAGAACCAAAACTGACTCTTTGGTGAAAACGCACGTTAACTTCCTGGAAACATGTCAACATGCGTTGTAAAAGAGTGTAGTGATCCCAGGTTTTGATGGAGGTTTTCTTTCCCTGCAGAGCGCTGATGAAGAGCTGTCGCTGTGTGGAGCTGGACTGTTGGGACGGGGCTAACGGCGAGCCTGTCATTTACCACGGGTACACACTCACGTCCAAAGTGCTCTTTAGAGACGTCATTAAAGCCATCAAAGACTTCGCCTTCAAAGTACGTTACATAGCGATGATTGCGTTTCAAATCCATCCCCGTTCTTCTCATTCGGACAGTTATGGAGAGCTTCACCTCCACTGAATGGATGTTTTCCTTCGTTTCTCCAGACATCTGACTACCCAGTGATCCTGTCCCTGGAGAACCACTGCACCGTGGACCAACAGAGGCTCATGGCCCATCACTTGATCGACATCCTGGGTGGTGCTTTGGTCACAAAGCCTTTGGGCAACACCATGCCCACCAACTTCCCCTCACCTGAGGTGTGTAAATCCCTTTTCATGAAACATTCAAAGCCTTTAGAGCTTTGCTCCCAAAGAAAGACCGCGCCTCTTAAGTTGATGAACCACTTCACTTTCCTGTTTACATTAACGTGACTATTAGATTTGTCTGGGAGACGAAGCTGATGAGATTAAAGTAAAACCCAATCCTCATTATGTGAGGACCAAATTAAACCGCTGGCACATAATCAGAACAGCATCAATCTCAAGCCTCTGCTCCTCCTCCATGTTTGAATAATGTGGGTACACAAGATCTTGAGTTTTGCATTTTGTTATCATTACTGTGTGATCGCTTAGAAATAAGTTGTATATTAACTAATAAATAATCAAAGGATCCGACTGCGAGGCAGTGTGTGAGAGAACACCCTGTCCAAAAAGAGATGTCGTTATCTCCTCCTGACGTAATGTGATGCTCGTGAACGTCGTGTGGAAAGTTTGGCGTGGTTTTGAACCGGACCATCTGCAGATTAATTCTATACCCAATAAATTATGATGCAATGAAATTAGTCACAATACAAGATTAAATAAATACCAGTTTTTGTTGTCTTTGCTGCCATCTTGACTGTAATGGAGCTGGGAACAACAACTGAGTGAGATTCAACTCTTCTTTGTTTGGGAGGAGCCACATCTGGCCGAGATCAGCACTACACTGAGTACACTTTGTGGCAAAGGAGTTTCATTTGAATGTGAACATGGACTAGTTTTTAGTGTTTGTTTAGGTGTGCATGTCATTAATCAAGCATTATATCAATGTTGTTTTTTCTGCAACAAATGTATTGTTCACTGTAATTTCCCCCCTAAATCTTTCTTCCTTTAGCCCTTATTATATCTTAAATAATAAACATCTATGACGGATGTATTGGAAAAAGTCCTCAGCAGTAGAGGCGACACAAAGAGAGGAGGACAAAATTAGCACATCGAATCAACTTTCAGTGACATCCCCAAGCCTTGTTCAAATGTAGCACCCATGGGATAAATGCCTGTGGCATTGTGAGCTTGTGAGGAAATTATAATTATGCATTACACAGCATTTTCCTCTCTGTCATTGGCTGCTGAGAGGGCGTGATAAGCATGTTTTTTTTCCATTGAAAGACAAGAATATGCTTCTCTACATTCAGCTGTTTAGTGGCAAATTATGTTTCTAAATTGCATAACAACACATAAACACACATTATGTCGGTTTCTGTGCAGGAGCTGAAGGGGAAGTTCCTCATCAAGGGGAAGCGATTGAACAAACTGGATGCTGCCCTCAACAATAACAGCGTTGTAGAAGAAGACACCGTGTCTGAGGAGGATGAGGCTGCAGATTGTAAGGAGAACGGACAGAAAGCCAAATCAAAGGTGCGTCAAGTGTTAGTAACACATTTGTGAAATACATGTGTTTACTTCAACGAAACTGAGCCGCTATCCTGTCTCCTTTTAGAAATCAAAAATCAAACTTGCCAAAGAGCTCTCAAACATGGTCATCTACTGCAAGAGTGTCCATTTTAATGGCTTTCAACACGCCAAGGAAATGCAAGCCTTCTATGAGATGTCCTCATTCAAGGAGAGTAAAGCTTTCAACCTGGCTGAGACTTCAGGTAAACATCACAACTTACTAACCCAACTGACATGTTCCAGTATGATCTCTCATGAGCAGAGCATGAGAACTGTTTCAATGTGTTCTCGTAGCGACTCCCTACATCCATCACAACATGGACAAACTCAGTAGGATCTACCCTGCTGGCTCCAGAACGGACTCCTCCAACTATAACCCAGTGCCCATGTGGAACGTTGGCTGCCAGATAGGTACTTTACTATATGCAGAAATCCAGCCATTAGTATATTAAGTGTTACAGTTAATAGTTAAGGTTTCACTCCCTTCTGTCTCCGATTTGTTTTTTAGTGGCGTTGAACTTCCAGACTCCCTCCAAGGAGATGCACATTAACCAGGGTCGGTTTCTGCCAAACGGTGCTTGTGGCTACATCCTGAAACCCGAATTTCAGAGAAGCCTGTCCTCTCAATTTGACCCCAGCACACTTTCCAAAGGGCCCTGGCTGAAGAAGAAGACCTTTAACGTGATGGTGAGAGTTATTTGCAGTTCAACACCAAAGAGACAACAAAGAACTAGCGGCGACAAAGGCCAACGATTATCTAGCATGTACGTTCTGTGGCTGCGTGAGAGGAAAGAACTCTCCGTACCAGCAGGTAACGGTGGTCTGCAGTCGCCATTCGAAAAGGGAAACAGGAAGACCTAACCAGCGGATATACAAGCCGTTATTATGATACATACGTGAACCAAAGCAGTTTGTTTCGACCATTTTCACACCAATCTCGCTCACCAGTTCACTTCATTCCGGATGGATAAATTGTTTTGACAATTTTTGTGTATTGGAATGTCCAGATGAGATGGGATGAAAAATGAAAAGAGCTGCGTGTGTGTGTGTGTGCCTGCTCGGCTTTATGCAGTTGCTTTCCTCTCTTCTGTTTCTCTTCCCGTGCACTGATTCACTGAGGCTGAACAGCCAAACAGACTGATTTCCCTCACCGACAAATGCTAAAATGCCGTCGAACAGGGCGTAATAGTGCCATCGGTGCAACACCAAAAAAAATACAGGGTCATAGACGCTCACCAACAGCTATAAATTAGCCAATGCTCGGGGTGTCTGGGCCTTTAAGTAAAGCTAAAGGTGCCCTGTGGATTGGAGCCAAGGTTTTGAATTTGTGCTTTAAATCTCTGATATAACGACTTTTCATGCTGTAGACATGATTTTTTTCTCTCTTCATATTTGTATTGTTACATATTTGTGTTTTTGTTTCTCGATACAAAAGGTGATCTCAGCTCAGCAGTTACCTAAAATCAACAAGGACAAACAAAAATCTATCGTTGACCCTCTGGTGAGAGTGGAGATCTACGGCGTCCCGGCGGACAACGCCAGCAAGGAGACACACTACATCAATAACAACGGTGAGCGTAGCCCACATAAACATACACAGATACGGACACACGCTGCATTGTTCAGTTTTCCCTCTGAGCAAATGTCACACGCTGAAAAATAATCTCTCCCTGCAGGGTTCAACCCCATGTGGAATGAGAGTTTCAGGTTTGACATCCACGTCCCAGAGCTGGCCATGCTGCGGTTTGTGGTGGAGGACTATGACTCAACGTCCCAGAATGATCTCATCGGACATTACTGCCTACCGCTCACCAGCGTACAGAACGGTACGAGAGTCCATCTTAAACAGAGTTTGAACTATCTTTCTTACACTGATTTGCTGACAAAGCTAAAACTCACTTCCTTTTTTTCCAGGGTATCGCCACGTCCCGCTGCTCACCAAGAGAGGTGACGTCATCTGCTCGGCCGGACTCTTTGTGCATCTCATGCTCATAGACGCCCAGTAGGATCGAATAAACCTTCATGTCAGCAACAGCATTTTTTTTAAGGAAGCCTTTTAAGGAATTTGTCCAGTTTTAATGCTAAATATAATTTAACTTCAAGTTTGTCTTCTGCCAAGCTGCAGGTCCTGACTCATCGTTTTATGCGTAACACTTTCCGGTCATTGTGTAATTTTAGCTTCTTTTTTTTTTTTAAAAAGAAGTATGGTTGGGAGTTTTTAACAAAGAAAGAGTGAATGAAGAAGTGAATGAAAGAGCAGTGTGGGAAAGTATTTAAAGAAAGTCATTCAACTGTATTTGCCATATTGGGTTAGGGGGGGTACAATAATTAGAGGAGTAAGGTGTATATAATTCAGTTTATATTATTCTGAATAGTATTGTATTTCTTATAGATTTCTTGAGGCTTTATATCCCTTCAGGAACATACAAATCATGCTCATGGAAACGATGTATTTGTCAAGAAACACAACGAGCACTGAACTGTTTTAGTGACTCTGTCTTGATTTAAGTTTAGTTTGATTCTTGATGTCACTGGAGCAACAGAATAAACAGTATGATATCAAAAACACTGATGTTTTGCCCATTGAGAGAGACACATGTGTGTCTGCGCCACAATGTTTGTCAATGTTGTAAAGACTTAAAACTTATTTTTGACTAAAACATTATGAGCATGTCAAGAAATGAACTGTATCATACACAAATCTGCTTTTAACATATTGAGCATTAGTTCATCTTATCAAGTATTTCATGTCAAACTAATATTTTCAATCGTGCTCGTCTTGTCTCTTGTCTGAATTTGCACTAGCTCTCAAATAAAACCAGCAGAGTCCCTCATTCAAGCTTTTGTGTGTTTATTCATAATAAAGTGATTCAGCCAATAACAATAATATCCTGAGGAAAATCAGATCATGGAACAATGATCAGAAAACATTGAAAAATATGGATAAATATAAAGCACAACAATTGCAAATAATCTTAATTTAGTTGTAGATTGTGTCCTTGATTTTGTATTTATTCAGAATCATATTAATAAGCTAATTCAAACATTTTAATCACTTTAACTTGGTTTATGGTGGAAAACAGTCAGAAATAAAAAAACAAAACAATAATCAGGTGAAATGACCAAGGACTCTTGTCTTTCAGCTAACAGCTAAAATGCTTCTTTACTTAGTTTTTACAAAGAAGTTGTCTGAATAAAAGTGTTTCCCTGTAGATCCAACGGTGCATGTTTCTCAGAAAAGTCCTGCCTTTTTCTTCAAGTCACTCTGCCTCCACTTTGGCAGGCGCTTGAAGTCCGAGCGAGTCGTTCCAAGCAGGTTCTCAAAAGCAACATCAGAGAGGTAATCCTTAAATCAGAGCACAGAGCACAGGAAGCAGTTAGACTGACCTCTGCTGCACTCTCTGTGTTAATACATCAGGAAACACTCACTCATTATAACTAAATCACAACATCGTTACTGAATCACATTTACAACGGGGTCCTTGGCACAGATTTTTAAACGCGACCTCTTCACAGGTGGGCAGGCTGAACAGAGACGGTGTTTCTTTGATGTGGTTTTCTGTCTCTTTGTAGTTTTTTTGTGTCTGAAATTATTTTAAATCTTTGTAGTCAGTTTGTGTCTCTTTGTAGCCATTTAGTGTGTCTGTAGTTACGTCTCCTATTTTTGTAGTCAATGTGCAACTTTCTTGTCAATTTGTGTCTCTTTGTAGTTATTTTGTGACTTTTTGTACTAATTTTGTGTCTCTTTGTAGTTGTGTTGTGTCTACTTGTAGTTGTGTTGTGTCTACCTGGTGTCATGTTGTGCATCCAAGCACTCATTTTGTGACACTTTGTATTCATTTTATGTCTCTTGGAGTTGTTTTGTGTCTCTTTGTAGTTGTGTTGTGTCTACTTGTAGTTGTTTTGACTTTCCTTGCAATTTTTTGTGTCTATTTTTAAACAGACTGAGTGAACAGCTTAACTAATCGTGTGTTTGTGCTGTACTGTATTTCAGTGATGTTACTGTATGTCTTTGTATGCCCTGCAGCTGTTATACTGAATGAACCACAAAACAAACAACAACATTAGACTGTATTTGGCAGATACTCAATATTAAGACTCTAATCAGGATCCGTAGAAAAAAAACCTGATCAGGACATCTCTGATTATAACTGAGCTGTGACTTTCCAACAAGACGGCACGTCCACAAAGCCACGTCTGCAGCATTCACACCTAGCACATAATGACTTCCACGCTTTAGCAACATCCGATATTCTTTACCCACCTCTCTCTGACCGGGGTCCACTCCCTGTGGCAGCTCACTGGGAGACTTGTTGATGATGAGCTCTGGGTTCAGATACATCCCAGAGCCTCCAGCAGAGGGGGACACAGTGCCACCACCTGGGGATGATGGAGTGAAGCTAGGGGAGGGGGACAGGGTCATGGACACAGAGGTCTGGGCTCTCTGGGTCGACGGGCTGGTGGGAGTAGAAGGCCTGGGGGACAGATCACCTCCGTGGAACCGGTAGACTGGAGGGGAGCTCGTGGGGCCTCCTGGAGCCCTGTAACCACCTCCACTAACCCCAACAGAACTCTTATTGAGATTAGAGTTGTTCAGATCCTGCAGACGTAGGACATGGGTGAGTGAAATCATGTTTTTGGTGGATTATTACATGACGTTTTGGAGAAAACATTGTAAATATTCATAGATTAGTAACAGTATTATTTAACACATTAGATACATTTGTGATATTAGTATATTTAGTCAATTAATGAAAGGATTTTTGTCAATCAATCACTTACAACAGTGATTTGTGAAAGAGACGCTGGATCACTCAGCTTTTTTTTCATCTCCTCATAAGAGTTGCCTCCCTGTGGAGAAGATCAATGAGCCAGGATTGAAAATTCGTAAGCATGCAGGGTCGTCTTCATCGTCAAACAATCCATGAAATCATCCACATGTGACCGCATCTTCTTTCTCATTTCTAAAATGACTCACATGTTTGCGTCTCTTGTCAATCATCCGTGCTGATGTAATGGAAATGCACATTCATAATACCATTAAAAATGATTGAATCATGCCGCATTATTGTATCAAAGGGTACTCTTGTGCCTCTCACTGAGATCAAAGAGCCCATAACAAACTCACGCTCCACTTATGAGGATCCCAGGCATTGAACCAGCCGGTGAAGGTGGGCGGTTCATATCCCTGTTTGACAAAGGCGATGGGTGTGTCGGGGTCGCGGTCTGCAGGGTGAGTCCTCAGGTACTCCTGCGCGCTGGTCCACGCCTCCTTGGTCTCATACTGGTTGGCTGAGTTTCCAACCCACAAGAAAATCTGAGGTGTTTTGGAGAAAGAAGAACAATAAAGATAAATATTATTCTGCTTTTTGGGGGCATGTCGACAGTGAAATATGACTTGAAAAGTCCTGCAGCTGGATAGAAACCAGCGACACTGCAATTACAGGGCTCCGACTAGGACTACTCAGCCCCCAAGGCACTCTACAACTGGCTTTATTCTTTTTTTCTAATTTGTAGACATTTTTAAAGATGTTTGTTTGTATTTGAACTGATTGAGCGCCCCTGTGCTGCTTGTTTTTCAGTCTGTCTTCATGTACGTGGCACGGATGAGCGTTTAAAGCTATCTTCAGCTTTCCAGTGAAAACATGTTCTCTGTCTCCGTCTAGTGGATGAATATCGGTGCTGCACCCATGTTAAAGGAACGAGTCGGTCCAATGGACCGATGGATTATGGGTTTCTTTAAATGGGAACATATATAAAAGGTCTCATTGATTTACTTTTTAAAACTAAGCCAAAAACAGCTGCATTTAGATTGAATGAAAACCTACAGTGATATGTAAATGAAATCAAATTCATTTTACAGTTACTTGCACTTCAAATGGTACAGATGGCACCTGAATGTACCCAAATGGCCAATTTGGAGATTCTGCCTCAACGTGCTCCCTCCAAAACCCCTCCAACTTTGCTCCGCTTCACTTTAATAGCATCAGTCTGTGCACAGGCAACGTTCAGATGTTGTGTTGTGGTTTGATTTGTGTGATTTGTGATGCAGCTGCATCATTCCAAAGATATATATTCACTCTAAAAGTGTACAGTTGTGTTAAGCCAAAATTAAATCGCTCATTTATGCTGTGTTTCATCTTCATTCACTCTGACCCAGTAACATTTAAACACACGTCTGCTTTATTAATGTTAAATGTCACCCCCCTCCCCCCCTCTGCTCCCTCATTACTTGAGGTTGATTGTTCTATTGGATGCCCCTATGGCAGAAAAAAAGTGATAAAATGCTCTGTAGGGTGCCCCCCCCCCCCCCCCACCCCCCTCACCTCCTCCCAGGTGTCCAGCAGCATGACATCCTCTTCGTCCAGGTCACTCTGAGCGTAGTCGTCCACCTCGGTCATCCTGAAAGTACCGATCTGATTGGAGCATTCAAACAGCCTGGGACTGTGTGGAGGCTCCTCCCTCTGCAGTCTGAAACAACACAGAGCTCCCACCGTCATTACAACTGTGTAATCTGATATGTGTGTGTGTGTGTGTGTGTGTGTGTGTGTGTGTGTGTGTGTGTGTGTGTGTGTGTGTGTGCAGACAGATATTTTAGATAACATTGGGCATATTCCACTGACCTTGATATAAAAATAATCCATGGAGATTTATGTGTAAGCTTATTAATGTTTCCAAATATGATTAAAGAGCCTTTTGGACGAGTTTTTGAGTTCTTGTTTATATGCGTTTGTAATTATTTATACTATATTATATTA
This sequence comes from Cebidichthys violaceus, assembly GCF_023349555.1. Lineage (NCBI taxonomy): Eukaryota > Metazoa > Chordata > Actinopteri > Perciformes > Stichaeidae > Cebidichthys > Cebidichthys violaceus. The sequence goes on from NW_027176794.1 coordinate 265,705, forward strand.
AAAAAAATATATATAGAGAACAACAAGGCTGGTTGAACGCTGATAGCCGTTAATATGTGGCTACTGAACTGTCGTTAAACAAGAAAAACAACTAATTTCCCTGGAGATTGCAATAATATCACCAAAAAAAAAAAAAGCTGGATTCAAGTGTGATGGTGCTGCTGTCTGTGCTTACCTCTTGTCACAAGCATAGGGAGCCTTTCCTCCCAGAGCTACCCAGAATTCAGCTGGCTCCTGGCCCTCCATCACCACCTGCTTGTCCTGCTTGGACAGCACATCAGACATCGCTCTCCCCATCACCCTCTCATCCCCGCTGCAGCCCTGGAGACGCACAGAAGCAGACATCAAACAAACAGGGATTTGTGTGAAAATGCAAACACGCAGAACACAAATATTCACATTTCCATTTGAGGCTCTGTCAGCTCGTTGCAGCGCTCCAGAACGAGGCACGTACCTTTCCATACCACAGGTAGCACATGTGGTCGGTCTTGAGCAGGAAGACATCGTTGGTGTTGAGAAACGAGGCCCTCGCCAGCACTTCAGTGGCCTTGGTGTTCAGCTCGTTGGTCCCTCTGACCTGGAAGAGCCTGGCACCTCCGTCAGGGTTGACCACACCAGGTCGGCCCGTACCTCCCTAAAGACCCACACACACACACACACACACACACACACACACACACACACACATACACACACATATATATATAAATATATATATATAATATGCATGCAGGGATGTAGAGTGGACAATGTAGGATTCCTGTCTTTATGATATTTTTAGCACTTTCCCTTTAAGAGATAAAACATTTTGTGTTGTATTGTAAAAATTGCACCTCAAAGATGACGAGTTTGCCTTTGAAAATAGCAAGGAAATGGCGAGGCTCCTTTCCCATGACCACCCTGACCTGGACCGGGGCTCCGTTGTACTTGTTATCGATCTCGACAGCCTGGTAGGCGCAAGCTGTGATCTCATCTTTAGTGGCATGACGGCCCTGGTGAAAGAAACTCAAGTTAATACAGAGTAGATGTTCTTTGTTTCTTAATTTATCAGTGCCAGAAAGAGAGATATTAGAGAGGAAAACATTCCTACTGTGATGTCACTGACCTGCCACATGTAGAGTATGTACTGCCTCTGGTTTGACATTTGATACGTGTACAGCACCAAGTAGCAGTCTCCTCCATAAAACTGTCCATAAGTATTTGGATTTACTTCGGCCACCTCCAAGTTCTCAATGCGCCACACCTGACCCAAACGTGAACATTAACAAAAATATACATATGTAAATATAATCATTTTGATACGGATATTAAATCCATCTACCATTTTGTGTTTTTTTTTGTATTTTGGCATTAGACAACGTGTCCTCACCTTAACATCTCCAGAGGCGTCGTCCACCATCCGCTGCTGTGCTGCCAGTTCAGGACGTGCGTGGAGCTCCATCACGTCAAACTTCACTTGGTCGACCTTTGCTGCAGTTAATAAGACATTAAGAAATAAATAATCATATAAAGGATAAACAAACAAAATATATTATCTCATCATGAAATTGTAAATAAAGAAATATTGAAATAAAAAACTGCTGAAAAAAGACCTTTATGAAAAAAGACCTTTATTGTGAAAAGAAGCAGGTTATGTAGTATGTTACCTATCTTTCCCATGCTGTAGGTGGTACCAAGACCCTGAGTTTGCCCTTTATCTGTCCAGGATTTGAACAAGTGCTTGAACATTGCTGACTCTCCTCCGTCAGACATCACCTTCACACTGGTGCTGGATGGGTAGTTCTTGGCTTTGATGTAGCCCTGGTAGAAAAGTTGATAAATTATTACTGTTTAACTTGGTGATCCTGGCAAGAAAAAAGAACCATCATATTAAATAATGATATAGTTTGATATATAGAAATCTTTGAAGTAAACTCACCACTGCCCTGTTGAGAGCTTCTTGCCGCTCCTCCTTGGAGGCCTGCTTGCCTTTCCACACCATCACACTCGAGCCTCTCTGGTCCACAATGTAACAGTCCTAACAGCGAAAGAAAAAGAGACAATGAGCATGCTCTATATAACAGTCTCTGAGGAACATGTTCAAAGGATGAAAGAGAATTACAGAAGAGTGCAGCAGATCTTGGGTCAGGGGCTGCGTGGCCACTTCTTGAACCACGAGATTCCCGCTATTTTCAAAAACGCTGAGGAGAGAGGAAGAACGGCGTATGATTGTATTCGACATTCCCAACACGTTGCAGCAATGATCCAACAGATCAAGAGGTCCTTACTGGTAGAGTCTGACGTTGGTGTTCTGCACCTGGTCGGGTTTGTCATCGGGAACGGCCTCCTTCAGCTGTCCGGTTCTTTGGCCGAGCACCGCCATCATGACTTTCATGAGCTCTGGGGAGTCCTGCTCATCTCCTCCCTCCACCAGACCAATCTGAGCCCGACCTCCTCGCTCCCTGTCCCGGATGTCCTGAGCCAACAAGACTGCCTGCAAACAAAGACAGATTATAGATGTGTGCATATAACAAAAGACATTAATGGTTACAGAACAATCGGTCATTAGGACATCAAAAAGATAAAAAGAGCATATTTATTGCTATGACTGAGAAATAAATATAAAATTAAGATTTTAGGCTAAATGTAAATCAGATTATGATTGTCTCATATGATTTTTTGCCTAAATTATGATGCTTTGCCACTAATTGACAATTATTGCCTCTCTATTCATAACAACTGTATCTATCTATACCTGCAAGAGCAATTCATTTGTATTTGCTGTCCCTACTTTTCAATGACTGTAATGTGAACAATTTTTTTAATTATTATTTTTCCCAGATTTTATTTAGAAGTAATTTGGTTAGAACCAACATTTACCAAAAAAAAAGAGGAAAAATCGAATGTAATCTAAAAAACAAATATATTACAATATTATGTTTTTCATATTAATGCAAAGTCTCAACTGTGGGAAAGTCATGTTTGAACGTTTTTTGTATTTCCTCATGTAGCTCTTTTGTAGTGGAGTAGCAACAACGTTAGTGCATTCCTGCTCTTCTGTAACCAATCAGAGTGTAGGATTACCTTGAGCTTCTCTCTCCTGTTGCTCTGGGGGCCGTTCCACTGCACAATGGCTTTCCCCATGTCCAGCAGGAATATATCTCCATTGTTAAAGCTGTTCCATGACAACTCCACCTGCGCACACACACACACACACACACACACACACACACACACACACACACACACACACACACACACACACAAACTTTATCATCATGGAGAGTTATTAACCTTTATTCAAATGAAAAGGACATGCTGTCATAAAACCAATAAAAAGAAAACAAATGTTAGTCAAATATTAGTTAAATACCACACAGTCATAGCACTCAACAGCCAATTAACACCTACTTTGACAGCTATGGCAACAAGCACGCCATAATTTGTTCAAGAGGGAGTGTCGACAGCCCTTGTAGCGTGGCTGTGTGAGGCCTGTGACAGCTCCAGTGGGAGGTACAAGGGCAGGCAGCATTAAGCCCTTTATATTCTACTTTGCATACCTCTGTCGCTGTGACATGCTTCCTCCCTTTGACGTGCAGCAGTCGCAGGATGTTGTAGACGTTTGTGTCAACATGGTGAAAACCGGAGGCCACTCCGCCCTTCTTGTAGCTGCGGAGGGATCAGCGCATGTTACCAAAGTTCAGGAGTAATAAAACAACTATGAAGGACACGCATGAAGCAGGATGATTGCAAAAGCACCTGGTTGAATTTATTATTTTGGTAATTTTTGGCAATTTAACCTCAGTGTGAAGCAAAAACATGACGAAAAGTCAGCGGTTAATGGAAGTTTTCTTTGCTAAGCTGCCTCAACAAAACAAGTGCAATTTGTGTCATAATGATTTCATGCAGAGGGATTACTGTTCATGTCTCAGGGAGATTACAGCATAAGTGTGTGTGTGACTAGTTGGTCACCACCCCGTTCTAGTTCACATGCCAGATTTATTTCCTTTGACTCACATGAGGCCATTTTTGAAGTAGCTCCTGAACCGTGGAGACTCATTACCCTGCACCTCCCTGTGCTGGACCGGACTCCCGCCCAGGTGCTCGTCCAGCTGGGTGACGTAGATGGCTGCTGCACCTTGCTCGTCCTGAGAAGAGGAGTTTCCTATCCAGTAGTGGATGTCAGCCGACTGGCCTGAGCCCTTGTTCTGACTCAGCTGGTGAAAGATACAGATTATATAAGACCAACACTTGTACACATATTATCAAGGCATGTTTAAGTCACATGCCTTCATTAGTGTTGAGCCTCTTGAGAAATCAACCAGTTCTGTACTTACATAAAGAACAATGTAACAGTCTCCCTCAAAGAAGTTACCGAAACCTTGAGCTGGAACAGGGACCATCTGCATGTTCTGAATGACAAAACAAGAAACATGTTAGATATTATGACAAATAAGACCTGTGTGACCAGTAACGTCCACACACACACACACACACACACACACACACACACACACACACACACACACACACACACACACACACACAGTAATATGATAATTGTTCAAAGGGCTGACTTACATTGATGGTCCATATCTGCAGGCCAGGCTTTTGGCTGACATTTCTAAATGTGTCATGATTGTCATCACTCATCATTCTGCTGAACTGAAACAAAGACACATGGAAGGTTCATCCGATGCTGTGTAAAGAAATATGATGATTTCAGACACATTTAAAGTAGGTGAGATGTAGAAGTGAACATTACACAGAAACTTTAGACATCGTAGTGATGCTGAAGCATAATATCTATTATATTCAGATTCATAGTCAATGATGGAAAGTCTACTGTACTTAGGAGCCATTTTAAGGTACTTTGTATTTTACTTGGGTATCCGTTTTGAGCTACTTTTTTGTTCTCCACCAACTCCTGCAGGTACTATTTGGGTAATTAGCTGCTAAATGCTCCGCTATGTTCATTCATATAACTTTGTCTGCCATTTAGTTGTCAGCAGGTAGCTATCAGTTAGTTTTTAGCATTTGTGCTACAGAAAAATGTGTCCTTACATAAGGCTGAATCAAAACAATTACATGTGAAAGGCTCAGCTGAGGGGAAACTACTTTGAGAGCATGTCAACGCTTCTGCACCACCACTGCTTGTAATCTAACTGTATTAAGTATGTGTTAGAACCTCAGAATATTATGAAACACGTATTTAATTGCAACTCCCCCAAGATACTTCAACAGAAAAAAATACAGCATTTTTGAAGTCTCCTACCCCTCATTGCTCAGTTCCTTATCTTTTCATGGGAAACAGATGTCTCTAAAGTGACAAGTGAACCATTTCAAAAGATTGGATCTGTGACAGCGAAACACCTCTTTAATGAGCGTCAGCTTGGCACCGTAGCAACGTACAAGTTCTGCAATCAGCAGTGCTTAAACACCTCTTGACTCAGATATCAGAAACAACAGCACTGATAAGCAAACACACCAGCTGAGCCGAGAAAATATACAGGCTTAGCGGTGACACGTGGAAACAGGCTCGGTGGGGATGCTACGCTGCCGGCAACATATGATGAATGCAAATACAGGATCTATGAATGTGTGATGTGATTGGGAAATAGCCAGAGAGAGCTGTGGTTGCAGTTATTCTCCAGGGAAATATATCAGCTATAATTTATTGGCTCACACAGACATTAATCTTTGCTCCAGGTGAAGAAATGAAACGCCTGGCTGGGCAGTGATTGATGCAGTGGGTGGTGTAAGGTGAGGCAGATCAGGTCAGCTGTACAATACCAGGATGTTAACCACACCCTTTATTAATACTATCAAGGCTCAGGTTTTCAAGTAATCAGATAAAAAGAGGTGACACACAGAGCAAACAGAAAAAGGGTTGAGATTTTAATAACATAATAGGGCTTGGGCTAAAATTGCAAAATCCTACTTCATTTGGTGTGTGAGCCTGAGGAGGACAGAGAGTGTGTAAAATGATTTTGCAATATCTCACATACAATATATCACATACAATATAATACATAAGAGTTGCGGCTCTACAAGCAGCTTTACAGCAAGATTATGTAGCCACAGGTGCCAAAAGTAACAATTGTGATAGCTAATAGTTGATGCTTAATCATCGTGTAACCGTGGCCACGTTTGCTAACATTAGCTACCATTAGCTACCACATAATGCTGGTCATACTAGACCAAGTGAGGCTGTAGCAGATGAACTGCAGAGTGTACTAAACTTAGCAAGGGCGCTTTTCTATTTCTTTTTTGGTGTTATTTCTTCATTCAAAAGTTAAATCTCACTTTAAAGCCAAATTGTAAAGTCTGCTTAAAGCTACCGAACTCTTTGCTTTGAGTACATTCTTTTAATTACTCCAATGCCGAGTTCACGCTACACGACTTAAGCGCTATAGGTGTGAACTTTTGTGCAAGACCCGGGATGAGGGAAAACCCGGGGAGGGGTCGCCTCACCTATAGCCTCCCTGTGTGAGCTACGTGTTGCATATGCAGTTGTTGTTGTTGCACCATAGGTTGTTGGATGTTTGCGTGACTAAACATAACACAGTGACTGATCTAGGGGACACAGACAAGACTTGTGGAAACAGGCTAATATGTGAACGTGTGTGTCGAAGACAACATCAACAAGCACGATTGCTTCACAACGGTACGGTGACGTAGTTTGGACACCTCGTGGGAGAGTCCTCCTGGTGAAAGATCTTGTAGTGTGACGTCAATGGCCCCCTTCCACACTTCCTACGTCTGGCACCATTTTTTTGGACCCCACCTATTCTCAATCTTTGCCTTCATCTTGATCACAACTTGACTGCATCTTGCACAACTGGGATGATATCGCGCTGACAAAATATGTCCACAAACAGAAATAAACACCTGACTAAGTACTCAAAAATTGTGCCACGATGACACACATACAGATTCACAATGTGAAAACAAAAACAGCCACTCGCTGTTGTGGCTGGTAAATATTCATTCAAGATAAAAGCAATTACATCGCAAACGATTGTAAAACGTTAAGCTTAAAATTATGCCAAAAGACCAGGGAGGATTTTTTCTGTTGCTAAAAAACGTTCATCATCACGATCCCGATCCAAATATCTATCAACCATTTCCTTTTGTTATCTGGGCAACCCCACGCCTAGTCCACATATCAAACTCTTACTAAAATAACAGTTTCCCTCAGTATGCATGAAATTTTTTTTTTTTTTGTATTATTTAGCTTATTATCTCACTTTCACTATAAATCACTACATAAACTTTGAAAACTCTGGAGAAGACTACATCTTATTTGATTTTAGTTGGTTGACTAAATGATGTTGTTAGTTGTTCAAGATTGTGGCTGTAGTGGCAACTCCCTGTTGTGAATGGAAGACAACCATTGTTGCTCTGCAATCTGATCTGCCTAAAAATATATGAAAAACAAATAATTTCTGAAAAGATCAATTGAACCCCAGCGTTGCTTCCATTACTGTGACAGGAAAGACTGGTTCCACCTCAATCAACGTGCAGTGTCCATTCACTCAGCTTCACAATGAGCTTTGTCAGTGCTCTAAATACATGCAAATTTGTTCACCTCCAATTTATATAACATGATGTCGGTTTCAAAACACAGCATTGGGTCGGTTTTAAAGATATTGTATCAACAAAATATGGTAATGAAGATGTCACCCTCCCCAAACTGCAGTGATTCAGATACAGGAAATAGAGAGGATGGAAGATGGACATTAAAAGCAACTGAAAACAATCTCGAGAAAGCTCTCACCGAAACAAAAGAATGGAACTTACCTTGTGTTGTGTCTGGCGAAGTGAAGGCCTCGCTGTCTCCTACAAATTGTGGAGTTAGATCAGGGAAATTAGGTCTTTATGCAATATAAGTACTGCTGGCTTTCCCTCCTATGTAGAAGCGGGAGTGTGTGTGGCGGAGAGGGCTGGGTTTATTTGACTCCACACCCAGGTCTGAACACACCTGCAATTTCCTGCCTCAATATTTACACTACAACAACCTTGATACGCCCCTCCTTACATTGTTTCCCAGCCCCTTCTGAAATAAAGGTGTTTTAAAGAGGAGGTTCTGACTTGTTGTAAGGATGAATGAAGGGAGCCAGACATGCAGAATGCGTCACAAGAGTCAAGACACTTCATCTACAATACCTGAATTGAGATGGACCCCAGCCTCACTCGAGGTCCCGATTGCACTTCCAGCAAGAGTCGTGTTTATGTTCGTCTGAGCCCTCAGCAGCGCAGAGGGCATTACAGGGGCCACTTGATACCAATTATTCATTCAACAACTGTTACAACTAGCAGATGGGGGAATTGGACTCAAGGAGCTCCGAGGGGTTTTGGAAAGGAATCAGAGGCTTTCTGTGGCTAAGTCTCTCGTTCTGTGCCCACTCACACAGACACTCGAGGAGGAACGCTTGACATTATTGAAGGTTTGCAGCGCTGGGCTTTGATCCCCCACCAGAGCAGGCATTGGCAGCGTGCACTAACATTTGTTTGCTAAATGTGGAGAAGTATTAACATGCTGTATCCAAAGTGATTTTCACACTTTCTTGAAGTATTAGACAAGAAGAGTCTTTGCAGTGTGTGGATGTTAAGCCACAGTAAAACACTGCATTGTGTGTAAAGAAACAGTGTAAATACATTGTGGGCGAGTTGCTTACAGCTATGGATACCCTTGAAACTGATCCCTTTGAACGCTACATAAAGCATCAAATCCTGCTTCTGCTTTTCCCCGCAAACATTTTCAAACTGTGTGAACAATCTGTGAAACTTCTTCTGTTGCACGTTGCGGTGAGCGCATGAATCGTGGATGGGGCTCCCTGCTGATGTGTTCTGTTCAGGGATACATCTATTACACTTGTCTTTGTCATATTTAGTTCACGCAATCCCTGCCAGAGAATCTGAAAACAGACTTGTTACGCAACTACCCTGGTTTTCTTGTTAACCAACAGCTTCAAGTCAACACGCAGGCTGAAAGTGTTTCTTACCTTCGACCACGGCTTGTCATTTTTAGATTCAACCCTGGACTCCATTATGAAAATATGATCATTTCCACAACGTGGTGAACTTCAGTCCCCACATATCTGCAGGACGAATGGAAAAATAAAGAGGAAAAAAACAAAAAACCCTCCACAAGAGTTCTTCAGGCTTGAACAATGGGCTCTGTAATGCCTAATCCACTGCTGCAGTTAAAGCGGCTGCTACGTAAGCAGAAGCTAAAAGTTCACATCAAGATATCACATGAAGCTTAGCTCCTCTTGGTTGCACATTAACCAGTTTTTCTATCCATAATATTAATGCATCTGCAGATCAGACAGAGGAGCTTGGCCCTTTGTCGAAGAAGTCAGTAGTGTCCTCTTGTGCTCAATTAATGTTTAAAATGGCCTTGAATGCAACGTACATGATAAAGCACATTATAGTATAATAATAAAATATATTATATAATTCATTATAGCTAATATATTAATTACATTATCAAACTTTAAGCACTTTAAGGACTTCTCATCCATTTAAACAAAATTAAATGACAACTGAGTGAACTCCATCTGCTGACAAAGATCATGTGATAGGATCCAAAGCTCCAACTCAGCTACTAATTGAACCTCATGCGGGACATTGTTTTGTCAACTGCTGTTTCCAAGGTTAAGAAGGAACTTTGAACCTCAAACTTGTGACACCTAAAATACCTGTTAGGATGTAAATTACAACCTAAAATATAAAAAAAAATTAGCCATGCATTTGATTTTTCTAGCCACTGGTTGGCAGCAGAAACAAGCTGTGAACACAACATTGACATATCATCTCCTCTTAAATTGATTGTTAGCCAACAGCTGCTTATTTACACATTCAGCTGAAATGGAGCAGCTTCACCATTCATTTGGAGTTGAGTTTCTGACTACCTGGTGAATGTTGTACCAATATTCCACCGTATGGTACAGCTTGCCTCGACTCGCTTTTGGCACCAGATACTTTTCCTCGATTTCATTTTCCACTGCAGATAGTAACCCCTAAATGTAGGCAGGCAACCAAACAGAGCAACATCTGTACTTCATCAATTGACCCTGGTGTGGTTTTGAGGACTGCCATTTTTAAAATATGGGTTGGCTGAAGAAAAAAAATAGCGGTCAATGGCGGGCTGTGCAGGATGTGCAATTTTTTTTAACTCCTCCTCCTAGGAACCTCGACTGAGGCAATACCAAACTATAGAATTACATCGTTGTTGTTGTTGTTTGCCTCTGCCGACTAGTCATGCTGCAGTTTGCTGGCGCGGAGGCATAAAAAAAAGGACCAATTTCCTATACTCTCCACAGATAAAAATAAGTCATAGCAGCTTTGCGGTCCGTTAAAGTCATTATACGTTGGTACAAACTGACAGTGTGCAAACTTGCAACTTTAATAATGTTGTACAGTACGATTTCAACAGCAGTCTTTACAATGCACCCAACCCTCTTTTCCCCCCAATAAATAGAATTTCATGTCGTCTAAGCTAATTATTACATCTTCCTCAAAAGTTTAACATCTTTTGGTGGACGGCGATGTCATCACAAAGGTTTCTTTTTTCAATAATAAAGTGGGGTTTAAATGTCTAATTTACAGTCACTGTCAAGGATCAAATGACGTCATTCAGTCACACTTCACATTGAATTGTAGAAATCTTTGGTGAATTTAACAATTCAATGTTACTAAACTCAAACGCAAATAATCCCCCAGGTCGAAGGGGCTAGTTGGATACATATAGAAAAAAAAATCTTTTCTGTTTTCTCAGATTTCTCAGACAATTCAGATTTCCAACTTCAATTTAAGGATTTAGTTAATACGTATTTGGGATGTGCATCCCATAACCTGACACAACAAAATCAGCGCAGTAATGAAGGCACTTCATTCTGTAAGAGAAGATAGATCACAGTTGTTTGAATGAAAGGTCAGACGAGATACAACAGCCTGCATAGCACAGCTCAACACAAAGAAACAAAACGTCACTCACTCTCAACAAAAAGAATCTGTCTATTGGATTATTTTTGGTAACTAAAATATTACTTGATAGAATAGTAAAACATCCACTCTCTGATAGAAAAATTACTTTATGTACGTCTTGCTTAGAAACATATAGTATGTACATACAGTGATATAATCTTTTGTCAGTAGGAGTCCTGTACAAAGAGTCCAAGAATCCAGAGGTGGTGAAAATCCCTACAGTTGTTGTCTCTTGATTTAATAATGAACGGAACAATTGCCTGAAGTGCTCAGATCTAGAGCCACGCTGGGAGCCCCAGCGCCGCTCGGAGGACAGGAGCCGGGCTGAGGGGCCGTGGCAGCGAGGTGAGGCCTCCGTGCAGAGGCAGGAAGGTCCAGCTGGAGCCGCCGCCTGCTACCTGTTCCTCAGGCTCTGTAAGAGACTATAAACGTCGTCCTCCTTACTGAGGCCCTCAAACAGAGGAATCAGGTCTAACAGCTCCGTGTCCGTCATGTCGTCGAACCAGGACTGCACTGGGACCTGTGGAGAGAGAGAGAGAAAGAACAGAAAAGACAGATTTTATTCATTTGAAGGGAGAAAACTCTGAATGTTGATGCCAAAGTGCTGCATTATAGGCGAGGAGATGGTGCGAGTTTTGTGTAAATAATTAATGGGGGAAATGCATCAAAGGCATGAAGAGTGGCAGCAGCAGAGGAGAGAAATAAAACTGGGAACACTGCCTCTGGTAGAACTCGGTTTCCAAAACAACAGCTCAGATTAAAGCTGACGACGTCTGGCAGAAGTAATCAATTACCATCATTAGTAACTTTGTAATTAACTTATTTTGGTTGTAGCCGTGTATTTCCATCCCAGTTTATTCAGGAATTTGAAACATAAAATGTCATTGAAGCCCACATTTATACATGTAGATTCACATGAAATCATCCATGTTTCAATCATGTTAACAACAGGAGTTGATATGAACTCAAGTGAACAAAAGCAGCGAGATTGCTGTAAAAACACGTATCCCGTATCTGGCAGAATATTCATTTTTAACATTTTTGTGAACTTCTGACAATTTAGATACCTAAACTCAACATCCAGCCTTCCCTCACCTATAATCATTTTGACAAGTTTGTATGCATTTTGTTTTTGTTATTCACATTTCTAGTAATCATTCTGGGACCTGGCCTGAACCTGAGCGTTCACAGTACCTTAATGAATTAATCTCAATCGCCGTCATGCCCCTTCAGTCTGTCAATGGCCCAACACAGCGGCTGATATTGTTTATTTGGGCATCTTTACATATGATTGAATCACCAGGAATTGTTAGGCTAAATTGTTAAATAACCAACCTGTTAATAAAGCCCCTCCACTTGCGGTGTCCCCCATGGGACCACATTTCTGTTTCACTGTTCAACATCTAGAGGACTGACTTACCGCGTTCTCAGGGTGGAAGATGTAGGAGGCAGGTGAGTTGTCTATGATGATGACTTTACTGAGCTCTCGGCCCAGCCGGCTGAGGTCTTTGACGTAGTTTCCTCTGTGGAAAACACACGATTCCCTGAAGAGCCGGGCGCGAAACACCCCCCACTGGTCCAGCAGGTCTGCCACAGGGTCAGCGTACTGGATGACCCAACAAAAAAACCAGCCATCAGGTTAGTACAGTCTTAAAGCCACATCACCGTCTTCTTAAGTGTTAAAGCGTTTAAGCGAACCTTGGCTAAGCTCGCTGTGAAGAGGACGCATTCAAAGAGCTCCCCCATCTTCTGGAGGAACTCGTCCACGTGGGGCCTCTTCAGCACGTACACCTAAAACAAAAAAAAGGCACGAAAATAAACACCACCACCAACACAACGGTCGAGTAAGGAGGCCTGGCGTCAAATGTCTGGTAAGATTAGATGAGTCTCAGTGGGACGTTGCTCATGAACTGATTGGTGTGAAGTTTTATTGTGTCCCAGTTTACTTAATGGGGCGGAAGAGGCTGTAAAGACTTAATTGAATAGTTGCTTATTGCAAGTTATTTATTGGTGGAATACGTTTTTTAACCAATGACATTCTAGGCTTTGACCCTTAAGTCAGAAAGCTTAGTACATGGTTTGACTTGAATAACAACCTACGTGAGAGTTAGGGCTAGATGTTGCCCTTTTTGTTTTTTTATTAGTTAAGGCTTCCGTCTGTTTCACCAAAAAACTCACAGATTTCACTGGTTCTGTAATTTGCTGTCATATTTGACAACTTTAGAATAAAATGCAGTAAATAAATAAAAAAGAAATACATAAAATACCTCAAACAGTTCCACATACAGTATATAATTCATCATAAATCTCAAATGCAATTAATTCAATTATTTCTAATTCTAAAATCGCCCTGTTTTTTTTTTCTGAAAAAAAAAATGCGCATACACACATCCATATTTGAAGCCTATTAGAGACTTAGAAAGTAAGATACATGCAAGTGTCTGAACTATCCTGAGAGGATTAGACATTTTTCAAGCAATACCCAGCCCTTCACAACAACAGACTTTGTGTTCACATTTGTCATTTCTGCTCGTCGTCGTCCACTTTAGTTGGTCTCCAGAGGTTAGTTGCTGACCCCAAGTGCAAGTAATCAAGCATAGGCCGAGAGATACAGAAAGCCTATCCTGGATTACTTGAACCAGGTCACAGCTACAGTCTGGCTGCTTCCGCTTCAAACGGGGCGCAGAAAATAAACCTTTGTACGGAAGCACAACAACTCTAGTCACAATGTGAGTGTTTAACGGCGCCTCCGATTCTTCCTTTCTGCTGTGCTTTCTCTCTCAAACGCAGACATTTGTAATCAGTTAAAGAATCTCTTCAGCTGCTCACTCAACAATATCTTCAAAATATGCTTTATGACATGTGTTTACCAGGTGAGACGGTCACATTACGGCACATCCATCTTTACAGCGAGCAGAGACACCGAGAATAAAACTGAATAAATTCAAGGAGGAGTGTATACGCTGTCCTACTTTTGACGTAGCCATGAGATAATAGAGAATAATAAATACTAAAGGGAGGAAAATGGAGCCACAGCTTCCGAGGGAGATCTTATAAATGAATACATATTATTCATATTTAATTCAAGCCCACTTCTCGAAGTCCTCCATATCAGTGCAACAGTACCTGATGAACAGTCCCATCAATCTCCACTGGAACAATGAAGTCTGCATTGCTGATGGGCTGCAGGAAGACAAGAGACAGAGAAAGGATTGTTGTTTGTGCTCAAAACAGCACAATCTGACAAGTATGCAGCTAAACCACATTTTTGTTTAAAGAAAAATAGAGAAAAGGTAAAAATACTCCTGTAAGGTTCCCCAGGCTAACTAGGGAGTCTTTAAGCACACTGTGGTTCCCTCTGCTCAAGCACTCTGTTTCTCAGTGTTAAATAAAAACCAGGAGTCAGACTCCGGGGAGAAACCCGGGAGCTGAACGAGATGACAGACGTGAGCGCGGGACAGGAGTGCCGACTTGTGTCATCTTTAAAAGCAAGAAAGGGGAGCGAGGAGAGAGGTGCAGGAGGTGGAGGAAGATAGACGCTGTAGGGGTGTGGGTGGAAGACAAGTGGAGGGCGTAGAGACGACGATGAAAGGATTAGGTGGGAGGCACGGCGGTGTCATGTCGGAAAGGGAGAAAAAGTTAAAAAGGTGACATAGAGGCAGAGGAGAAAATTATTCTCTGAGTTTAAACAAGAAGCACAAAGAAAGCTTTTCCGGCTGTCACCTGGTTTGTTGTAGACACAAAAGAGGATTGAGGATTATTTAGAAGTATCATATTATAAGCTTAATTGACTGTAATTCATCTACTCATATTTAAAAATCAAGGTAAATCTGCAACATCATTATTCTTTTGTAAGGCAATGCTTAAGATGACTTATATCCTACACAGACTAAGTTATAATCTTTTTTAATGTATAATTCTGCTTTACAAACTCAGATATATTAAAAACATTTTAGGATGAAACCTACACACACCCCTAGTGATTGTACTGCATGTGTACATTTAATGCTTCAATGCTACAGTTAGCAGGTACAGTTCAACGCCACCCAGCAGAGGGGGTGTGTGCTTTAGGAACACCAAACACAGCATTTTGACCTTCCACATGTCACCTGTTTAATCTGTCTAATATGAACATGATGGCGACAGTGGAACAATAGACCTACTGTACTAGAGATGTTTGGTGATGCAAGAGTGATATAATGCACAATCAAAAGATCCAGATCCCAGACAGATGACAGACAGATGTGAGTTCTTCTATGAATCAGTTTTATAGTATATTAAGCTCTGTGCTTACACCGGAAAACGTAAGGACTGCGGCCTCCATTGTCTAAAAACAGAACCGGTAATAAACTAAACCAGTGACAGGCATTGGTCCAACTTTCACAAAGAGAAAAGGGAAAGATAAAAGAGAGAGAAAGAGAAAGAGAGAGACAGATGGAGGAAGAGACTTGTTATCTGCCTATTGCTCTTCTACTGAATCGCTCCATCATCTGAAGACTGAACACACAACAGCTGCTCTGTAATGGGCCCGGATCCGAGCCACGAGAGATATGGGTAATGGAGGAAGATGTATGTGTGAGCGAGATGGAGGGAGAGGGATGAAGTAAATGGGGAGAATGGAGAGTATTTGTTTTATGGATCTCTGCTGAACCGGCGTTGACCTCAACAGACTTGACGGAGGGAACATCTTCTGGACTGTTTCAACTGATGAAATGATTCCTTTACATAAATACACTGATTAAGTATAAACCTGCCTTGGAAAAACACTTCCATGTCTCATTATAACAGGTTTATCCACATACAATATAGCTGAAATGACCTCGCATGAGGTGCTCATTCTCATCACATCACCTTCTTCTAAAACACTTCTTAAAACTATTTTTTTCATTGTGTGGCCCTTTAATGATTTAAGGTTTTAAGGGTTGATTCTTTATTTTATTCTATACACTGTGCATCTTACATTTTTATTATTTTGGAGTATTTGGACAGAAAAAGTAATTTCTCATAATTTTGTTCTTAATCAGAGCAAGGAGAAAACTTATACTAAAAGCCTTTTAGGGTTAACAATTATTTTCATTATCGATTAATAGATTAATAACAGATTATTTTCTGATTTCATTGATTTATTTTACCTTCAATAAAATGCCAAAAAATTGCAAAAAGTGCATCACATGATATTTAATGTTTTTACCATCATAGAATACTACAAATATGCACAACTCAGAGACTAGAAGCAGGGAATTTTGTACAAAATAGTTGCAAATTACTTTTCTGTCTATTGACTTACCTACTAATCATTTTAGGCTTTTATTTAGTCTGATAAATTGTTTTAGAACTGGTTTCAACCTCACAGGGTTAAGGAGGCCTGACTCTGTCTTATATTGGGCTCTTTGGCTCTTTGGTTTCAGTTAATCGTAATGCTACAGCACGATAATAAAAATCAGCATCTGACTTTTTGGAAACAGTTGCAATACAACAATGCAAATGGGGTAAATTTCATACATTAATGGTTTTCTGTACAGAGCCTGACCTCAACCCCATCCAACACCTTTAAGACGAAGTGGAGCGCCGACTGCAAGCCAGGCCTGATGGCCAACGTCAGTGCCTGACCTCACTTTTGCTCTTGTGGCTCAATGGGATGAAATCCCAGCAGCCAAGTCCCAACATCTTATGGACAGCCTCTGTGAAAAAGTGGAGGCTGATATAGCGGCAGATTAATGACCATGTTTATTGTAATGAGAATGTTTTTTATTGTATTCTCCTGTAAGGTAGTATTGGTTTTGAGAAGTGTTATATAAATAAGCTTTACTATTATTATCACATATCCGATCAGCCATTTTTACACATCCAACACACTGGATCTAATCCTGGAGGAGGCTCAGGAATTATCTTTTCATCCATAAAATACAGGATAAAGCATACAGTATGTGACGCGTTATGTAACATTTCTTTTTTAGTCTATGTCCATCTGTACACTATGTGAAATGTCCCTGTCAGTTCTGGTTGGTTTTCTGCCCTTATTGTCTAATTCAAATGGGGACTTTTACATTTTAAAATGAACATGCCCAACATTTTGATCCAAAACGACATCCTAACTTCACGTCTACAAATAAATAATCTTCAGGAAACCATTCAGGCTTTTGAACGAAGCTGAAAATGCAAAGTTTCTGTTCTTTTCCGTTACACTCTCTTCCTCTCCCAACTGATTTTCATTTATTGCAGTGCCTGAATCTACTTCATACTGCTAAATGCATTTTGACGGCCTGCATACAGTGTGCAACTGAGTTCTCTCAAAAGGAGGACAAAGATGAGTTTTTGTGTGAGTTTCTGACTCGGGAGGAAAATAAAACACTTCAGACTATTAGAACAGATCCAGGATTTCTAGGAAATTCATCCCGCGGTCATTCAAGGCAACAGTACTCTGTATTGGACACACCCTTGTGTGTGCGTGTGTGTGGCCCCATACTGGCTTGTGACCGTAATGGGTGGGTCCAGCGCAGTGCTTGAACATTTTTCTCTTCCTTTTACTTTCCACAGTCGTATGAAAATGTACTTAAAGCGTTTCTCTCTGCAGTTACTTGAATGAACAAACGGTTTCCTTTCACAGATGAACAAAACTATGCAAACACAAAAGATTATTCAGCTTCACCTTGAGCTATTTTCCTGCACAACTCTCTGGCTTCCTCATGCTGAGGACAAAAGGCACACAGGCACAGATACAGCAGACGTAATAGGATCAGCCGAGGCAGAGCTGTGCTGAAGTGGGCCTCTGGGTGTGCCAGGTGTGTCAGTAGAGAGAGACACATGAGTCTATATGGCTTTATCATTTTTATATCAAGAATTGTCCTTGGCTGAAAATCTTTGCCCATCTTGGTCTTATACTTGCAAATCATTCAAGATATTTAACCAACATGATTAACACAATCATGTGCTGTTATTGAAAACATCATGGGTTTGTCTTACATTCATAACCTTCTACATGACTGTACTTTGTCAAATGAAGAAGTGGCGTCATAAAAACAAGTAAGCAAACAAGTGAAAATCATGGATCCCCAAATTTTAGCAATGCTAGCAGGATAGCTCTTGGCATTGTTGCTCTGCTGGTCCACCACATTGTATCAACAGCTATTGGATAACTAGCATATTTTAGCATGCTAACAGAACAAACCAAGATGGCGAACATGGTAAACATTATATCAGCAAGTTAGCATTGTTAATTTCAACATGTAAGCATGCTGACATTAGCATTTAGCTGATATGTACTGTAGGTGGTTGACTCCCAGGGAATGAGTTGGGGGTGAAGGGTTTACGGCTGTTAGCCCTTAAAAAGCTGACAATCTGTAGATACAGAACATGTTTCTTCACAATACGGAGATGATACTTCCTGCCATGATGCAGAGGATGAATCGGAGGATGAATTGGTAAAAAGTAACAGCTAGGCCATCTCTTGTCCCTCTCAGCTCAGTGGCACCTCGTGCTAATTGTCATCATGCCATCAAGCCCATATTCACAGCAAAGAATGTCATCTTCCAGATTTATTTCGGTTTAATCCTATTATCCCTCTCAGGGTGAGCAATAATAGCATGACACGACTGAAACCACGAGTGTCTATACTCAAATGTATACTTGAGGGTTTGCGTGTGTGGGTGTGGTAAATTACCTTGAAGGAGCTGTGTACGAGGGTTTCGTCCAGGTCGATCACCACGCAGTTCTTGCCGTAATCATCTATACTGACCTCTGGCAGGAGGAACTTGGCTGGAGGCTGCAGAGACAATACACACCTTTTACATTATGGTGTATATACAGAGGTTCATAAGACGGAACAGGCTGCAATTTACACTCACACACACCCACACACACACACACACACACTCATAGTCATACTAAGGGTGTGATGATGACCTGCAGGGAGGTGTTACTTTGATACTTATCTGGGGTGTTTATCGTTGTAATATTGCAAAGTAGCTTAATAGTACTCCTTTCTAGTATTTAAAGAAGAATATTCAATCCAACTGTCAATCTTCAGAAAATTAATCTCCAACATGTTCTTTAATCAAAAGAGCTAAAATTTTCCTTAATTCCATTTTCTCTAATTACTCGCAGTCTTACTAAAAGCTGAAACTAGTTAACTTAAGGTGGGGCCTGAAATTAGTATTGCAATATTTATAAGATATTGATAATAAAATGAATGTTAGATGCAATGAACTGTCTTCAATTGTTGTGCATTACATCGGTCAAAAACATGTAAAACTAAATTAATATCTAGTCCTCTCTTTTCATTATCTGGATTTGGTACATTCTTGTGTGTGTGAAAGCAATATTGTATTTCATATAAAATACGGATTCATCTAATTATTATTTTTGTATTAATTATTGAGTTTTGACATTATTTTTCCTCAAGAATCCGTTAAATCATTTAGAACATAAAATTACACAAATAGTGAGGTCATGCCTTCAAATTTATTGCATAATTCAACCAACAGGCCAAACCCTTAATAGACTTAATTTAAAATGATAAAAATACTTCAAGAAAACAGCGGATACTCTTATGTGAGAAGCTGCATGGTGGGAATGTTTTTCCTTGACATCTTATATCAAAACTACTTCTCCATTTGGTAATATTATGACAATTTTTTCCAATTTTTGTTGTGCCTCTACGTGCGGTTCTACGGTACGAATCCCTGCTGATATTCTCTGTATTACCTCATGTTGACTGAGCTCTGTGACTGTGCTGCCTTCAGGGTCAGGGGGAGAAAGGAGAAAGGCTTGTGTCCTCTGCCAAGCAGGCCTGGGGTTACAGACAGGCACGGGGCAGATGGTGAGGCCATAGGGGGCACGCTCTCTCACACACACACACACACCTACACACACACACACACACACACACACACACACACCTATATAGAGGTATGGCGCAAGGACTCTGTCAATCTTACACATACACACACACTTGTGCTGCTGCTCAATATGCTACCCGTTCTCTGCATGTGTCTGTGTTTTCATGCTGTCCGTATTCATTATGTCTTATCACGAGACTGCATGCTGATGTATCATGGGAAGGATTCCCTGTGAGCAAGGACACTGAATGACAACCTGTCAGGCCGTGATGAATGTGATTACATGCAGGTTGAGCAAAGAAAGAGCGATTGACCGGGACCTTGACATTTTCACTCGCGAGCTGCACCGAGATAAAGAAGCTCTTCACCTGGAGCCACAGCCAGGAGGCGCTATCCCAAACTGATAACATCAACCCCAGTTTGTGTTTCATCTTTTCTTTTTGGTGCTCAAAATTAGAATCACAAAATAATATGTTTGTTGACATACATATATACACACACACACACACATATATATACACATATACATACATACAGTATATATATATATATATATATATATATACATATATATATACCAAGCCACACCTAAACATCTAATTGCAGCTACATTGTGACGTGTTAAAC
This sequence comes from Cebidichthys violaceus, assembly GCF_023349555.1. Lineage (NCBI taxonomy): Eukaryota > Metazoa > Chordata > Actinopteri > Perciformes > Stichaeidae > Cebidichthys > Cebidichthys violaceus. The sequence goes on from NW_027176794.1 coordinate 286,143, forward strand.
CATTTAATAAGTGTCTATAAAATGCTTAGTAGGGAGGGTTAAATTAAAGTGTTTATTTCAATGCCTGTGTGTTTTTATATATTTGTATATAACTGTACTTGGTAATAGTAAGACCAAGAAAGTAGCAACAAGTTTCAGAGACGTCTTATTTGTCTAGTTCTTATGTTGTTTTAAACTTTGAGTTACAGCAAAGAGCGACGCAGACAACCTGTCCAGGTCAGCTGGAGTTATTTAAGTCGCCTCTCAGAGTCCTCGCCCGGCCCCTGCCGGGAATACAAAGAGCAGACCTTATCGCCACATGCCCTTCCTGCCATTGAAGGGAGGTGTGGTGTAGTTTAAAGCTTGCCTGCGATGTGGGATGCTGTGAGTGTGAATATCCTATAATTACAGTAAACCACAGGCACAGCGTAGATTCCAAAATAACTGAATAAACTGCATGTTGAGCACAAACAAAGCAAGTGAATTTATAGAACAAACCATTGAAACCAAGCCCCCCATCTAATGGACAGTCAGCAGTTCATTGAGTTAATTGATTGATTGATTGATTTTACTTAATACAGACAAATACCTGATTTAATCAGGTGTTTTCAGGGCGAGTTATCCATTTGTTGATCCAAAATGCAGCTGTAAAGGTCCAGCTTAAGATTCAATGAATCTGATCTAATAAGGAAATCAATTTCATGTTCTGTTCCAGTGATTGGAGGAAAACAGGAGAAATGGACAAAAGGACAAAGCCTGAAATAAATCATATGATAATGAATGGATTTGGATTACTTCGACGGTAGGCGGCGCAAAAGCAAAGCCTCGAAAGCTGCCCGATTATCAGGATGGGAGAGTGCGAAAGAAAAATCACCTTTGTGCCAACATCCACATGCAGCTATACGATGAAGCACAGCACAGCAGAGGGAAGAGGTTACTGTGATGGAGCGAGATGAAGAAAAATGAAAGATAATAATACATACACTGGGGATGGGGATGACCTGGACCTGGTCACACTGGAGAAAATAAACAGAGAGAGAGAGAGAGAGAGAGAGACACACACACACAGGGTGGTAAAACCAAAAACCGCAAAACAGTGAAAAATCTTTGCGAGGAAGAAATTGACGACGTCTATATTGTAATCAACAAATGCGCAGAGAGAGAAAGCGGGAGAAGGACAGAGAAAATGGACGAATAGTACACACTGTGATAGTGAGAGCAACTTGCTGAAAAACAAACAGAGCTGCCATAGTAACAAACATGTCTGGCCAGAAATCCAGTACACTGCTGGGAGGGACTCCAAATATCAGACCCGGCGCTATAACAAGGCTTTTTATGGCGAGGTTCGTGAGGTTCACTCTAATTTAATGGGGACGCATTTTGTTAAGTTGGGGGTCCGGAAGCGGGTCAGTGCTGACCGCACGTATAGTGTCTGTAAAGGGCCACGCATTCCGCCCCTGAAAGAGAGACATTTACAGGTCAACCAGGAGTGGAAACGTGATATGACGTTGCTCCATTTATAGCCCAGCGTACCTGCCTTGGCAGCAGAACACCGTGTTTGCGGAGGAGCTCGGGGGTTTTGGCGCCTTTTCCCGTGGCCAGAACCTTTCGCTTCACACATCCTCACTACACTGGTCAGAGTGTGTGTGAGGAGAAGGGGGAGGCGTGGGTGCCAGGCAATCCATCACACCGGACACACACAAGGCCCACTTTATGGGGATTAAAGCGTGTGTGTGTGCGTGCGTGCGTACATGTGTTGTCATAGGTGTGTGGTAAGAGCGAGCGACTGTGTGTATGTGTGGGGCTTTCTGAGCTTCTCAGCGTGCTCTGCGTGTTATTTTGTGTGCGCGGTTGTGTGCGTAGGCAGATATCGAAGAATGCGAGATGGGAAGCGAGCCCGTATTTTCAAGCAGTGGATGGTAAACAACCTCTGGGTTCAGCGGGTTTGTAGCAGCTGGAAAAATTTGTGGAGGGAGCGCTCAGCGAGGCAGCACAGCGCCTCAGCTCTCTGCAGGGAAAGGCAAACCCTAACAAGCTCCCTGTAACAAAACCAAACAAATGTTTCTCGTTACCGGACCTCTCCACGCGAACTACGATTCCTGTTATAAAATATCAACTAATTCCCACAAGGTTTTTCTTTTCAGTCATGTGGATGCAAATGGAATGCAATTTGGGATCTGGCCGAGAATGATGCGAGAGAGAGAAAAATGAGCGTCACCTTGGGAGGGCTGCCGTTCTCCTCTGGCGGCGGGGCCAGAGAAAGTGTCTTTTTGTTGGCGGGTGGTGGCTCAACGTGGTAGTCATTGTAGTTGCGGAAGCAGCAGAAGAAGGGGCTGAAAATGCTCCGGCTGCGATGCTTCTTTAGGCTGCTGTTGGACTGGGAGACTGGAAGAGACAATAAAAGAAAGAGCCAGGTTATTTGCATATGGGAGCCAGTGAGGGAGGAAGCAATAGCACACTGTGAAGATACTCTGTTACATGTAAAGGTCCAGCATGTTGTTTGACATTTTATTTTTATCTGCTAAATGTACTCAAGGCAATAAAAGTAAAAGTACTGAAGGAGGACAAATATCCCTTTTTGCGTGTTATACTATATATATTATATAGCATAAATGGGATATATATGTATATTTCACTATGTGAGACATTGAATGGCTCTCCTGGCTTTGAATCAAGTGCTGATTTCTTTAGTGCCATTTCACAGCAATGTCACCTGTTGAGAGCAGGTATCATATTTTAAAGCATTTATATGAATGCAAAGCAAAAAAAAGACAGAAGTGATGCCCAGAGTTGCAGACAGACTGCATTTCCCATGCATCATCACATTATCGTGACAGAAGGGGCTGAGATGTATGTTGTTCAACACAGCGAGGGAGCACAGGGACAAAAATAGGCTTCCCAGAGTGCCCTCTGGGAAGGTAGTCAAGTTAATTAACATCAAGAAAGACGGAGACAGACGGATTAATATCACATATGTGAGAGAGACAGAATATATGACAACACAAGAAAGAAAATCTTTCACATTTAAGAGACCCTGAATGTAAAGACTGAAAACCACTGTACACATACAAGAGATTCCATATCTTGAACAGCTTGGATGCAAAACCATTTCAATTATTTGACTATATCTGACAGTAATTTAACCGAAACTATGGATTCACTTGGGAAAAAGAGTTAATCTGTGGCAGAGGGCTCGCAAAGCTCCGGAGAGAAAACATACACATATAGGTTCCTGGTTACATCATTCCTCCAGCGCCGTCTCTGAAGCTCATGGCCTACTTTCACACTCTTGTATTATAAATATTTTCTGTCTGTGAGGACGAGTGGATAAAAATAGAAATTTGGGCAGCTCCAGTACAAAGGCTAAAAATCTGACAGCGCAATTATCCTGAGGTGATCCTGAAGTAGAAATTCTGCCAGTTTAATTGCTTTAAAGGTAATTTCTAGGCATGGAAATCCCAAATCTGTTCGGGACTTTGAAGTGGCTGACTTTAGCTGGAATCATAATTTCCGTGCCTCGGAGCGGCCGTCACACAGCGTCCCTGTCGTCTTGTTAACGTGCTCATACAGCCGTGTGACACAGGCGGCCCAGTTAGCCATGCATGCTGAGGCTGTTTGCAGCCTGGTCGTGTTCTAAGAGCCTTCAGATGGGCTCCCGGATCTATCCTTGGGTCGCTCCGACTGGATCCGACAGGCCGCGGGCAGTCCGTCGTCTTTGTTCTCTCCCGTCTTTGTAGTCCAAAGCTCGCAGTGGCCCTTGCTCTTCCCCGATAGATGTTCCCATGAAGCCAAACAAACACAGCTATACGGTCGGAACAGGAAGGCAACATGCTGTGTTACTGAAATCTGCACGGTGATTGAAGGAGATGTTCTGTCCTTGTAGACTTGATGCACTCACTGCTGGTACAGCAAACAGTGAAAAGTACACCGACTAGACGTGTACACTCTATATTTCTTTATGCACGTCCACGAAAGTAAACTTGAGGAATTCATCTGATTAGAGAAAAGGCAAAACATCACACACTGAAAGCATTAACCCCATAAGAGCGAGGTCACCAATCACACACACACACACACACACACACACACACACACACACACACACACATACACATACACACACACACACACACACACACACACACACACACACACACACACAGAGAGTTGAGGAAGTCTCGTTAAGTCGCAGGGACTTAATGTGGTGGAATTAAATACATATGCCAAACGTTATACTGTGGCACGACCTTTAAAGAAAATTAACCAGAAAATGTAAAGGGTTGGTTCACCCAAATACGCTATAGTGTGAACTGCTAAAGCAGATTTGTTTTAATTTTAAGTGAGTGGAATATCCTTTGTGGGGCTCACAGCGGTGAACAATGGCACCTTTTTACTAAGGTTTATGAGCTGTATCTAATGGCTTTGTTAGTAGTTTAAAAATAATATAATTTATAGATGACTACGAGCAATTAATAAAAGCATTATTAGAAAGTGGTACAAAATCATTTTTTTTTGGCCATTTTTAAAGTTTCATTTTTTTAATAAGATGAACTCCACAAACAAAATTATGTTTACTTCATTCCCCTTGGTGGTGGCAAAGAAAAGCCAAACTATCTAGCAGTGAAATAAAAGGCTGTAATTGGACTATTTGACTCAGTAAGTTTCCAGTTTGGAGGGACCCTGAGTCCTCCCCTTAACGTTGGCCTCAAACCCCATGATGTCATTCTTCGCTCCTCCATTTTGAGACCCTCTACATTTTCCCGCCCTGGTCTGCTGCCCCCTGAAAAGCACCCCGAGAAAAGCAGGTGGGAGAGGGAGAGCGGGAGAGAGCGGGAAGAGGAGAAATGGGTGTAGAATGGGTGGAGAGAGTCACAGAGGCGAGGCAGCCTATACTCGAGCCTGATTCTTACTCCACCCCCTCCTGCACCACCACCCTACACAAACAGAGCTTTCCTTTCTCCCTCTGACACAAACAACATAGCTGAGAGTTGACTGCTGCCGGACGCCGAACACACACACACACACACACACACACACACACACACACACACACACACACACACAGCATATGTTCACATGTTCAGGCAAAGGGCCACGTGCACGGTTATCAACAAACCGCATACTTCACAGATTGACGCAAACTTTCTTCTTTCAATGTCCTTGTTCAGGAATGTGGCTGGAGTCGACTCGCCTTTCAGAGTAATGCTCTGAGAATAACAGCAAAAGGTTAAAGTGCAACATTTGCCATTACAAATGCAGGAGTCTTGAACTGCATTAACACAGCAGGAAGTTAAAATCAGCCAAATGAGACACTAAAGCACCCAGGAATCAGCCGATAGCCTGTGGTTCTGCTAATAAGGGATCCACCTCACTGAAGTCTAAGTAAAGGGTGTCGCATGCAATTGGTTTTACTGTATCTAACAAAAGCTCCCTGGAGAGAGAGAGAGATGAGGCCGAAGCCTCCTCAGAGCAGGTGTAGAATTATTTACCCACTGAATACACTTCATTCGATCAGCATATTCCCTTGATGCGAGAGCTGTAAAAAAAAACAACAACATCCCTTTAGGGCAGCGCCTGTGACGGTGCTCCTGCTAAACATTAGGTAACAACGATATAAGGCTGTCCAGTCAATCAGACCCAGCCGGGGCCCGGGCTATCTGTCACATGTTCAGGCACAACCACTAACAAGGCCGGAAGAGGGGGAAAACGCAGGAAATTCTCAGCATTCCTGACAGGAAGAGATAATCACCCCGTGACCCACAGCGTGGACTAATGCCAAGCTCCGAGAGGGAATATGATCCGCGGCTTAGCTCAAGACTTTTGAGGTGGCCTCTTTTTACTGTAGCTTTAAAAGCACATAAAGTATGCACCCAGTCAAAACACAACATGCCACATTTGAAATACGACAGCAGGTTTAAGTTTAGCTGCTAGATGACGTCTAAAAGGTTTATGTCAGGACATCCATCACTCTTGAGCCAAAGAGTGATGGATTAGTAATTTAGCAGGTCAATTCAGGTTTATTACAACTTGGCTCTTATTTTCATAACTAATGGAAATGATGTTCAAAACTATCAACATTGTGCTCACCAAGTTAACTGCTGAGATCTAGAAATATAACCACATTGCTACAACAAACGTCAGATTCGGCAAGACACACAAGGTTGGATGATCACACAGGTTTTACCCCCCCCCCCCCCCCCCCCCCCCCGAGCAATGTAATGTAAATCATAACATTATTAATTATTGTATAACTTGAACTTGATGCATTTTTCCTCCCGTTTGGTCCGACCGTGACAACATCTGAAATGTCAGAATTAAGCCCCGTGTGCAAAATAACATATTCATTAATACACTGGTATTGGTAGCGCCTGTGTGAGTGACAGACCTTGAACTGCACTTCAGCAGCAGTTAGTTGACTAGCCAGGCAGGTAAAGTGTACAGTACCTGGGGGGCACGAAGGTAAATGTGAAAACGATCCATTGTGCAGCTTAAATAATTAAGATGGAAAAAACGGGTCGGCTTTAAATGGCAGTGCTTCACATACACCAGAATAAAACAGCTGCCATGGGGATTTCAATGCAAAACAAGCCTTCCTGACATCGTGGCAAGGAGACACCGACAGACAAAAATGAGCCCATTCATCGCCTGAAACGGTGGGCATGCTTTTTCACATCATTTCCTACCTCCTCTCACTGAGATTTTGAGTGTGGGGTACCAGTTGTCTATGGCTTATATAACAACATGTGACGTAAAATACTTATTCGGCTGCAGCCAAAATGAAGAACAGTACTCTACACATACACACACACACACACACACACACACACACACACTGGCAGGTAATCCACTATTAGCCTGGAGCCTGGGATCTAATGTCTTGAGCTGACAACATTCAGAGGCAGAGAGAGCACCTGAGGAAGAAGCTGTTTCACTCACAGCAACAGACGAGCAGTGAGGGGGAACTCCTTGTTGTGCTTCAGCAAAATAACAGTGTGGAAGGAATCCCTGCAGTAATACACTATACTTCCAATAGGGACGACGCTAAGAAAGACACGTATCGTATTCTTAAGTTCAGACACTCGCTCATCTCTTTACTGTTTTATCCCTTTATTGTGAAAAATGCCCATCCCAAGTTCACAAAAGGTGTCAACTTTAAATATTGGGATTCTTTTGCTATAGCAGAATGGTTCTAGGGATGACAATGTTGGTCCATTGGTAGTTTTGAAATGTAGCTTGATAAAAGACTTAAATGATTAGTAAATCAATATATTTTACATTACATACATTAAAGCGAATGTTTTTTTCCAAAGTGACCATTTCCATTTATAGTCATCCACACATCAGGAGCCAGTTCAGCCGTTCGGTGTCTTGCTCAAGCACGCTTGAACATGTGGAGACCATGAGCCTCAAAGCCAGCCTTTACACCAACTCTATCTTTTGTTCATCCCAAAACACAGATTATTGATCGTTTTCACAAAAGAGGGGATCATAATTATAACAGATCGGCTTCTAAAACAACATTCACACCAAAGAGCCTCTCCTTCACAATCCACTTGGACACGTGTCTGCTGCTCGCTCCCCCCCCCCCTCACACACACACACACACACACACACACACACACACACACACACACACACACACACACACACACACACACACACACACACACACACACACACACACACACCAAATCCAAACAGCTGAGTGGAGTTAGGTAGCATCAGATGAGCTGAGCCTGACACTTCAGCCTGTGTGCGTTGACCCTGTCGAGGTCCGAGGGTTGGTGGGTTATGTGTGAGGCCATCAAGGCAGTAATAGCACAGTATGATAAAATAAACTCCTGCTAAGCCTCCTTACTTCACCGCATAGACAGCTGAGGGCAGAGTGAAAATTACAGGCTGTGGGGGTGCTGTACACTCAGTTCTAGCAGATGCCTTTAGTCACACTCACTGACCCTCAGCTGTCCCTCTGGCTATATTTCCTTACTTATCTGGGAGGATTCATATACGTATACAGATATATATATATATATATATATATATATATATACACACATACATATCCTACATGACCTTATGTAACTGACATTTATTCCATAACCCTGTTACGTTTGAAGTCAAGACATGGTTTGCTGAGATTTAAACACCTAAACCACTCGGTTGGCAGCCATGCATGTCGTACTGCAGGGTGCTAATTCTCCCAGCTGCTGCCGTGAACTCTGACACAAAGATGTGGGCTGGTCTGATCTTGCTTTCCAGCCTCAATGGTACAGCGACGTGGGCGCTGTGGTGGCGGTGCCTCCCGGAGGAGGAGGGGGGGGGCTGCTGCTTCTCGAGCACTCGGCGTAACGAAGAAGATGACAAGCGCGGGGGAATTAACCCACTGAGAGCTCAGGGAGAAATAATGAGGGAGATCTGACTGTTCTGCTGCAGTTACGCAACCGGCAGCAACACAGCCCACGCTGTTTGGGGCTGCGACAGTTTATTATTTATATATTCTTATCTACAACTGTGCGCACAATGCCAGAGGCTCAGTGACTGACGGGAAATCCTCCTTGCCTGTCGGTTAGCTAAAAAAAAACGTTATAAGATTTAATGTCAGATGGAATTAAAGGGCCAGTCTTAAGACTTCTCTTGAGTACAGACACGCTTGTACACTTGGTGTCCCCAGCGATGCTGTCCACGCAGCTGTAAAATTGATCCTGAGAGTTGATCCGGTGAGCTGTTAGTATGGAATTTAAAGGGGAACTCCAACAGTTTACTAGTGATCCTCCCATCTACAAGATGAACCAAAAACAAGATGGCAACGGCCACAATGTAGAGTTCTTCAAAGGCTTCAATACGGCAGTCCACAAACCAATGAGTGACATCAAGGCGACTACGTCCACTTCTTATATACAGCCTATTGGTAAACCCTCCCTGCTTGGTAAATGACCACCTCTTTTAAACCTCTATGACGAAGCCCTGCGTGTGTGTTGTTGCTGCTACAGTTTCCCCGAGCCTCTGCTCTCAGAGAGACGTTCATCTCTACACTTCCACACACAGCATGTCCTACTTTGTGCCCCTTGAGATTCATAGCTAAACAGTATTCACCTTTACCTCTTGAGAGGCAGAAAAGTAATCCCTCGTTGTGTCTTTTACAGCCTCCATACTCGTGCATTTGCTTACCCCTTGCTCGTCGATTAAAAAAATGCTCTACTGTCAAACATCGGACAAAGTGGCACGCAGCATAATTCAGGAAGGGTGACAGAAAATCATTTTGGACTAAACATGATCTCCCTTTTAGATAGCCAATTACTGGTGATGAATGCCAGCCAGAAGAGGGCAAAATATGCAGGAAGGCCATCACCTTGTCAGAGCCAGGCTGGGTACCTGGCTGCAACCCAAGAGACACACAGATGCTATTTGAGCATTTTCTCCTGCTTTCGCTTCTTGATTCCCCCCCCCCACACACACACCCACACACACACTCGTTTCTCCTTGACCCCTACCTTTCTTTGATTGTATTGATCTGTTTTGACAACATCTGTTTGGCTGGATGGATGCTCGATTAATCCTAGCTTGTGGCGTGTCCGAGTCCACGCTCAACAGCCCCGTTTAAAAAAAAAAAAACAGGCTTTAGAGCAGCAGCATCCAGGGCTTCTGTGGCCGTGTGGAAGGCGATTCTTTTACTCCGTAGGGATTGTGGCTTTTGGAGCATTAATAATGGTCTTCACTGACTCACAGCCATTGAATGCCAAAGTGTCAAGAAATACAGGAAAGGCATGCGTGATGTAATCCCACAACAATGCTGTGCGTTTCAAATCGAGACACGACAAGCATGCAGCAGAAGAGTGTCAGTCGTTTGTCTTCTGTATTCATTTAAGCGAAGTTTGAAGAGCTGAAAGCCACTGACAGCTGCAGTCAATTAAGCTAAAAACTGGAAAACAGACACAAGACGCTTAGTATGGATGGAGTTCTTCTGTTATCCTGCACTAAAATGTATATTTTATCATTCAAATCAATATAAACTAGATTATGTATGAGTGCAATCACAACCCATCAGCGCTCAGGATGAAGATGTACTGGGCAGAATGTCATTTTATCAAGAATCTACTAGAAATCCTACTAATAGCCTCTTCAAAGCCAAGGCTGGACATTTTGAAGTATAGAGGTTGCTCCAAAACAAACAAACAAACAAACACAGCGTATGAGCTACACTTGAGGCAACATTCAAACATAAAACTTTCCCACAATGCAGTCGAACATACGGTCCAAAGCACACAGACATAAAAAGAGGCCCAGAAAAACCCCAAAGCGTATGGTGTGTGCAGCAAAACCAAACTAAAGGAATAACAAAATACTTTACTGAGAGCAGAGAAATGTTGAGCAGGCACACGTACATTCCTTGAAACTGGCCAATCACATATATACACACACACACACTTTATATATATATATATATATATATATGTGTGTATATATATATATATATACATATACACACACACACACACATACATATATATATATATATATATATATACACACACACACACACACACACACGCATGCATGCATGTGTATATATATATAACAACAAGAGTCATGTGGATCTGTTGGCTCTACTGAACACACATACTGGCAGCATATCAACAATATAGTCTGTAACCAGATTTAAGAACAAGTCAAATGATGTTAAAGCTCTATTTTAGTGCAGAGACTTCACAGAAGCAGCAACTCTGTTCTCTTTCTTTCCAGTTAAAACTGCATTCAGAGTGATGGTTTAAGTATTCACAGTCAGCCAGTGTGGGAGTGAAGAAAGCGTCAACCCACACTCTTTTCCCCTGTGGCCTCTCCGGGGACGGGTTGCAGTGCGATTGCATCTCCTTCACCGTGTCTCACAATCCACAGATCTTTACAGACTGCCTCGTAATTAAGGACCAATTCGCAGAGTTTTTGTGTTCCAACCTGATTCTTTATTGTGAAATCTGACATAAATCTTCCTAATGCATTCTGTGTCACAATAGATAACCCTCATTGTCTCAAAGTACACCATGAAGGAAATGCATAAGAGAGGCATTAGAGATATAGAGCTTATAGGGCTGCTACTTGGCTAGCTTCTAGATAGCCCAATATAGGTTCACTGTTAAGACATTTCATTCTTTAAATTAAAGATTGACCTAATATCAGTCTACTTTCATCACTTTTTGATAAAGAAATATCTGTTTGACTGGTCGTGTCGAAGCAGAGGGCTAGGTTAGCATAAACAATGAAAGCAGGGGGAAACAACTTGCTTTGTTTGTTTTTTATACTTCATATTCTGTACATATTAGGCAAACGAGATGTGATCACATATTATAGTGAGCTTTAGAGGTGGTAGGTGGATTTTTAGCGTTTTATCTAACTCTTGGCAAACAAACAGCTGTTTTTAAAAATGCTAAGCAATTACTGTGTATAAATTCATCATTATGGATTTTTCTCTTGACAGTACTTAAAAAAAAAAAAAATGACACAATGACATCAGCAGGGAGATGTGAACATAAACTATGACTTTTAGGCCTCGTTTCCAACATAAAATAAGAGACTAATACATCAACAACCACCCAAAGGAGCCACTATTGATGATGGACTGTCTATGAGCTCAAACATAACGTCAAATTCAGTGTTGGCGAGTCCATTGCGGTTAATTACAATGACAAGCAAGCTCTGTGCGGAGTAACAAAAAACGTACTACAATAATACATTTATTTGCTACTCACAGCTGTAAAAACATTTCATTGCCTCTCGTTGGGGGACTGTATGAATGCAAAAGACATAAAAGACATAAATTAAGACAATCCCACAACTTCCACTTCAGGCATGTTCATCCACAAACACACTGAGGCCGGTCCCGCACAGTTAACAAGCTTACCAGTCAAGGGGCTTAGGCATGGAAGAAAAACATTCAACTCTTCCCAATCAGCTGCCCAGTATAGTATTGGACTAAAGTAATAAAGATGTGTCCAACACTCCAACACTTCCCTGGAGGTGCAGATAATCAGCTTTTCTGAGCAGCATCGGTTGAAATAGACTCATAAATCTGTAATAGGGGACTTGCACTTCAGAGCCTCCCTCTTTCTCCAAGTCAACATGGTGCTCTGAATATTGACTTCACTGTAGGCACATAGCAATCCAATGTGCTTCTTAAGAGAGGTGGAAGGCTTGTGAACGACATACTGCGCGCTCAAAACATATCTAAGAAATCCACGCCACCTATGGCCGAGTTAAAGATGGTAATCCTCCTCTACAGAGTCCGGTCATGACAGCAGAGTGCTGTACACAGCGGAGCGGCCGGTTGTGCCAGGGACTCTGGGGAAGCCAAAACTCACAATAGCGCCCTAACTGTGCTGCACACACCCCTGCAGGTGTGGTCCACACATCATAAACACTTTATTAATGTACAGCAGCACGTTCCAGAAACAACCTCAAATGTCAAGCGCGCATGAAATCACAGGCTTTTCTCCAGATTAATATATATAATTACAGCTTCAGTATTTTTTTTTAATCTAATTTTCTTTCTGGCAATGCAAAGATTTTCTAACCAACAAGCCTTTGGGTGAATCATTTTAACATGCCATACATAAATCCCGGTGCCTGCTGCTCCTCCTCGTCTATGCTTCTTCTGAAATTATATATCTCATCACCTTTGAAGACATTCCCATAAACCAGACAGAGTACCTTGACCCGTTTTTTAAAAGGCTGGACGTTAATGAGCTCTGTGACACTGTCTTGCTGCAGCCTTGAGATGCCATTGGAGTAATGACATGGGGGAATGGCCAATTATGTCTCTTCAGGACAACGCATATTACTCAGTCTCAGCCCAAAAAACCATGCATGCAATCAAAACAATTATAGTTTGTGTTTGTTGTTTTCCCCCCGCAGTACTAAGTGATTACAAAAATTAAAAAAAAATGATTTTACAAGAACTCCAGGAGAACCATTAAGCCGTGTGACAAACTAAACTGACAAACACATAGCTGTGCAACACTAGAGCAAACCGAAAGAACAGGAATGACGATATTATGTTTTCTTATCGAGAACAAAGACCATGAAAAGACCAAAACCAATGACAAACTAACAAGAGTTGTCTCTGTACCCAGAGACTGCATATAGCTTGTTTCTATGTGCCATAGAGCTCTATTGTTCTTTGAACATATTTTATCATTACCAAGAACATTCCAAGTGAAAATAGTCCCCAGCAATTTACTCTTACGAGTAGTAAGATCCACAGTGCCAGAGCTTTTTAGGATTTAAAAATGTAAATATATGTTTGTGACCCGTTTTTAAAGATGTAAGTCTTCAGTAGTAACAAATGGGCTCGAGGTTGGAACAGCCAGAGACAGGTAAGCAAGAAAGTGTTGAGGGACTGATTAACACGGCCTATAAAAAATAAAGAACATCACTAAACGTAGCCAATATTTGCAAAAAACTAATTAGGCGTCAACCAGGAGCACCTAAACACATCTTTCACGATCCGTTTTAGTCTAAGCGTCCGCCATCGCTCACAGTGCAGCAGTGAAGAGCTAAACTCAGATTTGACCTAATCTGATTAGGTTAAACAGCTCGTCCATCGATACCCGTCGGACTGAGAAGTTATCAGACTAAAGCCTCAAAGATGTGCAGAGTGAGACGGAGGCTGGCCGCCCTGTGACTCCCTGTGCGCTGTTAGTCCAGTCGTTGCATTGCATTGCATCAGATCCTGCAAAGTAAAAAGGTCTGCCAAATGAAAAGCCTCATTTGGGTTTTCTCAACCTCCTCCTCCTTATGTGCTGGTTCCTGTGAAATATCTGGCCTTAAAAGTAGTACGACATTGCTGTTTTATCTAAGAAAAAAAAAAAATGACACTGGGATCCAAGCAATGGTCTGAATGTGTCCACAATTATCTATCTGATAAAGTTCACCTCCAACACAGGGAACAAATAGCCTTGTATCCACCATCAGTATGACACCACCCACACCCACATTATGATTCCAACCCTCACCTCATTTAACATAATCCATAATGCATAAAGATATATTCTCCACCTGACCAAACGTCTAAAAGAACTTGGCTCTAATGAATTACTACGTCTTTGCTTGGAATGAAACTGATAGGACTCTGAAAATAGCCTGCCCGTGTTCTGAAATATTCAGCGTGTGTGTGTGTGTGTGTGTGTGTGTGTGTGTTCTTCAGCGCAGCCCGAGCAGGTCACAGAGTAACTGTCCTGGACAACAAGCGCTGTTTGTTGTCTGCATTGACAGAGTCAGTGGTGAGCGGCAGGGACTCTATTCAGGAAGCTCCCTGGTGATACTCTGTGTGTGTGTGTGTGTGTGTGTGTGTGTGTGTGTGTGTGTGTGTGTGTGTGTGTGTGTGTGTGTGTGTGTGTGTGTGTGTGTGTGTGTGTGTGTGTGTGTCGTGTCCTCTCTGGTCAGCGGCTGACCCTGGATTTCATCCCGCCAGATTAATTGTCGGATTCCACATGTCATCTGGGATTTGCTGTTCGAGACAAGCAGGATGTTGCAGACAAGAAAGTGTGGGAACTCTGTGCGAGCGATTAAAAATGTGCTAAAAACCTGCAGTTTTATTTGTCTTCTAACAAATTTCCTGGATGATGCTTCATCACTTCAGTCGGCAGAGAAGCCGTGCGTTTGCCGTTAGTGATTGTTTTCATTGATTTGTTTATGAAGGTTTTAATTATTGAGGTGGCACCACAGGATTAGAGGAAGCTGAAGAGGAAAAGGAAATATCGGGAACGTGTCATTGGATCAATCAGAATTGATCTGGCCGCCGTGATCACGCAGGTCAGTCCTAGAGTCACTTCAAGCAAAGAAGATGAGATGTTAACGTAACGTCTCAGCCTCACTTCTGATCTAGAATTAGTGTTCAGGGTCCTGTTAGTGTCCAGATCTTCATTTCATGACCGCCGGCCAGGAGATCAACGAGTCAGAGTGTATCGTGTATGTCAGTGTTGCTCAGCAGAGGTGATGCAGGAAGGAGACCTTTTCCTCAACAGAGCACTGGGTGTAGCAGGAAGTTGTGGTCCCTCTGGCCTCCAGGCACCCTGGCTCAGTGGGATGGGTGCTGGTGGTGGGGGGGAATGTCAGGGCCCTGAGCTCCGATCAACCATGCCCTCCTGCTACAGCCTCCCGCGGACCCCTGTGTATCCCACGTGTGGTTACACAGAACTCCAAAGCCAGATTTTCTTGTGTGACTGTCCTGCACAGACTAGAGAACCCCCCCACCCCTCTCAAAGTTAATGAAAACTGGAAAGCTCTTGACTCATGAGGGGGATTTGTCATTGATGGCATCACCACATGGTGAAGTTGCGACTCTTGTGCAAAACAACAGAGAGAAAATGTGTTTTCGTTCAGCCGCTGTAATCTGTCGAGCAGCTGTTGTTTTCAGGCACTTTTTTTTCTTCTTCTTACACATCTGGAAGTGGACATTTCTGACCTTTGTTAACAGACGTCGTCGGTCGGCTATTTGACGATTATTGGTTTTATTATCTTTAAGCACTGTACAGGGGAGCTGACGATGCCTTTCAACATTATCATGCTTCAGTGAGGTGCTTTTATTCTAAGATAGACAGAAAAAAATACAGAAAGCTAAATATATGTGTGTATCCAATGTGATTACTGGCTTTTGGATAATAAAAAAAAAGAGAAACAAGACGTCCCATGTGTACAATCAAATATGTCCCTGCTTAAGGACTTAAATTGGCGTTTTTCTTCATGCACCATAGCCAAACTGTTGACCTCTGATCACTGGTGGTGATATTGGTAGTACACCAGGCATTTTACAGAGCCTGTGCATACTGGGATGTCGCCAGTGCAAAAAGGAGCAGAGTACCCGCCCCCTGTAGTAAAACCCAGCTCACTCCAAAACACACACATATATATGATCACGTTCAAAGTCGCACCAAGTTTAACATTTTAAATGAGCTTTGGTTTAGCTCAAATGAAGCCCACTAAAGTTACGCTCCAAACATGACATCTACAGCCGATGTGGACAGGGCTCTCCATGTTTCTCTGCTTCAGATGAACAATGGAGGTTCTCCGTCGACACTCTCTTGCTGTTGAGCCCGGTATCCTCTCTGCACCGAGGGCTGCAGATCACATTTGGCAACCGAGCAACGTGAATATTCTACAGCTGGAAATCCAAATTAAAATCGCGCGCGCACGTGTGTGTGTGTGTGTGTGTGTGTGTGTGTGTGTGTGTGTTTGTGTGTGCGCGCGTGTGTGTGTGTGTGTCTGCGCGCGCGCGTGCGTTTGTGGCATTTTGCGATTTCTGTGCGTCTTACCTTTATCTGGACTTGAACAAATGCTCTCCTCCTCTTTCGGATTTGCAACCTGTGTTATTATGGACGTGTTGTCCATGGAAACGAGATGTTATGCACCTTCGGCCGCACCGTTTTATTCCTTGGCAAACATTACCGAGCGCACTACAGTCCCCTGGCTGCGTGCGCGGGCTAAAGCGTCCGCTGTTTGCAGCATTAAAATCCCATTTCATTCGAAGCGTGCAGTCCCATATCTCCCCCCACCCCGGAGCTCACGAACAAGACGAAATGTCAGTGAGAATAATCGTCCGAACATCCGAGGTGACAGTCCGACGTGCAGGGGACAAACAAAGCGTCAGTCCTGCATTGAAGTCGTGTGCGTCCGCTGTTGCAGGCAGCATAGCACCCCGCCTGCTGCTGCTGCTGCTGCTGCTACTGTACGCTCCGGTTTCAATCCACACACTATAATATCAACTGCGTGATACGGTTACGATGTTTACCCAGATATGGCGACCGTCCTCCTGCCACAGTGCCATACAAGCTCACTACAACAACACGCCTTCAGTATTTTGTATTATCCTGCTCAGTCCGGACTGGAAAGAAAAAAACCGCTCAGTCCGCCCACCACTCTGAGCTTTATAGGCTCAGGGCAGATTTACAGGAACTGATTTTACAAGATAATATGTTTCTAAACGTTTCACTTGTTTGTTAATATTTGGCACTGGAAATTTGGAAGCATTTTAGAAATACTGAGGTCAAGAGTTCATTTTTATGTTTTTTCTTCTCCTTTTTTACATTTTCTATATTCACTTAACTGCTTAATTAAACGTATTCTGGTATGATTGACTTAAAGTTGTTTTAAAGCCTTCCCCCAAATGCCAGGAATATTTTAAAGACACATTTTTAGGGCCACTTGAAGAATTTTGACGCAAAAATAAAAATCCAGCTTTAAAATGTTCAGATTCTCTGAAACAACACAGAGGACCTGACCTTGGTGTCCTCAATGGTGTCTACGGCCCAGTGCAACACATCTACAAGCAGGTCTATATACAAGCACATGACGGGTCAGTTTCTATGGATAAAACATATCTCTAATGATATTGTGAGTATGTAAAATATCCCCATTTTGTTTTATTAGATTAAATTGTTGAATTTGAATTTGATTTGAATCCACTCACACGATACTTAAATATCACTTTTTAGTAAGACACCCAAGTTGTAACTAATGACTTTATTCACAAATAATTGACTAATTAATATGAATAACGTTGGGGTTGCCAGGTTCTCTTTTGCTGATGTTTGTCTTTCAATGTGACACAAGCTCTATCTTTTCAGCTCTCCTTCCAACTGAAGTCCCCACAGACCACAGAGGTATAGCCTCGTCATATCTCACATTTATTTATCATTCCAATTTTCCATGACTTTCTCAATCAATGTATTCGTAATGACTTTGCATCATTGTTTTTGTTGTTATTAGTGGGGACCCTTGTCGAAAGCACCCAAATGGAGCCTATGCAGTTTTAATAGATATAATAGAAACGATTGATTAAATGTTTGCAGTGGGTCCTTAGTCAAGGTATCACAAACTATCGGGGGGGGGCTGCATATTTTTACAAAATATGCAGCTTAATTTCAAACTCCAAAAATGCTTAATAGCTTACATTTAGACGACGCTACTTGATTTCCCATAATGCAATTCAAGAGCATTTTTTTTTGTCAGAGCTTTACTGATAAATTACCATTTCTTTCTAACTCCATAACACAGGATTTGGTTAAATATAAATACTCTCAAAGCCCATGCTGAGATAACCCTGACGACATCACTATGACATCATCAGGGTTATTTTCTCAGACTTGACCAAAGCTCCTCCAGAGCCACTGAATGCTTCATACAATCAGTGTAAAATCGGTCAACTGCCCTTTTCATCTGTTGTTTACATCCTGTAGCCTATTCCCCATCTCTTGAACTGATATCCACCTGTGCACCGCAGACCTAACCCTCCACACGCACTGACAAACAAACATTATTCAAGCTATTTCAGTCTCGGTGGACCGTAGAATAACAACAAGGGAGACAAAGTGGTTTTCTGGTGCGTTGCCAGCAGTGACGCGTCTGAGTGGTCCGTCCCTCTTCACCTTCGCTGTCACTTTAATGGAGCCGAGGCCCACACGGCCCTCAATGACCCCACCTGAGAGACAAGTGCACAGCATGATGGCAGATGGACAGGAGGAAAACAGCAGTAAGTGCAGGCTGTCATCTGTTGATGCTGCTCATAATTAACACGTAATCTCCCAGCCCGACATGACGCTCTCCATGTGGGTCGGTGCCTCTGCCCTGATGTTTACAGTAATGTGTGCTTACAACTGACACCGCAACACGGGTCTCTGAGCCACTTTGCACAATCACAATCACTTCTCAGCACTTGACAATCGGTGTCAGGTTACTGTGTCTGCCACTTGAAATGTGATGACGCAGAGCTCGTAAGTACAGAGAGGTTACTTGAAATAGACTGAACGAACAATTCCTCAAAAGGAAAACAAGAATGAGATGGAGAGAAAATAAATTCAGAGTTTTACAGCAAACATTTGAGTATCAGAGCCTGTTTATTGCAAGGGAAAGATTGGTGGTTCATTCATTGATGTATTTTAAGCAGAAATAATCAATATTTTGATGTCACAAACCCACAGAGAATCATCACCTCACTCTGCAGTTGCCCTCTGCGAGAGGGAGCTTTTTTATTTGGAGTCATTGTTTTGGATTTCTGCCTCACAACTTTACTTTCATTCTCATTGCATCGTTTCTGTTCATAGCCAAAAGGCTAAAAACCAACTGTACACTTTCTTGCCAAGCATTAAACAGCGCACAAAGTTAGCGACTAGCTGGTGAACATAGTGGAGCATTTAGCAGCTAAAGAGACGGATACTTCCCTCAGGAGTTGGTGGAGACCAAAACAGAGCTAAAAGAGAGTGAATATTGCATGTTGCACAACATTCATCAAGTGGCAAGAAACACTACTCCAAATAAGTGCTGTAGATGTGTATGTAGTCGGTAACAGTTGGTTTAACAAGTTTGCATTATCACTGTAAAAGGTGATATGTCAGTTTTGAGTTCACAGCTTCATTTCACTGCCGCCTAGTGGCAGAAAATCAATTACTGTCCTGCAAGGTGATTAACACCTGCTACAGAAGATGTATACAAACCTGGCAAGCCATACATTGATGGTTGATTCATAAAGTAATTAGTTACAATAAATAAACTCTTTATAAAGCATTACATATTAGAACGTTTTACAACAACGGCTTGAATCTGTGGGTACTTTTCTGGTTCACACGTATTAGATGACCTTAGGTTGATCTTTTATTTGTAATATCAAGGTTGATTATGTATTAAAAAACATTCAGTTTAACAACAGTCAGTATTGAATGACATCAGCACAGCACTTAAGAGCTTGCTGGGGACACAGATAATCGCTCTTTGAAAAATCCCAGCTGCAGGGCACAAACACTTCCTCGCCCTCTTGTTGGTAAAGGGCGTGAGCGTCAAAGAGATAACGTAAAACCCCGCCCACGACCAACCGATGCTACCTTAAGACATGAGGCCGAACACTGGAGCATTCACAGCTTGATCATTGACATCAAACCTCGCTGGCCTCTGACGTTTCTCTTTCCCTCAAGCAACGTATTTCGGTTGATGAATAATTAAAATTATTATGGGCTTGATATAAGCTTTGATAGGACACAGATGATCTCTCTCACCGCCTTCAAGTAGCTTACATCTGGTGCGCTGTCAGACTGCGAAGTCCTTGAATGTTTTATGAACGTGGGTGTAATTCAGGAAGGAATTGGAATCTCAAAATCCTCTTTCTGCACTAGTCTTTTTCATATGGTTTCCCTAAAGATGTTGAGCCTTTGAGGTCCACCCCACATAAACAATAACATGGTACATCTAGTAAATTAATGAATTATTGAACGGGGCCAACCGGGCACAGGTCAAGGGGCCACGCTTGCCTTCACCTACAAAATGTAACTCAAAAAGACACATTCAAATCAGGTAGAGATTCAAAATGACTACAAAGAGACACAAAATGACAACAAAGAGACACAAAAACCCTGTCTTCTTGTCAGTGTCTTGTGCCTATGTAGGAGAGGTGATGGTCCCATGTCTCAGAATGCGTCCATGATCATCACTTATGATGTGAAGCAATGTGTCCTTGATATTATATGCATAAAGGTACTTCGTTTAATATCTAGATGGTATAAATACCTCCTAGCAGAATCCAGATGTTTTGCAGATTAAAACCATAATGCCCAATTATTCTTTAACTGTCAAAACGTCTTCAAAAGTTTAAAAATGATGTGCACAATGAGCAATTAAAAAAACGTAATAGGATTTTTTTGGGCGTTGTAGGATTTGCGTCTGAAGAGACATGGAATGACGACAAAAAATCATAAGTTTGCCTCTGATGCCACCTTGTGGAATAAATAAACTGGCAAGAAGCTCTTCTCAAACAACCCTATTATTAGACATGTGGACACGTTTAGAACGATTATGTAACATATGCCCTGTGTTTTAATTCAGTAGTTAATCCCTAACTCAAAATATGCATTCATCATCATAATCAGACGTATTAAAAAATGGACATCTAGTCATCACCATAATGCTGGAAACGTCTTCTTACAGGAACTGTATGTTAGGAGAAGAGGACTAGCTGTTTAATTATTTGATTGCTGCTTCTTCTGCTGCTACCGATTTCATATTTTCCATTTCATTGTTCTAACTATTTTTTAATGTGTTTCTAAATCCAATCAC
Organism: Cebidichthys violaceus; assembly: GCF_023349555.1. Taxonomy (NCBI): domain Eukaryota; kingdom Metazoa; phylum Chordata; class Actinopteri; order Perciformes; family Stichaeidae; genus Cebidichthys; species Cebidichthys violaceus. The sequence goes on from NW_027176794.1 coordinate 307,209, forward strand.
CTTCACTACAGTAGATGAGAACATGTGTGTAACCAGATTTAGGACATTTTGTACAGGTTACAGTAGGAAAAACCTCGGTGTGAATAATACATTTAGCTGCTTCCGTTTCAGGGTCTTGTTGTTGTGCATGCTGGCTCACTGGGACGTTTCAATAGAGCACAGCCATTGTTAATGTTATTAGTAACACTTGTGCTTTTCCTACACCGACAGGTCAAAATGTTTGCTATGGAAAAAAAGTCAGTTTGATCCATGAAAGAGCAGCACACTGACTCTGAATAACAGACTTAAAATATGTTGAGAAACCAGCAATCAATCATACGTCAGGAAATCTTTCCATCAATGAGGGGTGTTAAAAAAAGATTGAAACTATAAAGGTCCCGCCTTGTCGTTCCTCTGTAAAATCAGGCCGAGATGAGATTTGAGCCCCGGGGATATGCGAAGTGTCTGGGACTTATCTCATGGGACTCCTCGTCTTTACAAAGAGGCAATTCTGGCAGAGCAGATATCACAGGATAGATTATTTGTGGGGATTCGACGGTATACGTGAGGTTTGTATTAAATCTGCTTTCCTGCTCTACAATGTTACCAAGACTCTGGAGGAACAAAGAGGATCTGAACAAATGTACCTCCTCCATTCCTCACCAGTGATGGAGAAGCTACTCAAGAGGAATGTTTGGAAGAACTTGAACAGGAAAGCGGTTTTGTTATTATTGCACTTGCAAATGTTGGACTGCTGAAGTTGCAATTCATGCAAAAAAAAAAAATAACTCTTTCATGATGTTTCAAAGCTTGCTGTATGTAGTCCTAAAATGAACAGAAAACATCACAGTTGTATGCCCGTGTCCAGTAAGTGCTGGTTGTTTTAATTGAAATCGTTAAATATCTCAATCCTATCTGCCAGAAAACTGGAATGGTGGAAGCCTCCTTCCCCCGACGACAACAACCCGATTACATTTTCTCCCTTTTAAAAACATAGTGACGTGTTCATACATGGATGAAATGCAGCTCATCGGAGAAACCGTCCCGTGTAAGCTTTCCACAACTGGTAGATATGATGGATACATGACATTTTAGTGATTGCAGTGGCGTAGAACACAAGGAGGGCTCGGTGCACCACTATAGCTCATCACAATACAGTTGCATTATTCTTCCTGGTGATGCAGATGCAACAAGTCTGTGGATTTTCGTGGAGCGACTGGCAGGCGAGTGAGCTTTACTCTTCAACCGTTTCCTTCTTGCTGGTCTCCTGTCCTTCAAAGATGGGGTACTTGCTCTCCACTTCCGCCCAGGTCAATGTGGCGTTGGCCAAATCCCGAATAATCACAGGCAGCTCGCTGACCTGAGGAGAGAAAGATGTGTTTTTTATTATTTGTGTTAAATGGTGTGTGTAATTACAGTTGAACGCTGCTGTTGTTCTCTCTTTTGACAGCTGTATTGATTTGAGTTAGGCAATATGACTGTTGTTTTTTTTACAGTGACAGTATTACAAAGTTGAAACTGGATACGCCACTCAAAACATGCTTCTACCTCTTTTCACTCTATTGGCAATGTAAGAGGACATATCTTAATAAAGAAACATTTGGTGTGTTGCCTATTTTTTTCTGCGTGGTGTTCGCTGATCTCGGCAAAACTCGATCCGTCGATAATCATATTGACTCGAGCCCTGCAGTCTCTCACACTCGAGAGAACCCTCGAGGCTCTGAGGGTTCAGGGTTTAAGGGGAACGTTGGGGATTGGGCCACAGATCTTGTTTGTAAGTTTGGTAAAAAAACAAAACGTGTGAGTTTATCCCAGTAATGATGGTATTACTTGAACCTAAAAGAAAACCCCCAGAAACAAGTGAACTTGTGCTGTACCTCGGCTCTGATCTGCCTCATGGAGTCGCGGTCCCTCAGCGTGGCCGTGTGAGGCGTCTTGTTCACCGTGTCGAAGTCGATGGTGATGCCAAACGCCACTCCGATCTCGTCCGTCCTGGCGTAACGCCGGCCGATGGATCCCGCGGAGTCGTCCACCTTGTGAGACACGCCGTTTTTGGTCATCGCCTCAGCTAAGAGGGAGAAAGAGAGAAAAATAGTAGTTGACAAGTTGAGTTAATAAGTTAAGACAGCGACAGCAGCAGCAGCAGCAGCGGCACATGCAGACAGAAATAGAACACAAACTTTATCATTATGTGGGCACTTACATAACTCCCTCACGAAGGGCATGAATTCCTGGTTTTGACTCAGAGGCAGGACGGAACATTTGTATGGAGCTACAGTAGCTGGGAAGCTGAAGTACTGAAGAGAAGGGAAACAAAGATTTCAGTAAATGAAGGAAACCAGCTTTTAAACTCAATCACAAAAACAGTTATCAAATCATAAAGCGATCACTTTTGGCAGCTAAGTAGGGCTTTTACAACGAGGCAGCTGCTGCTGTGTGACATGTATTAAAAAGGGTTAAATTAGCCTTTTATGTGGATTTCCAATCAGCGTTGATCAGTTTGTTACACGTTGAGGGGGCAAGTGAAGCAAGAAGTTCCTCAGCATGAGCTATATTGACAGAGTTTCCGTGTCAGCAGTGCCTACATGTACCAGGATGCATTGCGTCGGCCACATCCTCCTCCACGGCTCATGACGCCGCAGCATTTCTTTTGTCTGCAGCCTTACTTGTCAATACAGCACGCACTGAGGAAGTCATTGCTTCAATCGACTACATTTACCATCAACACTGATTGGACATGCACATCAAAATAAAGTGTCAATTAAATAAGTGTTCACTAAATAGTGAGGATTCAGGACAACACTCTACGATAATCATTATCGACTCACCGTTCTTTGTTCATCACCTTCTCTGACATGGAATGTGTGCTCAAAGATGGTGTACATGATCCTACCGATGCCGAAGGAGGGCTCGATTACATTGGGAACAACTTCCTCCACTGTGGACGACAAAGACGGATGCGTGTTATTGAAGCCGTAGCGCCGACGTATCCCCGACATAATCCTGTATCAAGACCCCCCCTTGAGAGATTCAACATGAAACTAAACAAAATAAAATGACTAAATCTCACCATGCAGAGTCTTCTGGAATCTCTTCACACCGACCATGTCCTTTGTGAGTTTGAAGGTCTTGCCTTCGGACTCGATGGTGAACTCTCTGTGGAGTAAAAGACAAAACGCTGACTGTGCTGCCAATGACAAAACCACAACCTTTCATCAGGCCGCCATACATGCTACATAGCACTCACCCAGTCTCATTGAGCAGCTGCTCCTGCTCTGTAATGAAGCACTCGTCACACGCAGACAGATACTCCATGGCTATCTTAGCATCCTTCTTGTACGCCTTTCCGATGGCTCCTTTGTTGGGCTCGAACTGGACGACATTTACAACTTTGTGTGGAGAAGTTAAGGACAACAACAAGTCATCTGGGCGCTTAAAATGTTCTTGGCTGTTTGATGGAACAGAGGTTTTCTTTTAAGCGCAGCTGCAGTTTTAGGATATGGGTTCTTTTAGAGGCTTTTCAGCGACCAAAGGGACCTTGGTAGCTCGCGCATGGCACAGCAGATCGAAGCAGGACCGGTCAGCACACCCCACGATTTCGATCCAGCCCTGCAAGGGACAAACATTTCCTTTTGAGCAAAAAGTGTGCGGACTCCCCCCGATGAGCCACAAGGACACAGTGCAGTGGAACGCACGTATGAGGTTTTGGTTTCAGCGTCCCAGCAGTCACAGGCGTAGTGAGCCATCTCGTTGTCCATGTGCTGTCGGAAACGCAGCTTGTCTTTGGCGACACCGACTCTGGTAAGGTAGAGGTAGATCCTCCCGATGAAATATCCCAGGACGGAGTTATTGATCACGCCCTTGAATGAGAGAAGAATGAATGAGTGGGAACGTTTATTTTCGTCCTTTTGAAACAGCAGTTTGACGAAAACTATTTGGTACAGCCCTATAAAAAGTCATCTCTAACAATGCATCATAGTATTCTTCTTTGGTTATTCTAACCTGCTCCACAGCGTCACCCAGCCTCATGATGTGTGCAGACTGACCGCTGGTCTGAGCCTTGGAGGAGTACAACGTGATGTCCAGGTCGGCTACATTGGAGAACTTAGGGTGGACCTTCTCGTTTGGGTCCACAAAGTGCTCGATCTCAGCCATGGTGAACTCTCTGCGTGGAAATGTGAAGCAATTTCATTCCCGTTTTATGTCATGAGTCATCTCTACAGGTCCGGACAGAAATCACTTGAGGGAACAATGAGGTGACAGAGCGGATCTCTCACCTGACACGAATGAGTCCAGAGCGAGGTGAGATCTCGTTCCTGAAGGAGTTTCCTATCTGAGCGGCAGCAAAGGGAAGCTTTCCCTGGTTAAACTCCAGCAGACGTTTGAAGTTGAGGAAGATTCCCTGAGCGGTTTCAGGCCTCAGATAGCTGCAACGTTACATTGAAGTCAATCACCATGACACAAATGCAAATATCAAGGAAAAATCTGTATTTTTTGTTCATTTTACCCCGGTGTGTGCCCCCCCGGTCCGATGGACGTCTGAAACATCAGGTTGAAGGAGACGGGAGGAGTGAGGTCGTTTCCTGTGGTGGGAGACTTGACGTTGTATTTCACAAAGAGATCGGTCAGCTCCTGCTGGGTGTAGTTGTCCATCTGAAAATAATAACAGAGACGGATTTAAAACCCCATCAGAAACAGCTTTTACCAAAAAGAATCCCTCAAAAAGAGCATTTTGTCTCAGTTAACACTGACCTGAGTGGTGACTTCCTCCATCTCAGCCTTCTTCTGTGCCGTGCACTTCTTATCAGACGTCAGCTTCTGGAGGTGGGCTGCAGGACACAGAGACGTGAACACAGTGCTTCCACAAACAGATTAAACAAAAAGAAATGAACCTCGATTTTCATTGATTTTATTCTACCTACACTGTGAAAATGAGCTCAAAACTAAAATCAGCAGGATGACGTAGTTTTAGAGTAGGTTTACGACGTCAAAATGTCTCACGACACATCTCAGACAATACATAACACGACTTGACATATTTTCATTACATAACACTTTCACGTTTCATTGAGTCATCTGAGCCAATTAGCCTCCAAGTCTAGCAGGAACTGACATGTTCTCCCACACACGGGGAGATATATATATATACACACACACACACACACACACACACACACACACACACACACACACACTTTTTCCGCCGGCTTTTTTTGCACAGCTCCAGTCTCAGTGATTCTAGCAGCTTTCTAGCAGCTTGCGTTGCTTTGAAAGCCCCGTGTGATTTCTGCTGGTCCAGCCACTTCCCTTCTCCCTGAGGCACAACAGTGATACTGGGAGCTTGGTCAGCCAGCAGAAACTACTGACAACACAAGTTTGGACCGTATCCATCCCGCCGTCTGCAGAGTCCCATGAATAATACACATGAAAAGCTTACGAAGACCTTTGCTGGGATTGTTTTTAGGATGAGTAATTTTTAGTTTACAGTATAATGGAAGCAAAGTCTCTAAAATACACACAGGCAGTACAAAAGGATCACCTTTGAGGAGGTGGTCGGCCCTGAAGCATTCGCCATTCTTGAGATCTTTCACCATGTAGTCGGCAAATTTGTCCACATGTCCTGATGTCCTGAAAAAGTGAATCCAATCAATATATCTGCAACCAGGCTATGGGAGGCTGCTATAGAGGCAGCTTATGCATAAAATTGCAGGATAAATTCAGCACTCTAGAGCTGACTCTAGGAACCTTGAAACACTTTCGTCAGCAGTTTCTAACATTATCATTAATTAAACAAACATAAGCGATAACAGAACACTGTTTAACACCCATAGAAAACACGCATTAGGGACACCTACTTGAGGACAGGCTCAGGGGTCAGCATGGTGCAGTCTATCTCCAGGATCTGCTCCTCCTGGATGAAGTGATGCCTCCAGGCCTGCAGGATGTTGTTCTTTAGGGCACAGCCCACGGGGCCGAAGTCATACAGGCCGCTCACACCTGAGGAGCATTACTGCATGGTAACAAGCGTGCTTAAAGATTATGTGTATGACGATAGAAGCGCCATCCGAAACCTTTATGTCCTTTTAACGTTAGCTTTCAAAGTCTTACCTCCATAGATGGCAAAGGCCTGGTCGTAAAAGAATCGCCTCTTGAGGGTATCCTCCATCTTTGTTCTGTCAACAATGTCATCTTTGGGTTGCAATGACAGCTCCTGTAATGCAAATGATATGTTTACCATTATTGACCTCGTTCACCATGTAGTCAGCAAATTTGTCCTGATGTGTGACGCGCGATACGAGGTGGTGAAAGTAGCACCTGATCCTCGAAGACCGGGAGATGTGGTCGAAAGCTTTTAAGTGCTAGTAAGTGGACTTTTGGGCTTAGAGCATTACGTTACATTGATTTCATATCAGAACGTTCCAATTGAACACTTCCTCTAATCAAATCCACCATGATGTCAAACACCTGAAACTTGAGCCGGCACCCATTATTCCAGTCTACTTGTCGACACGGTGGGTCGATAAGTGAACAAAAGTGTTGGGACACTTCCCAAATTTAAATGAAAGTACATCAATGCTTGCAACACAGTCAGGTTATTACAGAGAGTGGAGTAGTGAATATACATCTACAATTATAATTCTTGTGTCTTTTATCCACAACAAATTCTCTGAGGCTTGGCAGAGCTTTAGAGTCACTAAAACTAATTAATAAGATTGAATTCATTCCATTAAATCCACTCACCTTGGCCTCCAGGGTTCTCTTCCTTGCCTTCAGTTCAGCCACAGCTTTAGTAACATCCACATCTGGAGCTCCATCCTGTTTCATTTGGCGCACAAGCTCCCCCTGAAACAGAGAGGTGGCATAAAGACAACAATTGAGTCTACATTTCAACTCTGGACTGAGACGGCCATTTTTTTTTTGTTAGTAGCAGCATTTATTTAGCCTTTTCTCTTAACCCCACCCTGTTCACAAAAGTCTGCATCAACAGCAGCAGCACTGAAACGTGGCAAAGGGTGCAGACATGACAGCCGGCTAGCGTTAGCCGTTAGCTAGCAAGCAATGGCTGTCCTCTTTCATTGACAGGTTAGCCGGTTAGCCTGACAAGCTAACCGGTTGAGTGTGACAGGAGGCACTAAAAGATATATTTTTTCCCCAAACAAACCGACTTGGTCCATATCGGTAGAGATTGTGAGATAACCAGCGTTACCTGTTCTTTGACTGCAAGCCTCAAAGGGGCGAGAATCACTTCAATGTTGCCGTCCATGGTTTGTCCTTCCACCGGGTGCAGCCACAGACTTTGCTTTTTCTTCTTACACAAGCAGACCGACGTTGAAAACGGCCTGTTTTTGGGGGCGTAGCGGAGCGACTGCCGAACGTACCGGACCGTACACACCGGACGGAAGGCGGAAATCTCAGTGCTGGTCCTCAGCAGTGCTGATGCTGCGCTACGAAGCATGGACCGCCGTAATGCGAGAAGAGAATGATGAAATCTCTGGGAAGTAAGGAAACACAGCTTCCGCTCCGGTCATGCACTTTCGCTGCTACGACCGGCACGAGCGCTTTACGACGCATCGGCAGATTCGTCAAAAACAGTAAAAAAAATTAAAAATTAAAAGAAATACTAAACTGAACCACACTGCGTCAGATTTATACGTATTAAATATAATTTAATTTGCTATGTTTCCATTATTCACATCATGACCTTTCGGGGCTCCTATTAATTGTGACTTACTGTGTAATAAAATGTCCCTCAGCCAGACTTGACTTTATTTCATAATTTTGAATTGGATCTAGTTTCTTATTTTATCATACCCAACTTTTTATTTGATATTTGTTTTGTTTTTTTTGCTGGTGGAAATGTGCTTCCATAAAAAGTAACAGGAAACCAAAATGTTTTACAGTGATATAGATATTTGTGTATATATGGTAGCTAATTAGCTGCAATTATGTTCCATACAGAGGTAATAAAAGTGTCTGCACTTTTAATATTAAGTGCATTTGCAACAAAAAAAGTATAGTTATTTATAAGAAATTAATTGAATTTAAAAATATTTGTTGGAACTTTTATTACATTTTGAAGAAACTGCAGCTATTTTCCAATGCCGAGGTTAAGGTAGCTGACAACTGGGCTACTATCAGGGCTGCAAAGGCTAATGTGCAAATGTGTTGAGGTAGCAGTAATGTATAGTACTACCTTTATATAGAGTATAGTAGGCCAGTGGCTTTTGCATTGTATATGGTCCCAATGTCAGCATCTAGTTTTATTGTTTCAGCCAAACAAATAAACAAATTACTGGGTCTTTGAGTATGATATTAGTCTACCATAATGTCTCTTGTGTGCACAAATGGGAGAAACCAGGGTGTCAAAAGGGTCCAAGCAAGTTGTCAGTGCTCTGGGTCCAGACCTTGGGTGCCAGATGATAAGGAACCTAGACTATGAATACAGGTTAACTCTCCATAGATACGTTGAACAGGTGATATTTGCTCACTTTATTATACAGCAGGGTACAATACGTTTTGTCTGAGCTTCCTGGATGATGCAACAGAAAGCCCTTGTTTCAGACAAATCAGCCAACCCGTCAGACTGCACACTAACAGGCGCCTCCCCTTGTTTTTCCTCAGCTTGAAGAAAACCCTGAAGAGGGAAGTGAAGGAAGTTGAGTCCGGAGCAGATCAGCAGCTGACTGCGGGCAGAGCGCGGTGCAGAGAGCTTTAACTACGTGTCAACATGGAAGAAATACTGGCGCCTTTACGGGAGGCTGTGAGGCAACAGGTGAGATATCTTGTTAATTAATTTAAACCAAGTTTAAAGATACCAAAACCCAAACTAGACGCCCTCCAATAACTAGCATGTAGCGTATTATCCACTGACTACTAAATCGATTGGAAGTGTTGATTGGAGAGTTTATTAGTAGTATATGCTTCAAAATAGGTCTGTTTGGATAATGTAATGATCATTTTACATACATTAACAATGCCGCCGATTTGAATTTTTGCATATTGGCCACATTGAACATCGTTTCACAGTCTATGCTTGTCAGAGTCAAGACAAGTGTAATATAATGTCAGTGCAGAAGGTTCACATTGAATGTTCTTCAATGACTAGAAATTATTCAGAGCCTCATGGCGTGAAAACTAAAGTGAAACTTAAAAGTTGCTGGCGACTGTTGCTCCAAACCGTTAATTTGCATTTTCTTGCACGTTATAAAATATCTATAATAATATATCATGAATCAATTAAAAAACAACATTTGATTTTTTTATTATTTAACTTTTCTTTTTTTTTAGAACAAATGGAAATATAAAACAATTTCAAGGTACATTTTTCCCTGAGGTTTTGAGTGACAGTTAAGTAAAGTCTTTGGTATTTTCCTGCAGGGCGACTTGGTGCATCAGTTGAAGGAAAACGGCGCCAAAGAGCAGGAGCTGAGCAGAGCTGTTGCGGAGCTGAAAGCCCGGAAGAGGATTCTTGAAGCAAAGGTCAGAATCTTTTCCGATCACTCTTTGGTTCCACTTTCCATTTGAGTGTAAGAATAACTACTGTGCATGCGATTCTGGTAATTGATATTATTTTAAATCCTCATTTGTAGGAGCTAGCATTGCAGCCCAAAGATGACACGGTGGACAGAGTGAAGATGGAGGATACCTTAAAGAGGAGATTCTTCTACGATCAGGCTTTTGCCATATATGGAGGTAAAATAGAAAGGAAAACCAAAACCACCCAGCAACATGTTCAGTGTTGAGTGCAGACAGAGCATGCATACTTACAGGAAGATATTGCCCCAACATGTTCCAACATACAGACTAATCACCGGTTGTTTCTCAGGTGTGAGCGGCCTGTATGACTTCGGCCCTGTTGGCTGTGCCCTGAAGAACAACATCCTGCAGGTATGGAGGCAGCACTTCATCCAGGAGGAGCAGATCCTGGAGATAGACTGCACCATGCTGACCCCTGAGCCTGTCCTCAAGTAGGTGCCAACAAACTCCAAGAACATTCACAAACCCAAGTACAAATTTAAGTTTGCACTTGTTAACCTGTTGGCTCTTTCCAGGACGTCGGGACATGTGGATAAATTCGCTGACTACATGGTGAAAGATGCCATGACCGGAGAGTGCTACCGCGCCGATCACCTCCTCAAAGGTGACTTTGTCCGACCGTCATTCATTCAGAGGATTCAAATGAGTCCCACCTAGTTCAGGCCTCCCCTGAGCTGTCCATTATTTCCTTGCATTTCTAACAAGGTGTCAGATTTCATCCCTAAAGAGGAAGATGAACCGTAGGTCAGACTTTTTCTCAGAGATGATTACAAGTGGAGCTGTGCAAACTATTCATCTGAAACTTGCACGTCATACATTTTAATTACAGACGGTCAAAACGTATCATTTTGCATTTTCCATCTTTTTGAAGTTTTAAAAGAATGTTTATGATCATCTATTAGGACAAGTTTTTACCTGGCTTACTGGCTTATGTATCCTCAGAGCAGTTGAGGAGGGGAGCAGGATGTCAAGTGTCAACTGGTTTTGCAGGACTTCCTCAATCTGGAGTCTGTCTCTTCATCTGTGATTACTCTGATCATGTTTGTTATAGTAAATTTATTTACACATCATGCAGAGACACGCTGAGAAAACCAGTTAAAATAAGTGAAAAGAACTAAAAAATGAACCCGGAAACTTAATTTAAAAAAAAAATGTCTGCAGGGAGCTTCCCATCGTCCATATTGTCCTTATGCAAAAATGCTAATAATTAAGACTTGAGTGATTAAAAGTGTGAATTCCTTCGTTCAAGCCGACATTTGATTGAACCACTAACAGCTGCTAAATAAGATGTTTTTTTTCTTTCACAGCTCACTTGAAAAAACTAATGTCTGATGAGAAATGCTCTGCAGAGAAAGTGACCGAGATGGAGGACGTAATCACTCAGGTGGGTTCTTATCAAACACGTCTTCTGTACACACTCACACACACACACACACACACACACACACACACACACACACACACACACACACACACACACACACACACACACACACACACACACACACACAAGCAAAGTCTGAAGTTGCTGGATATATTGACATCTGCTGATTGGGAAAACAACCCTATCATGTTTTGCTCTCTGTTCTAGATGGACAACTACACCCAGCAGGAGCTGACCGATCTCTTTGTGAAATACAACGTCAAGTCTCCCACCACAGGAAACGACCTCACTCCTCCCGTCTCCTTCAACCTGATGTTTCAGACGTCCATCGGACCGGGGGGGAACACGCCCGGGTACCGATCAGCGAAACACATCATCTGTCTGAAGTGAGATAAACATTCGCCGTTATTTAACTGATTGTGTAACTTTGCAGCTATCTGAGGCCTGAAACCGCTCAGGGAATGTTCCTAAACTTCAAACGTCTGCTGGAGTTTAACCAGGGAAAGCTTCCCTTTGGCGCCGCTCAGATTGGAAACTCCTTCAGGAACGAGATCTCACCTCGCTCTGGACTCATTCGCGTCAGGTATAGTCCGAAACTCCTTCTTTACTGAACTGCAAATTATAGCGACTAGACAGTGAGATGTAAACTTCTCCTGCTTGCAGAGAGTTCACCATGGCTGAGATCGAGCACTTTGTGGACCCGAACGAGAAGATCCACCCTAAGTTCTCCAACGTGGCCGACCTGGACATCCTGTTGTTCTCCTCCAAGGCTCAGACCAGCGGCCAGTCTGCACACATCATGAGGCTGGGTGATGCTGTGGAGCAGGTGGGACTCATTTTATTGACTTATTGTTATGCATAGTGTGTTTATTGTCAGTGCTGAAAACATGCCTGGTCTTATGTGGACGTTGTTACAAATGGTCACTTATAAATAAATGTTCATAGTGCTCATTTAATATTATATAGCGGTGAATAGAGGATTTTGTTGTAAATGGTACATTATAAAACTCTCATATATTCAATATCGTCAAAGTATGTGCCATAAAAATTGCTTATATGAAACAATGTTGTGATTATGATAATGGCTCTAAAACAATGTGTTATTGTCAACTAATCTTAATTACATATAGTGAATAGATTATCAGGATCATTTATTGTAATAATGACTATCATCGTTTATTTGTTCTGCTACAGGGAGTGATCAACAATTCAGTGTTGGGTTACTTCATTGGAAGAATCTACCTCTACCTAATTAAAGCAGGGCTGTCTAAAGATAAAGTGCGCTTCCGTCAGCACATGGAGAACGAGATGGCTCACTACGCGTGTGACTGCTGGGACGCCGAGTCCAAAACCTCCTATGTAAATCTTTTTCTCTTTCGTTCACACATATAGACTGAGAAGTTTGTGGACGTACGTAAAGACCAGTTTGTGTTTCTCTCTTTTAGGGCTGGATTGAGATCGTGGGCTGTGCTGACCGCTCCTGTTATGACCTCTCGTGTCACTCCAGAGCCACCAAGGTGCCTCTAGTGGCTGAAAAGCCCCTGAAAGAACCCATATCCTTCTGTTCTCCCAGTCCAACAACCTTGCAACCATAAAATCTAGTTATATGTTTTTTTCAGTATGTAGTATGCTAAAATGTATTCGTAAACAGGCATGCTACAATCACTCTCTGGAGCACGTTATTTCTGGACACGAGCAGTATGCAACGTTTCCTTGTCCAGTGTCTTATCTGATACTACCAGCAGGGGTCGCCAAAGTCTGCAGTGTCTCAATAGTGTGTTCTACTTGTGTTCTACTTATTATCACAACATTTGGATGTTTGAGCTTCACTGTGCAGCCTGATGTATGTGCAGATTTTAACACTAGATCTTCATCTGCTGAAGAGAGAAAGTTTAGTTAAAGCTATTGGTAGTCTTGAGAAACCAGCGAGAACTTGATCTTGGGAATGAATACATGTGATAAAAAGTTCTGCTGTTTTCTACCTTCCTTATTAAGCTCATTGACCTTCATTTGTTCCTTTTGCTTGCAAGCTGGATTCCTCTGTTTGACTCCTTAACTTCTTCACACAAAGTGGTAAACGTTGTCCAGTTTGAGTCCAATAAGGGAGCCATAGGAACGGCCTACAAGAAAGATGCCAAACTGGTTCTGGAGTACCTGGCTGCCTGTGACGAATGCTACATCAGTGACCAGGAGAAGCTTCTCAATGAAAAGGGGTAATTTCTGACCGCAGTGATCGCTGCTGAAGTCTATTTCTATGGGTTTATTTATATATTTGTCTTTAGATTGTACATTTATTTGGCTCTGTTCATGTCTGTAGGGAGTTCAGCGTTGAGACACAAGGCAGAACATTTAAACTGACCAAAGACATGGTCGGTGTGAAGAGGTTCCAGAAAACTCTGCACGGTAAGAGGCGACACCGAACAATGCTTTCAGGTCTGTAGAGCAGAACAGGGAGTTTGTTCACGTGGGAAATCAACCGTCTCTCTTTTCCCACAGTGGAGGAGATTGTTCCCAATGTAATCGAGCCGTCCTTTGGCATCGGCAGAATCATGTACTCCATCTTCGAGCACTCGTTCCGCATCCGGCAGGGGGATGAACAGAGGACGGTAAGAATGCTTCAAAACGAGGAATGACATCTAAATGAGAATCATATGATTGTTTTAATTAAATTACTTATTTTCTCTTCAGTATTTCAGCTTCCCTGCCACCGTAGCTCCATACAAATGTTCCATCCTTCCTTTGAGTCATAACCAGGAGTTCACACCGTTTGTCCACCAGTTATGTGAGTGTGATACTAAATTTCAATACAGCTTTACGAAGTTTAAAGAAATGGCTTGACATTTTGGGAAATTCTCTTATTTTGCTTTAATGTCGAGAGTTAGATGAGAAGATCGACCCAACTCTTCCGTTTGTCGGTTGAATATGAAGTCGGAGCCAGTTAGCTTAGCTTAGCATAAAGACTGGAAACAAAGGGAAGCAGCTAGCCTTGTTCTGTCCGCAACAAACCAACACTTCTTAAGCTGACTAATTAACATGTTGTGTATGGGGACTATTTCTTGGCCGGGGGCAATAACTTCTCTGAGTTCTCCAGTTTTTATGCTGAGCTAAGCTAGCTTTAGGCCGTAGCTTCATATTTTATAAGAGGGGTGTCGACCTTCCCATCTAACTCAAATAAGCATATTTCCTAAAATACTAAAACTTGTACTTTAAGTGTTTTTGAATTTCCTTCTGAAGCATATCTATTCAAACTGATGACTCATTTTGGTCTTTCTCCTTTAAGCCGAGGCGATGACTAAAAACGGCGTGTCCCACAAAGTGGACGACTCCTCAGGATCCATCGGGAGGCGTTACGCCCGCTCCGACGAGATCGGAGTGGCGTTTGGCATCACCGTCGACTTCGACACGGTGAACAAGACGCCTCACACGGCCACACTGAGGGACCGAGACTCCATGAGGCAGATCAGGGCCGAGGTAGAACAATCCAATAACTTTAATTAACAGAATACAAGGTGTGTACAGCATCGTAATTGCAGATTTAGTTTTGTGCTAATTTACAAAATCATATTGCAGGTTGCAGAGTTGCCAGGGATGGTTCGAGATCTGGCTAACGGCACTTTGACGTGGGCTGAGGTGGAGAAGAAGTACCCCGTCTTTGAAGGACAAGAGACCAGCAAGAAGGAGTAGCCAAACAAGGACTCCCGCTGCTTTTTTTTTTTTTTACCAAAGTTACTTTTTGAAACCGAAAGCTTATGAATTTGATATTTGTTCTTACAGGAAAAAGCTAATTTTCTCTCATTGGAAGCTTTAGTTTGACCAGACATATGAAGTATACAGAAGGATCTGGAGATTAGAACGTGTCACATAGCCTAAAGGAAAGGTCCACCAGTTACAAACATGCTAGAGGGTGAACACGCTCCTCTGTGGCGTTCCTTTTCTAGCAGTATTGTCTCCTCGGCAACATTTCCCAATGGATGTGCATCACTGATACTGTAGAAGCACAAAACATACATACTGCCAGTTTTGGACCTGACTTTCATACATTTCTTTAATACTGTATGCATTTATTTGTTAACCTTTTATAATAAACCACATACTGCATCAATATTTTTCTTTTTTTGGGTGTTATTTATGCTTCCAGCTGTGGCACCACTGATTCTCACTGCACTGTATTTTGTGTTGCTGTCACTAGACGGCAATGCGTGTTGTTTCACAGTTCATTGTAGAGTGTGAGAGGCACGGATGTTTGGCACAGCTCAAAATTGCAACAGGCTTAGACCCTCCCAAAACAGATCTGGCAACCAGAAACAAAACAGCAAGAGAAAAGAGACAAGAGGGCTTTTCATTTGAAAATGTAAAGTAAATATAATGTTTTTTACAAACCCAATGCAACAATTTCATAGTAATGTTATTTCATGCTAGTTTGCATATAATGATACAGTGCTACATGTGATTTATCATAATGAAGACACCCTATTAATAGAGCTAATGTGGCTGCACTAAGTGGGTTTAGGTAGATTAACCCTCTGCTGCATCAGTTAGGGAAATACTGTTAGCGGCACCTAATAGACTCCTAATGTTGTGGCTTACAGTGTGTCAGCAGCCCTCATGTTCCGCCCCCTCTGTGCCAGTGGTCAAAGTATAAATACATCATGTCACCTTTAACCGGTGGCAGCTCCCACTCAGGGAGTCAGAGGGACCCACAGCCCACCCTAAGCGGATGTAATAGTTTAGATTTTCTTACATGCTTTATTTTTTATTTATTTTAATCTGCGTCGTTTTTTCCCCTCTTTTGAACAAATCGGTTGTTATAGCAACTCCTTCAGGCTCCCAACTGCTGCGTTCAAGGTCAGTATCACAACAGGTGCTGCGGAGGACAAACTGAAGAGCGTGACCGTGTGGCATTTAAACAGCCTACATTGTGAGGAGAGAACAGCCAGAGGTTTTAAGAGAGTTCAAAATACAAACGTGCGGGTAACGTTATACACCTGATTTTTGAATGCGTTTTCTGTATTACAAAGGAATACAGCGTTATAATGCAAAATAGCTAAATGAAGAACTTCATTCCAGAGAAGTTGTTTGGTTAAAAATAGCAGACAGCTGGAGGATACTTTGTTGTCTCTGAGTTAATCAGTGGAAAGTTGGCCATTCGCCCTCCACTGTTTATTTTACCTGATAATCAGTAGCAAGTTAAAATTCCTAATTGATGGTTGCTTTTAGGACTTCAAACAATAATTTAACATGAGCCACATGATATTGCATTATTCTACTTTTCTCTGATATAAGAAAGCAGCTTCGTATGTAGGTAGGTAGGCCTACATTAACTCAAGTACTGTACTGTACAGGTACAATTCAGAAATACTTGTTTTTTACTTTGAGTACTTATTTCTTCTTCTACTTTATAATTCTGCACCATTGGGTTTCACATGCTAAAGCAATGCACTTTTTACTACATGTCTTTCACAGGTATAGTACATTTTACATACAAAATATAAATAATTCAATAAAATGTGATAGTTCTTGATTAAAGTACTCAAAAGTGTATAAAGCAGATGAGCTCAACATTGACCAACTATAATAAATAACCACTTACAATCAATAAAATGATAATCAGCCTAATACTGACGGGGGCCAATCTGTGTAAGTGCATACTTGCACAGATTACTTTTACTTTTGATGCTAATACACAAGAGACAGGAGAGTTCATTAAACAGACAGGCAGGATGAAAACAAACTAATATGAAGGGGAATTTGTGACAAGATGTCTCTCATATAAACATTGAAGTGGCATTTTTGCACTTTCCATTTTAGTTTTAACCTCACAGCTGTATACAATATTGTGTCCTCCCTTCTGTACAGTCAGTATGACGAGGCTGAGACGGTGATAACCACCATTTCAGCGATCACTGATTTTGTTTGTACGAGATAAAGAAGCCCCCACAAACTGTAATACAGTGCAATGCTTTTCAGAAGTAAAACCTGGTTTAGTTGTGCAGATAAAGTGTTGACTGGTCTGATGTCGGTGTGTTCAGGAGCCTCCGGAGCTCTTTCCGTCTGCGTCACCATGGGGATCAAAGCTGCACTTCCCAAATATGAGATCTATTTCTACAACACAGTGCTTTGTCTGGCCATGTTCTGGGCTTCCAGCTGGATCTTTGACCTGTCCAGTTGTGAGTACAACACAAACACATGCAGAAAGAGTAGTAGAATATCCTTCTTGTGAAGTACAGTTCATACTCTGCTAATGAATGTGACCCCGACACCATTTGACATGAACACAATCACCTGTGTTGTAATCTACTCGCATACATAGAAGTGTTAAATTAAATCTTTTGAAAAGTACTTAAACTAAAAGATAAGTCTGGTGAAAGTTACTCCTCATTGTTCTTGTGTTTTTTCCTATGAAAGTCCAGCATCATGTGTCAATTTTCCACATGTATACAGTCTTTTCAAATTAACGTCTTCACAGGAAACAATAGTAACCAAAATTACTTAGTTAGGTTCAGGAAAAGATCGGCAAAAAAACCTGACTTCATTAGGTTTAGGAAAGATCATGGATTGGGTATAAATAACTACAATGTTAAAGTGGTGTTACTTAAGTACGGCAGTTAAGTGACAAATAAATCAACGCTGACTTCTCGTTTCACACAGGGCACAAACAACATCTTGCTCCCCTCCAGCTTTACTGCTGTTTTGTGTAGTTTTTATTCTTCCTTGTTTAAGATTACGTTGATGATATATGAATTCATTTTGTGGGATATCTAAGAATTCCTGCGCATTCATTTTTGTTGGTATAGCTACGAACGCTATGAGCTAACAGCCTGACTTACAAGTATCTTATGTGCATCCAAAGTCTGATCCTGCTTATTCCTGTGCCATAGAGCTCTATTGTTCAGTGAAACAACACTTTTGTTCATCATAATGAAACATGGTTTATTAAGAAGTGATTCCACAGATATGTTCTGTAAAATGTGTATCAATCCACAGCTTAAAATAGTCCCCAACAAATTAACTATTTATTCCTGTTAGAGACATGTTTGCGAAAAAACAACAGTATCCAGCTGTTTTCAGAAATGACTGGGCTTTTTTTTTGAAAATCAAACCATGCATCTGTGACCCGTTTTAAAAAAACAACAATAGGAGCAAATGGACTTTAGGCCCGTGCCTCACACTGCAGAGCCCTGCACACTCAGAGGTGTTAAATGATTCTGGCTGATTAGACCTCTGCTCAAGTTGGGCAGGTCTATGTAGACTACTAATAAACATGGAGTTCATGTACTAATGAAGATGATACATCTGGTGCAACAAAACTAGCACGAGGGAGTTGTCATGCATGCAACAGAAAATGATTCTCTGCATTCACACGCATACTCTCATGCAGATGTGCAAACACAAAACCAAAACCAAAACCATGAACTTTTTAAATCTTATATTTTAAAGAAAGTAGTGCCTTTGTATACCCAAGACATGAGTCTGGACTGTAAACCTAATGTTGAGGCATGAGTTTAGCTTTGTGTAGAGCGGTCCCATACAGACAACACAATGTGCAGTGTACTTACAGTACACCGGCAGTGTCACTGTGTGAGGGTGAAGAGTCGGAGCTATGCAGACCACGCAGAGGAGATCCGGTGTCAGTATTAATACCACAGAGCACAAGAGGAAAATAGGACTTGTGTTCACTTGTAACAAAAGTTTCACTTCTGCATTCAAGGACAAGACAATTTTAACATAAGAAAACAAAATACATGATAGAAAATGTGTGTTGATGTGAGATTTACTCATATAAAGCTTTGTCTCTTCAAATTTCTTTGTATTTTTAAAATTCACAATAGATTTTTTGTTCCTGTTTTCAGCCAGTACAAACAGAAAAACATTCAAAACCAGCGTGAAGCCAGGATGGTACTACTTTGGGAGGAAAATGGTGAGACATTGATAGCTAATCAAGCCACTTGCCATTGATGTGAGGATGTTTCTAACTTTTAATTCTTTCATTGATCTACAGGATACGGCTGATTTTGAGTGGATGATGTGGTTTTCCACCTTCAGAGCGCACATCCTGTTTGCCCTCTCTGGACATGTGCTGTTCGCTAAGATCTGCTCCATGTTGGCTCCACAGGTGCTTCTGCTGACTGATTGATTAACCGATTGAAGAAGAGTGTAGTAGAGGATGTTTAATGATCCGAGCAAACGAGTCGCTTTGAAATGAGGTGAAAGAAACGCTCACTGTGTCGTGTTATGAAGAACACTTTGTGACATTTGAAATCCTCTTTGTCACAATTTATTTTTACAACACTGCACAGTCGCTTTTTATTAGCTGAACAGCTAATGATGAATGGGACCAGGTGGAAAGAATATAAATAGAAATGTAGCTCTATATTATGGCAGTTTGTTTGGTGAACAACACTGCAAAGTCTAATGGTGAAAGTCTATCCATAAGTGTAGATTTTATACTATTTATTGCTTTGTGTAAACTTTTTCTTGATAATCAGTGGACGTTTTCTCTCAGAGTGTCTTAGTTATCAATTGACTGTAAAGAGACGTTATCTGCAGCTTTCTGGAGCAATTTACATTTTCAGCTTATAAATCTAAAGCCAGACGTGAGCTCCATCGTTAGAGAAAATACATTTAGAGGAAATATTTAGACTTTTTATTTTGGTGTCTAGCATTTAAAAGGCGGCTTTACTGAGTCATTAATGTAACCAGTTGGTGGAAGAAGCATTTAGATCCTTTACTTAAGTAAAAGTACTAATACCGCAGTGTGAAAATACTTTAGGAAAAAAAATGTAATCAGTAAAACTTACTTAAAGTATCAAAAGTAAAAGTACTCCTGCAGTAAAATGTTCCCGGTCAGTGTTTTACTATTATGTATATGAGGTTTTTGGATTAATATTGCTGCTACATTAATGTATACGTATCTCTGAAAAGGTTGTTTGTTTCGTAAAGTTTATTTAGCTTATGAAGTACGAGGATTTTCTTTACTGATAAAGGAACACTTAAATATTTCAGTTTATCAGAAAAAAATCTAAATCCCCAAATTCAGAAGGATATGAAAAATTGTAATTTGCAAAGTAACTACAACAATCAGACAAAATGTAGTGGAGTAAAAATTACAATATTTGCCTCAGAGAAGCACAACTCTAGAGTAGCATAAAATGGAAATACTTAAAGTACAATTACCTTGAATTTGTACTTGAGTACAGTACTTGAGTAAATGTACTAAGTTACATTCCATCTCTGTCTCACAGCACAGGTCCCTGGTCTACATGGCGTATGGGCTGCTGGCCGTGTGGACCAGTATGGGCTGGACCTACGTCACCCTCATTCTGTCCCACTGCATTCTGCTCTACAGCATCTCCTTGGTGAAAATTCGCTGGCTCTGCTTCGTCGCCGGTCTTTGCACCCTCGCTACGTTCAAGTGTGAACCCTTTGTGTCCTGGCAGGTAAAATGCTGGCACTTAACAGAAGTTACATTACAAACTGCATTAATATTAATGGTTTCCCGCGTTATTTCCCCTGTTTCTCCTCCGTGTAGGCGGGCTTTGTGGAGGGTGACTTTGAGCTACGTCATGTTCTGTTCTATGGAGGTTGTGGGTTTACTATCATGCGCTGTATGAGCTTTGCTCTGGAGAACTGCGAGAAGAAAGATGGAAACTACAACATCCTGGAGCTGCTCAAGTACAACTTCTACCTCCCCTTCTTCTATTTCGGGCCCATCATGACCTTTGATAAGTTTTACATTCAGGTAAGTTAAAATAGGAAAATAAAACTGTCCATCTTACTTTGAATGAAGTCCATGGTGTCGGCTGGCAGTCTGAAAAGGATCCGAGGCGCTCTTCAACTCAATCAGTCTTCATCAGGCTATAAAGTGCAATGAGGACAGGTGTTCAAGATGAACCTCATCAAGAGGTCACATGACGTGTTGTTCATTTAGTGCCCTAGCCTAGATGGTATTGTTGAAATAAAATAATATCTGCTTGCATAAGTCAATGGGTTATGACCAGGCCAATGAAAGAGCAACTCTTTTCTCTGTTTTATTTTAATATTTTAAAGAGGTAAAACCTTCCAATAACTCACAGGGGGGGAAAAAAGAAGTGATCAAAATTAGAGAAACATCTGAAAACATGAATATCATTTTGCGAAGGGGGCCATTGAGAGCCAAAGTCACAGAGGATGCCTTTACTGAGCTGTAGCACAGCAGCGTGGAGGTCTCTGGCTTTGTGACATGCGTCTGCTGCCTCCTGCAGGCCAACAAGTCAGACCTGACCAGGAAAGAGCGGGAGATGTGGAACATCAGTCTGCAGGGCCTGATTCACCTGGGAGCCATCATTGTAGTGGACGTCCTCTTCCATTTCCTGTACATCCTCACCATCCCCACCGACCTGAGGCTGCTGAAGCATGCCTCTGACTGGGCTCTAGGTCTGCGCCACCTCCCCGAAATTTAACAATCTGACTGTGGCATGTTAACCAGAGCACGCTCCTTTGCTGTTGGTGTGTGACAATACATTGACTGCATAGCTAATAATTGCATTGTCTCCAGTGGGCCTAGCTTACTTTAACCTGGTGTACGACTGGGTAAAAGCCGCTGTCATGTTTGGAGTCATCAACACAGTGTCCAGACTGGATCATCTGGACCCTCCCAAGCCACCAAAATGCATCACTATGCTCTACGTGTTTGCGGAAACGTAAGTTGAGTTCACACAGATCCCATTTGGCTCGTTATATAGTACAAATCTGTAAATCTAATCCTGTTTTTTATTTATTTTTTGTCTTTCACAGTCATTTTGACAGAGGGATCAACGAGTGGCTGTGCAAGTGAGATCAATAAATTGAATTAAAGTCTTATTGACCTCGACACATTTAGAGGTCCTGATGCTGACTCATTATCCACAGGTACGTGTACGACTACCTGGGGGGAAAACATGAGAACGTGGTGGAGGAGCTGGTGGCCACACTGTGCACCTTCGGCGTCACCATCCTGTGGCTGGGACCCTGCGAGGCGGTGCTGGTCTGGGCTTTCTTTAACTGTTTCGGCCTCAACTTTGAGCTGTGGACCGCCAAGTTCTTCTCCATGGAGCCTTTTGCTTCGTTTGAGGTTTGTAATCTGAGTTTGGCTTTTACATTTCAGTTGGGATGCTGACACAAAATGCTGTTTATAAATAATGTTTAATTTACAGATGACCATGACAGAAGCAACATCTCGCCGAATCAGAGCCGTCTTCAATACTTTCAACTTCTGGACCATTGTGTTATACAACATCCTGGCCTTGAACAGTTTGGACTTTGCCAAGTTGGTCGCAAAGCGGCTGCTTCTTAAAGGTGATTAAATTTTTTTTTCCATTTTGAAAAGAGGGTATGAAATATGGTTCAACTCTATTGACAGGTTGTTTTTTTTTAACTTTCCCAGGCTTCCCTATAACCACCATCATCGTCATGTTTGTGACCTACTGCCTGATTCAAGTGATTAAGGAGAGAGAGAGGAAGCAGGCCCTTATCGATGATCCCGATCCTCTTCCTTCTGCTCCCCCTCTGAGCGCCGCCACCGCTGCAGCTGCACCCACTGCTGCTCAACCAGTCGCAGATCCCAGCAAGGAAAAAGCAGAGTAGATGTTTGCTGTTGGCTTCACTAATAGTGAAGGATGTAAACAGCCAAGAGTATGATCGGCTGTCAACATTTTCAAACCATGAATTGTGAATTGATGCTCAGTATTAAC
This sequence comes from Cebidichthys violaceus, assembly GCF_023349555.1. NCBI lineage: Eukaryota > Metazoa > Chordata > Actinopteri > Perciformes > Stichaeidae > Cebidichthys > Cebidichthys violaceus. Next base: position 329,817 of record NW_027176794.1, read on the forward strand.
TGTAAATACGTTTACCACCATTCAACTGTGTTTATACCTAAAAGAGAAAACAAATCAAGGTTAATGAAAGACATTTACTTAAATATGATATAGTATAATGTCAAGTAGCCATTGAAAATTAACAACAATAAGTGTAACCACACTGTAGGAGTGTCAAAACTGAAACCTTTGTCATCAATGCAAAAAATAAAGTGAAAAGATTTGTTCAAATATGTTGTGTCTGTATGGAGAGTTTCCCTTCTGATGGAGCTGTTTAAATATGAATGAGAGAAGGGTGCTTATTTCCAGTACGTGAGTCAGTGTTGAGTCTTGTCATTAGGCTTGTAAATGTATTTCTGAAGTGTTACATCAGCAGTTGGCAGTTTTATTTCTGTTTGATGCTTCCACACTGGAAACACTTTAAACTCTGGTCACACCTGTAGTGAATCACTGGACTTGAACATGTGATAAAAGATGTTTACTGACATTTAAATGAGGGCTAACTTTCGATTTTTGCAACAGCTAATGTATGTCTAAAACGTCTTGTATTACTAAAAACATATCTACAATGAATATATATTATCATTTGGAAAAAGGCTTAATTCCCTTCAACAGTAGCAAACATTCCTAAAACAAAAGAAAATTGTCTTTGTTGGGGACTATTTTAAGCTGCGGATGAATACACATTTGGTGAGCTGGTGAGTATTTCCAGCGCGTTGTATGTGGCATTTATAAAAATAAACAAAATAAACTGGGCACAAAGGAAAGAGATACATCAGGCTTTGGCAACCTAGAAAATATTTGTTGGTAGTATTGCAATAATGACTCAGTCACAAAGTCCACAGGGGGCAGTCTCATTACACATCTACTCCAGATCCACCCATGACTCAGGATGGACATATTTCCCATGAAGCAATGCTGTCAGCTGTCTTGAGAGTGGGTGGATGTTCCTGGGGAGCGGGTGGGGGTGGGGTTGGAGGTGGGACAGGGGATTGAAGCGTGGATATTGCATTTCATGTTCCAGAACGAAGCCCATAGCTCCACACCGAGCACCCGGACTATAAATAACCTACCAGTTGGAGCTCAGTTGAAGGGTCAGGACAGCTGAAGGAGTGGGCCGTCCCTGGGTTCAGCTGCTAATAGCAGACTGACTGTGCCTCTGAATCCTCTTTCAAAGCTAGAAACTAAAATTCTGCTATCGAGAAGATCCATTTTGTTTGATTTGAAGCCCCTAAAAGGCTCCTCAAACTCTCCCTGCCAGGAACGATGGCTCTGTCGATAGACCCCATGGACGAACCCAGGATGTACCAGCAGACGTTGCTCCAGGACGGCCTGTTCGAGCTGCTGGAGACCGACAAGCTGGTTGACTGTGTGCTGAAGATCAAAGACAAGGAGTTCCCTTGCCACCGGCTGGTCCTGTGCGCCTGCAGCTCTTACTTCCGCTCCATCTTTCTGTCTGACCTGGAGGAGAGCAAGAAGAAAGAGATTGTCTTGGAGGATGTAGAGCCTGGCGTCATGGGGCTGATCCTCAAGTACCTGTACACCTCCAAAATCAACGTGACGGAGCAGAACGTCCAGGACATCTTCGCTGTGGCTAATGTGTACCAGATCCCTTCAATTTTTACTGTTTGTGTGTCTTTCCTACAGAAGCGCCTGAGCCTCAGCAACTGTCTGGCTATCTTCAGGCTCGGCCTGATGCTGGACTGTCCGAGGTTGGCCGTCTCTGCCCGAAACTACGCCTGCGAGCGCTTTCAGCTCATCTCCAGAGACGAGGAGTTCTTCCAGCTGCTCCCCAGCGAGTTGGCAGCCATTTTAGCAAACGACAATCTGAACGTAGAGACCGAGGAGGCCGTGTTCGAGGCTTTGATGAACTGGGTGTCCCGGGACACTGAGGGCAGAGAGAAGGATTTGCCAGGTTTGCTGGATTGTGTTCGTTTGCGTCTGGTAAAGGAGGATTACCTGGAGGAAAAGGTGGAGAAACACAAACTGATCTCCTTTAATCCTGAGCTGCAGCAGAAACTCCAGCTGATCAGGGACGCTCATGCCGGGAAAATGCCGGAGGTTAAAAAAAGCAAAAAGGAGGACGGAGGAGCAGAGGGAGACGGGGATAGTGAGGATAAAGAGGAAGAGGAAGGTCTTCTGCCAGGCATCCTGAATGATAACCTGCGATTTGGCATGTTTGTCAGGAACCTGATACTGATGGTGAATGAGGCAGGTGCTGTGGCCTACGATCCGACTGGGAACGACTGCTTCTTAGCATCACTTTCCACACAGATTCCCAAGAACCACATCAGCCTCGTCACCAAGGAGAACCAGATCTTTGCTGCAGGAGGATTATTCTTTGATGAACAGAACAAAGAAGATCCACTGTGCTCATATTTCCTCCAGGTAGGGAAAGCTCTAAATAAAGATTTGAGAGAAGAGAAAGTAATACATATTTTTCACCTCTGTTGCTTAAAATGTGAAGTTACCCCTCTACTGCTGATGATGCTCCATACTTGTATTAGACCTTTTAAATGCCACTTCCCCACTGGTGGTTGTGTTTGAACCCACAAAACTGTCTTTTACATTGTAATAGTGATCCCAAGTCTCCAAAGATACCAAATATGTCAGGGTGAATTCTGGGAAAATGTGGATAAAATGATGCACAAGACATCTAGAATGTATTTGTTTTGATAAAATAGTGCAGCTAAACAAATCATAGCGCTTTGGGTTTGAATATCTCACTCAATGTAAATGTCATATAGCTTCAATACAAGGAGGGGAAACAAGATTGTTCCAGCCTTATTCATGTATCTACATAAGGGGAAATGAATAAGGGATGTTAAGAGTGCATCTACCTGCAGTGTTTATGTCCGTCTGCATGTGCTACAGCGTGTCTACTTCAGGTGATGTAAACGCAACTCCATTCACAAATGTTTGATCTCCTGTGACCGAAGTATGACCCGGCCACTGCTGATTGGCTGGGGATGCCTCCCCTCCCGTCTCCCCGCTTCCTGTTTGGGCTGGGTGAGGCTGAGAACTCCATCTTTGTTTTGGGAGGGAGGGAACTGAAGGAGCAGGAGCAGACGCTGGACTCAGTTTTGGTCTACGACAGACAGTGAGTACAAGTCAAAGTTAATGTAAATCATTGAATGGATTGCTGTTCTAATAAACTTACACCTTTACAGATCTTTTAAATGGGGCGAATCAGAGCAACTTCCTTACCCGGTCTACGGACATGCAACCATATCCCACAATGATGTTGTTTATGTGATTGGAGGAAAGGGAGACAACAAGTGAGTATTAAGTGGGATCAAAGTATTAATATCCATCGGCGAGTGTGAAGGCTTTATTCACTAATCCTGCAACACATGGAATAGGAATATTTTTCTTAATAGAAGTCATATAAAGAGAGATACACTATGTTCTTTGTCTCTCTTGTGAAAAGGAGCTGTCTGAAAAAGATGTGTGCATATGACGCCAGGCGATTTGAGTGGAAGGAGCTCGCTCCCATGAAGGTTGCACGTTCTTTATTTGGAGCCACTGTTCATAAAGACAAAATATATGTGGCAGCAGGAGTCACCGACACCGGGCTGACAAACACTGTGGAGGTGTACGACATCGCTACAAACAAGTGAGTTCCTCGAAATCAGTGAGTCAGGCTGGCAAAAGTCAATGAGTTGCTGGCCCCAAAGCAAACGGCATTAAGTTACCAGGGGGACCGTCAAATTACAAATGTGATGTACTCTGCTGTTTGTTTGTGCACTTTGCAGAAAGAGGAAATCACACTGAAGAGACAGTGTGATTGTTTGGTTCACTGGGTTAATGCATTTTCAAATTGCTTTCACTGAATAAAACTGTTCACTTGTTGTGTATCACATTTTCACATTACTAACTTTTATTTTGCAGCTGCTTTTCTCTGCAACGAATAACACTTTAAAAGGTTAAATTTTGCTTAAAAATATAAATTTCCCAGTGAAGCTTCTTGAGCCCTCTATAGGTGTACGTTACTGAACTGTGCGTTTACATTTTTCAGGTGGTCAGACTTTGAAGTGTTTCCTCAGGAGCGTAGCTCTCTGAACCTGGTGTCTTTGGCTGGCTTGCTGTATGCTGTAGGAGGTTTTGCCATGATGCCTTTGGAGGACAGCGAAGAGATTGTTCCCAAAGAGATGAACGACATCTGGAGGTGGGTCATAACAGACTCATTCATTCATTCATTCATCAAGCTCCTGGTAGTTTTCTTTTTAGATGCGATTCGATGAAATTGCACTTTGTCACGTTGGACCAGCTTTTTAAGAGAAAGTAAAAGAGGAAGTCTCACTAATCATTTCAATAATTCATTCTAACTACATTTTTCCAGTGTGTGTCTAAGATTTACCTTAGAGTCTGTTAACCTCCTCAGGTTTGATGAGACGGACAGGAAGTGGAAGGGGATCCTCAAAGAGATCCAGTACGCTGCAGGGGCCACTATTCTGGGGGTCCGCCTCAACACCCTGCGTCTCACCAAGATGTAAATCCCCTCTGGTCCCTGCTTGTTAACAGAGATCTGTGCACAGTGACATCTTGCATTTGTAGAGACGTTATGAGCTCACTGTGGTGTTCAGTTTGTTTTATTTTACCCTCTGCTACAGTACAGCAGTTCTGATGACGTAGCTAATGGTACTTCTAGCTCATGCACAATTTTGTTTTTGGATTGAAGCCATTTTTATATGTGTTTAAGTGATTTTAATCTGATTGAGATTGTAAAACCGTAAACAATCTGTAACCTGTTGACATTTTTTGCACTGTAATGGAATAAACTGTAAGTATCTAACACCAAAAACGTACGCGACAATCATGGAAAATGTGTTGGCAAGACGTGCATTTCTCAACAGATGGTAGCAAAGTCACAATGTAAGAGCCTTTAGAGAGTTTGGCTGGAACATGATACAGTTAAAAAAAACAATTTCAGTAATGTGCAGAAACAAAAACACAGCACACATCTCCATTTGCAATAATATATCTATACTGTTTAATATTGAAATGATTTCATTACGTTCTGCTGTGTTACAGACAGTAAACACTAGTCAATAATACAATAAAAGACAGAAAATACAGTCTAATGTTATTAGCACCTCTAGACACTATTGTCCTTGTACGGTTTTTAGTATTTTAATATAGCTGAACTTGACATCTACTGCCTACACATGGTCTTTGTACACCAGAGTTAACTAAGACATAGTGTTTACATTATGAAGAAGAGAATCAGTAAATAACAGTACACATGAATTAACACAGCGGCAGTATGATTAGGTATGGGAAATGTAGAGGGTATGTGGATAATACATCTTTGAATTGGCATTGGTGCTTTTTGTTATAATCACATATATATATTTGCCCAAAAAGGGGGAAAGTCACCACCAAACAAACTTCTTAGAACAGTCAACCAAACTTCCACATGCAGAGTAACCAACATTTTATGTTCTAGTTCATATGGAGCCCAAAAACTGACATAATGTAGTCAAAGATTATCAAATACAACGGAACACATTTACAATAACAATATTGTCAGTTAAAATAATGAACTTTAGCAATTTAGAGGACTGCAGGTCCTTAGCTTAACTGAAAACCCTGGTGGCTAAACACACCAGCAATGTCAGCTAGATATTATTTCTTTAAGGAATTCAGTTATATTCATAATTAGTTTGGTAACCTTTTGTCGATTTTGGGGCTCCATACATTTGCACCCAAAATATGGTTAAAAAAACAAACAAAAAACAAAAATGCTCCTCCGTCCTTACAAAAGAGCCAATTCTTTCATTTTCATAAGAGCAACACATTTCTTTAAATTCGTACATACGCACAATGCTTTCTCTCCAACATATCTTCATGAAATCTTAGAAAGTGCTACTAAAATAAAACGGCAATATTCCCAAAACTTTTCTTGAAGCTGAAGGCAACAGGATTAAATCCTTTTGGATACACACTCCGGCTCTAGCAGCTAAACCCCAAAACTACAAGTCCCAGTAGAGAACCTATTTGGCAATCCCATGAGCACTTCGTTTTGCACCAACTGCCATGCTGAATGCTTCATTATGTGACATTTGCCTTGAGTGCTATGCAGAATGCTCAGTCACTGTGGTGTCTAGGCTGCCACTTCATCACTGACAAACCCTCATTTAACAACAAGAGCAGGTCCATCTTTTCCTAATCTAATACAAGCCTTTGGCTGCTAGCCTTAGTTCAGGATAATTTGGCTATAAAAACACATTAAGCCTAGTTGCCTAGAATATAGGACTCCTAAAGACTGTGCAAAATGTCCCTTCTCAGTTTCCAGAATATCAGCTCTTCAGTCATTTAACTGTATAATATTAAATCAGAAAAACATACTGTACACTTAAAGCGCTTCAATGTTATATTCTTTTTAAGATTTGGGAGACATCAGGGATTAAAAATGTCTGTCTCTGATACATTCTTAATGCACAGTGTTGCTTTGATGACGTCTCAGATGGGTTTTTGACTCGTTTGCAGCTGGATTAAGGAAGGACATGTTCACTAAATTATCAAACAAAAGCTAAGGATTAACATTTGAATCCTGCTTGTGAGGTGGATTTAGAATGTCACACTTCCTCCGAAAGCCGTGTCATGAACTATATATGTAATATAGTGTAAGAAGTGGGGTAAAACAAATCATTTGTTGGTTTTTTTACATCACCTTTTTTGCTCTTTGCCAATTAATTTGATACCAAATCATCCGTTCAGTGTCATTCACCTCCAAAATGATGAATATTATAAAGTTTGTTTTATTTATTATATTGATTAATACTGGTTTCGTAGAACATATAGTAGGACTTCTTTTTGCTGGGTCTGAACAGACATTTTCCACATTCCTTTGGTCTAATAAAACGTTAATTCAGGGGACTTAACACCGGTCAAGGCAACATTTCTGGCAGGAATTGCATTTTTGTAATTTCCTATAATCTTATGCCATGGAAATATAAAAAAAAAGCACACCTGCCATCAGCAGATTTTGATTAATATAACTGCTACTGTATCAGCCTTCAAACCACACTAGCTGAACTGTAATATAAAGTGCTCGCAATAAATGATCTTTCTCATTACTCAATTGGCAACCGACAACTTCCTTTACATTTTCTCCTTGCATGAAATATAACAGTCACATATAAAAGCCCCTTCAATAGGAGCAAACTGGTAAGAGCTAAAACTAATTTCTCTTAATTTGGGTAGTGATTGGGGAACAAGCCAATCAGAAACAGGCATAGCTGTACTGTATGCATCGTCAGGGAGTAGTCACAAATTCTTGTTAAAAGAGCAACTTAGTGTCATACAGGAAGACTGAAACACCAGTTAGGGAGCAGGGTGAACCATAACTGACTCCTCTGCCACTTTTCCAACTTACTAACCACAAACTCTGCTCTGAATTTGAACAAATAACACAACAGTTGAATGTAGTTTGTTAATCACACAGTACGTGATTAACATGCGTAAAAATGTATGCGTTTGGATTCAGCCGGCTGTGTGGAAATCTTTTTTTTCACGACACAACTCTGCTATCTATTGCTCACCTTGTATCTGCATACATGTTCCCCGTTATGGGCTAGTGTGGCAATCAAATTCAAAGTGCATAAATCAGTAGTATTCACTACTATCCCTCCTCTTTTACCATCAGCCACCATCATCATCCATAACACAGAAACATTCAAATCCCTCAGAGTATAAGGCGAATACACAAACTATAACCACAGTATCTCAGTATTGTCTCTTGGGCTAGTGCTTCTGAAAACAGTGATGAACACTTGATAAGTAACGTTACATTTGAGCCTTTCTAATGATCCAAAAGTACTAGGAGTGTCTCCAGGGATAAATAGAGATACACTGTGCACGATAATGTACTCTTAAGGGGGGCTTTTCTCTTTCTCTTGTGTAGCTAACAGAGTGCAGTTTACGAAGCTACCACAAGAGAGCAACAGTCCTTATGTTTGTGAGACACTGCCTTAGTCCTCTCTCTGCCAACAATCAGAAGCCCCCCCATCAACCAATGACTAGATCAATCCTTAGATGGGTATAACATTTTGGCAGTTACCTCATCAAACTGCCCAAATTTTGTAAATAGTAGCTAATTTCTGACCCTGGAGCTCCCTGTCCAGTAAGGCTAGATTGGATTTATCACAGCCAGAATATATATTCAACAATTTAACAGCTCTAGACTTTTCATTTAAAGGGCAGTCTCAAACTGGACCCTGTACAAAAGCAGCAAATCAAAATACAAAACATGTGTTTGACACATGAAGAAACAAAAGAAAAAGTACCATTATCAAATAGCATCTGATGTGGCCCTAACCATTTAACCATGGCAGTTTAAATGATACATGTAACTGGGGTGAGATAAGTGACATAAGACTACACTAAGGTGCTTCAATTTTGTTTTTTAAATAAAACAGCTTATTACATTTACAAAAGCTTATCCACAAATTCCAACATTCGGAAGTACCAGCCAAGACGCACATGGGGGCACATTCAAATGACTCTCCAAATGTAAACATGAGGAATTAATCACAAGGAAAAAACACATCTTAACAATATTTACAGCTCAACGCTACACTACAAGTAGGCTATCTATAGATAAAGTGAGCGGGAGTGCATCGATAGTGCACAAGAGACTCTTTTTGGATCATTAATTGATTGAAATGTCAGATTTAAAAAGGAATACTTTGACATTTTGGGAAGTTGCTGCAGAAAGTTAGCCGAGAAGATACTAATCTCATATTTGTATGCTAAATATGAAGCTGCAGCTGGCAGCCAGTTAGCTTAGCATAAAGAGATAAATAAACAGGGAGAAAACGCAAGCCAAGCTTTGTCCAAAGGTAACAAAATCCATCTACCATCACCTTTTAAGCTCACCAATTAACATGTTAAATGTCCCTTGTTTAAACTGTACAAGAATTTTTTCTTGTTTTTAACATTCAGACAGAATCAAGCTAGCTACTTTCCTCTGTTTCCAGGCTTTGTGCTAGCTAACAAGCTAAGCTAATAAGCTGCTAGCTGTAGCTTCATGTTTAACAGACAGACATGATAGGGGTATCGATCTACCCATCTAACTCTCAGCAAGTAAGCAAATACATGTATTTTACAAAATGTCAAACTATTGCTTTAAGAGAACAAGTTTTTACTGACAAGGGTTTGATTCTTTCAGTTCTACTCCAGTAGGTTTATGACAAACAATTGTCAAAAGTGCACATAAAGTCACAAATGTTTAAGGGGTATTACTGCATATCCATAACTTTGATTTGCTTCTGCAGATCACCTTTATAAGAAATTTACTCATTTATAATAGTGTCGTAATCATAAGAAGCCCTTTTTCGTGATGCGCTCTATTGTGCCAAAATGACTCAGCGTCAGTGCTCTGAGAGTTTTAGGCATTAATGTTCAACATTTCACACTATATATCTTGATGAAATGTGAACACTTACTGAGCTATGTAGTCTGGTTTTTGTGAATATTATTATCCCTACACTACTGGTATTCTGCAAACTAAATACAAAGACCAGGTTTAGTTGGAAAATGTAAGTTAACGTTAACATTAGATTTTAAACCCACAAATATACTGTAGGTCTGATTACATTAGGTTTTTACTAACAAGTCACAGAAAAGTGCGATATCGTCTCAGAGCCGAAACTACAGGAGAGGAGCGCTTAATGTAAGCAAAAGATGAGTCAACAAATTACTCCATCTCCTGACAAGGGGGAAGCATTGTTTAGCTGAACGTAGATCCTCATCTCACGCGCACACACACACACACACACACACACACACACACACACACACACACACACACACACACACACACACACACACACACACACACACACACACACACTGCATTTTGCATGGCCGGCTCTCCACGCATCACAACTTCTCTCGCGTCCTTACACTTTGACTGAACGTGCCACGAAAAACACACTATCACAATTATAAAAATGGAGACAATTAGGAGTACATTTTAAATATCACTAGAGTTAAATGTAAGGTGCAGGATCGATTATAAATGCTGTATAACATTATCTAACTATAGCAGGTGAGCTAACAGGATTTGGTTATTGGCAATGCCATATACATGTATATGCTCAGACAAATCAGCATTTGGTTATTGCTGGGTCAGATCAGAACCACTCGCTACATCTTGGCAGAGAACGATTAAAACTTTCTTTTTTTTTTAAGTTCTCATTATAGTGTGGTTCTCGCTTGACTGATGACCCCCGTAGAGAGAGGATTTAGGAAACTCTTCCTTAGACTTTGTAAAAGATGCTACAATCAATGCATTGTGCAAGACTCTGGAGAGATGTGTGCGGTGGTGGAAAATCCCAAAAGAAACCAGAACAGAGTTGTGAAATTCATGAGGAGAGGCGTGGTGACGACACGTCCTACTGGACTCTGAGGTTATCTATTGTATTAAACAGAGTAAAAAATAACTATTTCTTATTGTGGTAGGTGTATGTGTGTTAGCCTTCAGTCAGTTTTTCCTCTCAGTGTAAATGTCACTGAGGCGCATCACTCTCCGGCTGCAGGAGTCCCCTTAAAAGCTCTAAGAAAAACAAAAGTAACAAAAGTGCTTTCGATGCTACGGATGTTTGTTAGTTGTTGGAGTTCATCCTACCGGCAGAGAACAGGGGAGGCGGCGGGGGTAAATGAGGGGTGGGAGGCAGCCCCCCCATGGAGTGCAGCAGGGGAAGAGATAGCTGGGTGCCATGGAGGTGGTGTGGACTAGAGGCAGCAGCGGGTGTGGCGGGGAGCGCCGCCCCCAGCTGCACCTGGCCGGAAGAGTCCGCGGCGGGCGAGGCCAGAGGCTGATGGAGGCCGAGGGGGTCGTTGCCGTCGTTAACCATGGGGTTGCTGACGCGGAAGCATTTCTCCCTGTGAGCCTTGAGCATGTTGGAGAAGCGGAAGCGCTGGCCGCACACCTCGCAGGGGTAGGGCTTCTCCCCGGTGTGGGTGCGGCGGTGGCGCTTCATGTTGGGCCGGCTCGTGAAGCTCTTCCCACAGATCTCACAGATGTACGGCTTCTCTCCTGCACAAAGAGGGACGAACACACAACTTAACTATTTAGATTCAGTCTTCTCTCATAGCATCGTATTTAGCCACAGCAGGCAGCTGTACACTACCTGCTGCTAAAGCCAAATATTTCCTTCTGGAGTCAAAGGAGACCAAGACAAAGGAGATGAAGTGGCCAGAAATATATAAAGTTGAAGGTACCCCGTGGAGTTTTTAACCACTAGATCTGCTATGGTGCTGGATGGGAGAGTGGGTCTCCATATTGTTTGTAATGTGACCTTAAAATGTGTCAGAAGTAGTGCAAGAAGTGACTCACCAGTGTGTGTCTTCATGTGTTCGTCGAAGTACTGTTTCATGTTGAAGTCCTTTCCGCACCACTGGCACATGAACTGCTTGTGTCCGATGTGGATGCTCATGTGGGATCGCAGCTGGTATTTGTACTGGAAGCGCTCACTGCAGTTCTGAAACGGCACACAATGAACATTTTTACACAAAGTCTGAACAATCAGAAACAGTCACAAAAAGAGTTCTCGATGGATTTCATGAGTCTTTGCTTTAGAGGAATAGTTTGACATGGTACCGTAAATATGATGCTAGTGTCAGCCAGCAGCAGGGAACTTAACTTTTGGACTGAGCCAGGCTAGCTGTTTCCCCCTGTTTCTAGTCTTTGTGCTAAGCTAAGCTAAATTTTCCTGGTTGTAGCTTTATATTTACTGTGCAGACATGAGAGTGGCATCAATCCTCTCATCTGCGTAACACTGCGTAACAAAGTGGATGAGTATATTGGGGAATTGAGTGAGAATGATGCCAGAAAGCGATAAACAAAAACAGTTTGACTACTTTACGGGGTTCCCAGTGTATGAAGACAGGTAAATGAGTTGTTAATGATTTCTCTTTGATCAACACATCTGGATCCTTGCCTGATCCAAAATCCTTGACTTTAACATGAAATAACATGAGTACAAGCAACGGCCATAAAGAGACCAATTTAAATTAAATGACATTCCAGACACCAATCATTTCAGACATTACCGGTTTTAAACTCTTCATGTGAGTTAAGTGGAGACCAGCGGCGTATTAAAAGGAGCTCAAACCTCACACTTGAAGGGTTTCTCTCCCGAGTGCTGCAGAGAGTGAACCTTCAGGGACATGCTGCGCTTGAACGACTTCCCGCACGTCTCACAGGTGAACGGCATGTCCTTCGTATGAGCTAAAGACACACACACACACACACACACACACACACACACACACACACACACACACACACACACACACACACACACACACACACACACACACACACAGTACAAGATAATGGTTAATGGTATTCAATATTGAGCCACTTAATAGCAGCAGCAGGACAAATAAGCAAACTGCTACCCTAAAATAGCACTTAAAGAACAACACTGATGCTTTTTCATTGGCTAATTACGCTGCTAAGTACAATGGATGTGTCTCATCTAGTAAATAATCTATTTCCTCTGAAGTTTCCACATCGAACTCTCAAGTCACTCATTCAGCAGGAAGGATAAATAGGGCTTCATACGAACCCTTCTCCTGCCACTGAAACACATAATGACAGGGAGTGAGGAAAGTCTCTCTGGGAAATAAGATGCTTATCCCCCCCCCCCCAAAAAAAAGGAAGTGGAAAGCAACACCCAAAACAAATCTCGCTCAACAATCAGTGGGAAAGGAAGCCTGAAGTAATAAACGGGAACAAAGCGACCGGACTGGGACCGCTGATGTCACTGCCACTCACCAACCATGTGCTTCCTGACGTGAGCCATGGTGTAAAACTTCTTCTCACAGATCTCGCAGGAGAACTTCTTCTCGGCGTAGCCGTGGACGATCTTGTTATGCTCATGTAACGACCACAGCTTTTTGAAGGCCTTACCACATGTTACACACTGAGGGGAAAGAAAGAAAAAAAAACAGAAGAAAGCGGGGGGGGGGGGGGGGGGGAATAGTTATTACTGGAGCTATTTGGATATCATCTGGAACAGCCTTTACAAACACAATACAAGTGGTGTGAGCTCTCACAGATACTTGAGTGTTCGCTGGACCAAAAAAGCAATTAGAGTCAGTAGATTAAAGCAGCAAATGATCTTCAACACCACAGCAGGAGTCCAGCTACTCACTGCAGAGTGCAGGTACTGAGACACAGCAGAGTTTATTATTACTGCCAGTGGACTGTCTATGACTAGTGTTTATATATTGACATGATTGGAACTGTACATGCACTAATTATTAACTAAACAATTCTGACCGTAGATGATGTTGGATCTTTAACCAAATACCATAAGCATTGTCATTTATTTGCCTCAACTTGGACTGATGTTTAAATCTTTAATAGGAACATATTGTCACCTTTGAATCAAAACACAAATTCTAAGTTTTTCCCTTAAAACATGCAGTAAGTGAGTGTCTGCAGACTTTTGTGTCAAGGTCAGCGGTGGAGGATGTATTCGGGTCCTTTACTCAAAAGGCAGAATGAGCAAGATTTTCCAAAAAACGATGTAGATACCGATACAAAAATAATCCTTCTCAATCATCACTTATGGTCCACTAAAAGAGTGTGGTGACGTCTGCATCTACAGAGACCCTCTGCTTGTATTTTCTCTTTTCTTTTCATTTTGCTGCGTTTGGGACGTTGCTGGGCATCGGCTTCCATAAGCAGGCATGCAACTAATTGAGTAATCAACTAATTTAGAAGCCCTTTGTATGTTTTGCAGAATCTTAATTTGTAAAGTAACTGGCAAGTAGTAAATTAGTAGCTGTCCAAATCATTTGCTGTGGCTCGTGAAGCGTGGTAACAGTCAAACGTGACCCAGATGAGTGTGTCAGCACTTTTATGAAGTGAGCTTCTTTCATCCTGCTAATGACAACATGTCAGTGGGTTACAGAGATTTTAAACATGGATTTACTTGGTGCCAAGAGGGAGAATTAAACTAGTTTTAAAAAGTGAAAGGGAAGTCTTTCGTCACAACCTGAATCCTACCTGGATGCTCTTCTCACAGTCGGTCTGTTGGTGCAGCAGCAGCTCGCTCTCCAGCAGGAAGCGTTTCCCGCAGTTGCTGCAGATCTGCATGCGGTTGTGAGTGACGTTCATGTGTTTTTCCAGGTACCAGCGGTTGTTGAAGACGCGGGGGCATTTCTTACACGGGAAATGTTGCTTCTCCTCCAGCCTCACCTTCTGGCCCAGGCCCTCTGCATCCAGCGTCCTCTTCCCGCCCAGCCGCTGGTTGGCCAGCTTGGCCTCTGCCAGTGTCTGCCGCATGGAGGCGGTGGTACCCACCATGGCATAGGCTCTGGTGCCCCGGCGAGTTCGATCCATCAAGGCCGGCTGCTCCAAGCCTGGAATGTTTAAGGTGTTCTCCTCCTCTTCCTCATCATCCTCCTCATCTTCCTCCTCGCTGCTCGGCCCCAGTATGTCCCCCCTCTTCAGCTCGTCGTCGTCCTCCTCCTCTCCGCCCGTGTCGTCGTTCTCCGCCTCATCCTCCTCCCCTTCTTCTGAATCTCTCTCAATGTCGTGGCAACAACCAAAGATGGCGGCCGCCTCCGTGGCGCTTGCCGATTTGGTCTCCGGCCCCTTTGACACATTAAGGGTCTGGTTGTTGAGGTTGACTTCAACAATGATCTGGTCTCTGTTGAAGGAGGCGTGGCTGTCGGCGGTCTTCGACTCCTCCCCGTTGCTCTCGACTTTGCACAGAGCGGCCACACCTGTACCAGCCCCGCCCCCTGACGAGTCCTCCTTCTGGTAATACTGCTTCTGCTGGGAGGACGTCTTGCCCGCCTCCTCCACTCTCACAGAGAACGGGCTGCTGCCGTCCCTCTTGTACAACCTCCCCAGCTCCGACTCCTGTTTGATCTCCGGGTACAGCTGGCTGGAAGGCATCGCCGGGTTACCGCCTTCCTGACTGGCCATATCTGCGCAGGTGGTTCTAAGGGAGTGGCTGCTGATGAGGTCGCGACAGGAGGCTGCGATGTCGCTCATCTGAAGCAGGGCCGCTGCGTTGAGCACGTCGTGGACAGTGCGGCTGCTCACCAGCAGTTTGGAAGTGTAAATGAAGTTGAGGATTTGCTGCAGGCCCTGCGAGGTCAGGGCGTCCAGCGACAGGTCCACCCGCCGCAGCTGTTTGCTTTGTGCAAAAAGGGAGTGGAAGAAAGGGCTGTAGGCCGCCAGCACGCCCTTGTGGGCCGGGAAGGTGCTGTGCTGACGCACCAGAACGATGTCGACGTCGCACAGGTCAGGCTGGAAGAGGCGCTGCTCGTTCAGCCTGTCCATCAAACAGGTGAAGTGCAGAGCCACATCCTCCACCAGGGAGAACTCTGCAGAGGGGAAGTCTGTGGTCTTCTCCACTATGAGCTGGAGATGGTGGAGGAGAATGTGATGGAGGGAGAGAGACAGAGAGAAAATATTACCATGTAGCAATATGATCAGTTAAAGCTTCAACATTTCCTGTTAGAATGTAATATATACATACATATATACAAAACGTTCTTGTCATTTCACAAAAACATGCGTAAGTTGCGTATCACATCACATTTTCATTTCTCTGTGATATGACCTCAACCTAGAGGCATAGATCTATAATGAGTTCTTCATAAATCCATCCTAAAGTAGTTATTATACAGTCGTGTTCTTCATGATTTTCAGTTTGTTAAGTGCACTGCACAAAGCCATAGACTGCATGCACGCTGCACGATACGATAAAAATCAAAAGGTGTAACACTCAGCGCTCTGTACAAGGTCCTCAACTTCCCAAGGTGGGTTTATTTTAGCACAGGAAGGGCAGGGTTTCGATCCAGACGGGATGCGAGTGGGGACAGAGGAGCAAACACACCCACACACACTCATATGAGATGTGCAATCATGCACAAAAAACACAAATGCGCAAACACACACACACACACACACACACACACACACACACACACACACACACACACACACACACACACACACACACACACACACACACACACACACACACACAAACGCAAACACAAACACATTGTCTGGTCTCTGCAAGGACTGACTGGTCTGCATTGGTATTCAGTGCCATCTCCCCCCCATTAGCCGGCTCTCTCAGCACACCCACTCACTACACCGTCCCTGTGGAACGGAGAATTATGCACAAGACAAAACACGTCCGGAGAAATAATTAGGGAAACCATGCCGGAATAAATACTAACTAACCCTGCAAACAATTAATGGAATTTATCATTCTAGGCGTCTCTCGAAGGCACAATAGGACAAGTACTAATATAAACCTTGTTTTGGCTGGAGATGATATAGCTGTGAGCCATTATTGCATCTCTACATCTCTTATTTTTCAGTATTTACAATAATGCACGTGCAGGACAAGACACACAAGAAAGAAGAAAAAACAGGGCAAGATATTAAATAGTTTTAGGACATCAACTATTATGGCATTTATTGAAAAAACTCTGTAATAAATGAGTATGAATCACATTGCTGCCCAACATATTTTCTCTTTAAGATCAATGAAATGACTTCTCATTGTTAAAGCTGGAAAAAGGATTTGCATTTGGTCCTAACCTTCAAAATCTGGCCTGTTTGAAGAATTCAATTATGGAAGTGTTAGATTTATTCATAGTTTTGAGCTGCTAAATTGGACTCTGAGCCAGAGAGGAGCGGAGATCGGGTTATCTCTCCCCGTGCAAGGCTACAGACGTCGCCCAAGGGCAAACCGCTGCAGCCTTAATCAGATCAAGTGTAAGTTGCAGACTGGAAGTTATGCGGCTTTAGCGATAATAATCTGCATCTTCTTCTGAGATTCAAATAGGACAGCGTTTTTAAAGATTACATTCTATAGGATGAACAATATCAATAGATTCAAAACATCGTTAGCTTAGCGTCAAATTAAAGGAACCAACTATATTTTTAAGGTGTGATAACAGGTGTATTTCCTTAACGTTACTTTAAATTGTAGATTTAGTTCACATTACTTTAAACAAAACAACTATGTGATCGCCTTAATCCCTTGATGCTTCTTCAACCTCTTCAGGATTGCATGTGTGGGCCTTCATTAATAGGTCTGAAAATGTGATCCTAGGGATTTGAAATGCCAAATAATGATGCTTGCCGTATGCACCTGTAAAACAAGACTCCAAATGAGTTCCCAAGTGATTTCACCACTGTCTGCACAAGTCTTTATGCCCCAATGCTGAACTTGCAATGGGGCAATTTAGCCACATATGTTTTTGGGGGATAAATTATTAACAAGCAAAGAATAACTACATTTGAGCAACCAGCAGGAAGTGTTTTAATGCGCACACAGCAACATCCAACAAGTCCAATGTATTGGTTGTTACAGCTTATTCTTATAGTCTAAATTCATCCCCCTTATGTCACTTTCCACCGATCAAACCAGTCGGTTGAGCCACAAACAAAGCACATCTGGTCTCCTCATTATGTCATGCTCTCATGACAACCTTTTGGCAGACCACAAGATTCATGTACGGGAATCAGTGATATATTACAATTTGTCTGGCGCGCCTTTATCACTCTCTAAGAATGGTTTTATGAAACCAAACTGTGTTCAACATAAGTTATATAAACCGTTTTGTTATGAAACCAAATGTGTTCAGTTCAATCCTGGGTTAAATGATGATTTCCTTCAACATAAGCTACTACAGGTAAACTTAAGTTATGCCTACTTCACTGTGAAAGTGCTACCTTACTTCAGTAATCAATTATCCTACCAGCAATCAGATTGGAGATGAAAAAGCCAATCAAAAATGATCTATTTTATGCTGTGATTGACTGAAATTTAACATTACAAAACATAATTCATGCGCTTGCGGAAAAACCTTTTTATATGCTTAATATGTTCAATCAACCGCTCTGAGTAAATAACTATAATTCCATAATGCAGAGATTGCCCTTTTTAAACAATAAACTGCGCTGTATATTTCTACAGCCAAAACAGTCAAATACTGTCTGCGTTATTTTCATCATTAAAACTATTAATCCAATAACAGATAGTTGTAGCTACCATGCGGCTGCTGTGTCTGTCACAAAATGCAATGAAGACAAAGAGATCTTGCTTCATTTCATCACAAACAGCGCAGTAGCCAAACAAATTGAGTGAGTACTTTGCAATTAAAGACCGCATCCAACTCCCTCGATCTTTGTCTGTCATTATCACCCCCCCCCCCCTTTCTCTCTCCACATCCCCTTTCCTTGGAAATGTCAAGCAGAGAACTTGTTTGCCGTCATTAGACGGAGCGCCACCTTTAACCAGCCTCTCGCTCAGATGTCTCCCACTACATTATTCATATCTGGCCCGACCTGTGACAAACACGCAGCGTGGGGGATTACTGACGCACCCAACAAGAGGTGTCATTTAAACGGGCTTCAATCAAAGCTCCCTTCACACTCACCTAATCTGGCAGACGCAGCGTGCGAGGGGATCCTCTTGCATTGTACTCCGACGCCTCGTCGTACACCGCAACTCTCAAGGATCACGTCTTTTAATTCAATAGCAATATCATTTAAATATATGATCTATGCGATATGTACTGCAGTGTCCCCTTTACATATTATAGAAAATGACAGTTCTGACAGTAAATAAGTACACATGAAAAACAGTATGTATGCCATAAAATGCAGACTGCAGGGTTTAATACACTACCTGAACAGTTTGACGACTTCCTGAGAAAACAATCTCACCACAAGGTCTATTAAGTTGCTGTTCTGGAGCTTTCGATCACGTGACGTGGTCTCCAACAGCAGATATTATTCTCTGATCCAACCTGATCAAATTTGCGCTTCTTCATTGCTTGTTCCCCCCCCTCCCCATTCAAAAATCATACTAATTGGGCGGATGAATGCGCTCTAAGTGATCGTCACAATTACTCCGAAAGGTCACAACCGACACCAACCAAATCAGGCTATCCATTGTTTAACTGCTCTAATGGTGTCAGACATCCTTTGCCCAACTTTTTGGGAAGATAATTAAGGCGTCTAAAAATATAAAATAAAACATCCCTGATCAGCCTGATGGCAAAAACTTGAAAATTGAAATTAAAAGTTTCAAACTACTTTACCACTAATCCAGTTTTGATGAAGCTGTGATGAAGGATTACTGCTTGGCCCAAGAGGAGGCTGCTTCATTTAAGAAATGAAAAAAGAAAACTTTTGGCTAATCACTGCTGTTGAATAGCTGTTGCTTTAGCTATAATTCAGTGATGGGCAGAGTCACAGGTGCGTGTCGAGCTCACAGTCAATGCGTCAATCAAAGCTGGTGATATAAAAGTAACCGGCGAATCGTCAGCCATGCTCAGCCATGCCAGGGTCGCTGGTATGCACTTGGCAGAGGCTCAGACTCATGGACCTGAGCCAGACAGAGCCGAGTCCGACAATGAAGTCCCTCTTTCTAATTTGACTTTACTGGTGAGAATGCCCTTTTCCTCCCACACCTTTGAACTAGACGGCCCATGTGGATTTACTGCTCTGTAAAGTTTGCATCTCCGTCACCGGGGCTGTGCTGTGACCTCCACCGAGCTGCCATTTTAAAAATCTGTTCACTGTAATGTAGTTGACTGTGGGGCCACCTGTAACAGCAAGCCTTGGCTGAAATGTTCATTCCTTTCAATGTTTCTCTTAAAATAAAGCTAACATTTCCCTAAAATGCTATTCTGCTACTATGTTGCACCCCGGCAGATTTATGAGCAGAGAACTAAACAGCATCTACCTTGACTGTCTTGTTTGCCTGCTTGCTGAGGTGAACAGACTGATCCATTAGCGGGGGCCAATGTCAGAGCACAGCACAGAGTCGTGGACACATCAATAGTGCGAGGGAGGGCAGGTTTGCATTCAGGCAGGAGGGAGTCCCAGGGGGAAAACACAGCGGGGGTTAAAGCTTTCTCTAAGCCTGCGAACACACTGCTCAGACTGAACTCAGTGTCCTCTCACATCACCTCCTTTAAGTTACTTTAACAAACATCTGTGGGCATTACAGACACAACAAATGACTATATCTTTGTGTATTGTTGTAAGATACATATACCTTCCAAATAATTTGAACAGCCAGAATTTTGGATTATTCACCATCAAGTTTGAGTGCAGTGGCTCATATTAATAGAAATATCTAAATATAACAACATCTGGGAAGACAAGCAAAATCATATATGAAATAAAACAAGTTCAACTAGAACGAACAAATGTGCATCTCTCTTTGGGAAAATGTAATATTATAGCAAGTACATTTTTTGTGAAATTACAATTATATCATTTTGTTGTGTTATTGTCCAAATAAATGACTCCGACCAGGAGTTTGGCTTCACATAATGCATAACATAATTGCTTTGAACATCAGTTTGATGATCTTTTTTTCATAAATGTACCACCTAGTAATTTAAATTGATATTGGAATATATTGTTTTTGTCATAATGATGTCCACCACATTGCCCGGCACTAACCTCTATTATCATTTAACAAAAACAAATATATCACAACGTCCAATTACTTGTTTTATTTAAAGTCATGTGATAACAAGTAAACCATCGTCATTTTGTTTAGTAGTCAAATTAGAGATGATTATTTTCATTATTGATTTATTTGCTGAATATTTATCTGATTAATCAATTCAAGTTTTTGTCAGGGAAATTGTGAAAAACAACCATCACAAATCAAGTGCAACTTGCTGCCAGCCGAATGTCAAACTGTCCATATGCACAGTGAAAGCTCTACTTGGACATTACCATCGGGAATAAAAAGACATCTCCCATCCACAGTCATGAAGACAGCAATCCCTTGAGTTCAAGCTTCGGCCCCTCTTGTCACCCAGCGGGGAGGTGTGTGGGGGGGGGGCCTTCACCCACGGAGCCCTTCAACCTACAGTAAAGAGCACACTCAGCAGCCCCCTTCGCAGCGAGGCGTCCTGCTGAGGGGCTCGGGCGCAGGGCTTCGACGTGACTGACACCCGGAGGAAGGAGAGCGGGCACCGTGTCAGGCCTCATCTCCCTCACTGGCACGGACATGGTAGGAGAGCAGAACACACACACAGATCCCTGAGTCATCACCGGCGCAGACCAGAGCGAAGCATGACAGGCTCGAACGCGGACTCTCCACAAAGACATCGCCCAGTTACAACAGCGAGTTTTGGCTTCAAAAGTGCTTTTTCTTTTTACGTGGCGGGATATGGATCGGGTCACGTGTAAACACCGACCACGCAAAACGAGACAAGGGCATGTCGTTTCTGGCGGAGTCCAATCAGACAGCCATTAAAAAGTCATCAGGGTAATGACTGACACCGTGTCCTCTGTGTGCTCAGCAGACCTCTGCTGCTGCCGACGCCAAACGACAGACCGGTTTAGTCCCAGAGATGCTCGAGCCAGAGAGGTGAATTCAGATTCTCTGGGTGAGAGTCGTGGCTTGACAAACAAAAGGTGTTATCTGGTCTGGTCTAACAGGCCGGGGCAAGACCGGCATGGACGGAGAGCAGTCTGACAAGTCGTCTCCCTGCTGTCAGTGTTTAGGTGAACAGGCCTATTGGGCTCACGGGTCCCCTGGGTCAGGGGCCTCCATTGACTGTAGGGTGACTGTCTGCATTTTTGGAGAGGCAAATCAAATGACAGCGTACAGCAACCACAAAGAGACACACTAAATAACTCCAAAAAGATGCCAACAGACTTCAAAGTCACGCTAAACGACCACAAAGAGATGCTAAATAACTGCAAAAAAAAGGATGCAATACACGGCCACAAGAGAAGCACAACCGCTACAAAGAGAAGCAAAACAACCACAAATAGATGCAAAATGACTCCAAAAAGATGCAAAACAACCACAAAGTGATGCATAAGGAGTCCAAAAAGATGCATAAAACCGTCTTTTACTCTGGCTGTCTTGCTCCTGTGTAAGAGGAGTGTGGGGGGGGGGGGCTTTTATATGTCTGTGCTGCTCATAATCCATCCATGTGTCTAGTGGAAGATTTCTCCTCTGTCTGCAGTCTGCACTCCTCTCCTCTGCTCTCTAAATCCAATCAGCACAGAGACCCAGCACTGACCTTGAGGTAGAACAAGCACATACAGTAGCAGACGCACGAGCACATCCACCCACACGTCTGCAACCCCCCCGACCGCCCGTGCAAGCGTACCTGCATCGCAATCGTGCATTTGTGCGCACGTCGGTAAACAGGAAATAAAGAAATCTGCTGTGTGTGATGACACTGCCGATGCAAAGAGAGGATCTAAATGTGCCCGGACTCACGTTACCCTCATTATCAAACATGTTGCGCCAAGGTAAGCCAGACTGGTAATATCACAAGAGGCAAGGTCTCACTTTTTAACAAGCCCGGCGGCGCTCGTTACACGCCTATGATAAAAAAAAAAAAAATGAAAAAAAAATCAAATAAAAATCAATGTTCAATGACTAAAGGGGGGAGCAACAGCGGCGGTCGGCAGCGTGCTCACTGCTGAGGTCAAACACTGCACGGTCACATTAAAGTGGAGTTTAACACTCTGCAGGATGACACTTTTTATCTGATAATCGTAATAAGACGGATTGTTACACCTTATGGTTATGGGATTATAGAATTCAGTAAATCAGTGCTGCATGTGATGCAGATTGGTGGAAAAATTAACCCTCATAGATTATCCAAAATCTGTATTTAAAGCTAAATACATGACTACGTTGTGGTATAAACATGCCTATTACCTAAATATCTGTCTCTTTAGCTGCTAAATGCTCCACTATGGTTCACCTTACGTTGTCCGTCTGCTGTTTGGTGCTCCGCAGGTAACGATCAGTGGGTTTTAAGTACATTTTTGGGGGTTTAAAGAATTATTTTTGCTGAAAATAAAAATATGAGAGCAGTGAAAGCAAACCAAAACAGTAAAGCTGCAGGCTGTATAATTGAAACACTTAAGCTAAAGATGCTACAGACCTCAGTAGAGATGAGGGGAGCTGCAGAGTCTGGTGACAATTGTTATAAAAATATTGAATATGAGGATCCTCCCCAAACATTATTCAAGTGCAATGCTAAATCACAGGAGTTGAGAGAAAACAACCTACTAAATAATCAATAATTAAACGGATTGTAACTTATTGATGAATTTTTGCCATCATAAAAAGGAAAAGTCATCAAAGGAACTACATATATCACAAACTGAACTTCCTCAAAACACGAGAACTGAATGCGATTTCAGGTAAAATGTGCAGCAGCACAACTTCAGATGTAGCAAAAGGCAAATCCTAAATTACTTTAAAATGAGCTGCTAGTTTTTTCACTTCTCTCTTTCCACCACTTTCGCTAATTATTTTATTCCCCTCAGCCCATTAAAACATTTAACTTTCTTAACCACAGCATTCACTGCCGGCTGCAATTAATAAAGACAATATTATCAGCATTAGCGCTGCTCTAATCCCAGACATCCAATCTCCCCTCCACACTGGAGGCTTCTTCCCAGTCCTAATCTAGCAGCGTGGACTTGCCCCAGTCGAGCCCTGGTGGAGCCCTCTACCAGCGTTCACCTTTAGATTTAAACACATTTCCATCTATATGTTAATGCAACCACAGGTGACAAGTCAATCTACAACTGATACGCGTTTACCCGAGCATGAAATTGGGATGCACAAACAAAAATAAGGATGAGAACAGCATGAGCAGCATCTCGGCGACGTACAGTACATTAAAATTTGACAGCGTGAGCAGGATTGCCTCAGCTGCATGATTTTGCAAAGCGCTTGTCCTTTGAACATGCCGGACAACAGTGCGTTTTTTTTATCAGTTTGGTAAAGCTGGCGACAGTGCGTGATGGCCAATCAGAAGTGATGTGGAAAAGGAGACATCAATCAGAAGTGATGTGGTCTGGCGTTGAGATGACTCTGACGAGCAGTTGGGATTATCAAAAGGAGTTACTGGAGGCGGGTGTGAGGGGGGCAGCGATGGGGTTAGACTGTCCACACTGAAGCTCTGCCAGGAAGTTTGTGTCTGGGCCGATGAGCTGGGGGAGGAAGCGCTGAGTCAGGAAGCCTGGCCAAGAGAGCGGCCCGTGGTGCTGCCATCTCCTACTCACACACACGTTAAAACGCTTCACACACCACCGCTCCGCTGGAGTCATAACACACTGTTCCCAAGCCAGCGCCGCAGGCACACGCGTGTGCATAACTGCGGGCATGCATACGCACAAACACACACACACACACACACACACACGAGATGTGACGCCAAATACCTGTGGCACAACAAAGTGTGGGGGGCTGTACAAACAAGATACGTCTATTTTGTAAAATATCAAGAGGAGGAAAAAAAAAAAAGATCAGAAATTGAGATTTATCCAAATGTACGGCACAAAGGGCGAAAGATGCACCTTTGAAGTGATCTTCTCGAGACAAAAGATCATTTGTGATGTGTAGCAGCGAGCAGGTGCAGACATACCCGAGGGCAATTACACGGGATGAAACTGTGATATCTTCATTACCCCTTTTATAGCATGACACACAGAGAGAAGAGGCCAACACAAGACTCTAAAGAGCCCCTTATCAGAGGAATCTGTCTAGTGTGTGTGTGTGTGTGTGTGTGTGTGTGTGTGTGTGTGTGTGTGTGTGTGTGTGCAGATGATATGTTTGATGAGAAGGTCAGAGAGGACGGAGAGGAAAAAGGAGGTAGAGGAGGAGCATTGGCTTTCTATAGCCGCAACCAATCAATGGACGACAGAGAAACAGTGAATATGAGCTTAAAGGAATAGTTTTCGGGAATGTATTTTTGTTTTCCCGTTGGAGAGTAGGACAAGACGATCGATACCACCACTCTCATCATAACGGCACATTGAATATGGAGCTACAGCCGGCGACCATTAGCTTAGCTTAGCACCAAGACTGGAAACAGTAACAAAAGCCACAAAACAAGCACGTACATACGCTGGTCTACCGTGGTCATGTGCCAGACTACTTCTCGGCTAGGAGCAGCAACTTCCTGGAGAATTCGTCTGACACATAACTTACGCAAAACAGCAAATAGTTTGGGTTTTGTATGGATTTAATACACCAGGTATAAAGTGCTTTATTAGTGAGCTTTAGAGATGTTGGTATGCATATTTCGTTACCTTCAAACTGAGCTAGGCTAGCCGTTTCACCATGTTTCCTGTCTGTATGCTAAGCTAACCAGCTGCTAGCTGTAGCTTTAAATGTAGTAGAGTGGCAGGCTACCGATCTTCTTATCTAACTTTCTGCAAGAAATACAAAATGTGAAACTATACATTTAAAATTGAATAAATAAGTGATTAGTTTGCGATATTTCTAAATATTGTGATGGAAAAGGAGTATATTTTTCAAACTGATCTGTCCACACTTTTTCCTAACATTAGTGCATCTCTAAACCTCCTGCAGAGAAAGAATCTGTGTGTACAAACTAAACGTTGAACACATATTTATGATGACTATCAGATCAAACATCCCTTCTTTCCTGCTTGGCAATTCTCTGAAAACAGCATGAAAACTCATTCCCATCTGCTTTAAAGCTCAATCCTAAGTCTCTCTCTGGCCTGAATTCAGCTAAAAGCTATCAGATCACTTTAAAAACAGAAGACTCTCCCAATATCTTTAAACGCCCGACAATGAAAGGCTAATCAAAATCCTCATATCAAGTTGTACCAAAAAGAAAAAGCCTCTATGATAATGGGGTTCGAAGTTATTTTTTTTAAAAGTGCCATAGGGGGTTAAATTAGTTTGTTAGTTTCCTAGATGAAAAGACACAGATGCCAGCTCGTACTGCTGGGAAACAATAAAAATGTGGATTCAAAGAGTAAACTCAACCCCTATAATTACTTGGGAAAACTTGTGCCATTTGAACCAACAAGAACAAAAGAAAGCTTACATAAACTCAGTGAGTTTGACCTTGCTCTCTGCTGCCGTGTCCACTGTTTCTTAATCTCAGGGGCATAAATTAGCAGCACCTACAGTGCAGTCCTGAGTTTCCAAGGAGAGCGGGGGGGCCGAGGATGTCTGCTGGAGTTTGTTGCCGGGGCTCAGGAATTGCGGCACTTGTCACAAGGACTAAAGACAGTTTTCCTCGCTCAGCACCCAGAGACAGTGACGCCTCAAAGTCAAGGGTGGGCAGGAATGCCCTGAATAGGCAGTTACGTAAAACTCACAGCACCCTGTGAGGATAGAGAAGGAGCCACTCGGGGCCACAGGGTGGGATGGTCCAAAGTGCGCAGCGTAAATGTGTGCATGGAAGTGACACAGATTTACATATTCACAAATCCACCAATTTAGGAGAAAAACTAAAAAAAAACAATCATTTGGATAAGAGAATGGAGGGATTCTGAGACAATGGGCCTCTGGCACCAAGACCCTCCTACATAGAGAAACACCCACAGACCGAAGGAGACAAGACGACTACAAACAACGCTACCACATCGCTCACATTGTTCAGTCATTTTGAGTCTAAAACTTGTTTTGTGTCTTTTTGTAGTCGTTTAGCGTCACTTTTTAGTCACTTTGCATCTCTTTGTACTTTTGCGTCTCTTTTTTTACTTGTTTTGTGTCTTTTTCTGTATCTTTGTACAAGAAATGTGAAGAGACACTTCATACAGACACTCTGGTCCAAGGCCCACCTGACCCCGGTAATAATAATAACAATAACAATAACGGTTAATATGGTAGGCCTGTTCAGTAATCCATCCATGAATAAGGGAATTTAGGGGTATGAAGCTATTGATAAAACCAAAATTAGCGGGAGACTAATCCGCTTTTGATGTCAACAAAGTAATTGCGGAAATTATCTGGGGCATGTTTACCAAAACAGTCAAATGACACAATATCTCTGATCACCAGCGAATTGCCATTCGTCAAGTACACTTTGCAATTTGTCTGTCACAGCTTACTCTCATGCGCACACACAAAAAAACGCTAGATAGAAGGGAAAAAAAGGGAAGAAAAACATACCAAAACCTCTCTCTCTCCCACCAGAAGCCACCCAGCGAGCACCAGGGCTAACCCCACTGACCTGACCCAGATATTAACCCAAGCCTCCAGATGTGAACGCGCGCTGGGATTACTCCACCACTGCATCAAGCTCCACATGCTTTCCTAATGAGGCATCCTAATATGACCCTGGAGACAGAGCGGACTGTCTGCCTCGCTATATCTGCCTCTATTCCCAGAACTCTGCCAGTCTGTCTGTGCAGAATCATCTTCATCTAATGTGAGGGATAATAATCATGGGGATGTCTGGTTGAAGATGATAAATGAAAAAGAAGCTGAGCTCATGCAGCAGACACAACACACCATAGAACTAAAACATACAATAGAACAGACTATCACACACTATGATGTAGACACTTCCGAGGATGATATTTACACACCTCTGCCTGAGTGTCACCTGCAACAAAGTGAAGTTATTAAGGACGTGATGAGTGACATCCACTCCTCTCTTGGACAACACTGAGGATGCATGCATGACAAAGCCTTGCAAACTTGTCCTGCACCGGCTGTTAGGAGGAGAGGAGTTTCCCTGCACGCTGTGTCTACATTTGCACCAGTCACGACCTGAGCACCCTTTTTCCTTTTTTTTTTTTGCAGGAGCTGCCCTGATATGAAAGAATTTAACTCCTTCTCTGCATCAATGTAGCTATTGTAGCCATCGCATTCTTTTCAGCAGCTTCGATTTCCAACTTGTGCCGTGTCGGCAAGTTACAAACTTCGGGACAGAAAGCGCAAAAGATACACGGTGTGACAAGCCCCGGCGGTGCGAACACACAACGAGGCACGAAGTGTGGCAAGTTTGATCGGCCTGCTAAGTAGCTCAAATTTGCAAGAGATCAAAGAGGGACACCACACCAAAAAAAAAAATAAACAAAAAAAAAAAAAATGCAGCGCTCTCTTCTGTAGCCTACCATTTTGATCCAGCGTTTCGAGGCTCAAAGGAGTCCCAGAATAACTCCTTCCGCACCAGTTTCCCCTCCGCCATGAAAATGACCGTTGAATTATCACATTTCTTCAGCTTTTTTTTTTGCCTTATCCTCAATCTTTTTCTTTTTTTCCCCCCACCGTGCTGCTGTAGCGTTCAGACAGACAAAAATGCAGAGGCTGCTTTTGCAGAAGGAATTGGTGATTGGAGCTCGGGGATCATATGGGCTTTTTGTCAGACGGTTTTAAAGGGACACGGTACCGTTTAACGTGGAGTTGCGAGACAGGCGCATTTCTTTGTACTGGAGGCTACTTGGATGGCTTTCTTTTTTTCTTTTTGTTGGCGTGAGCAGGAAAGCTGTGGGACGGACATGCAAAGCCATATGGCGCAAAACCTGGGTGCGCTTCCCTCTCAACTGTGCGCTCGGTGTGACGTCACATGTGCAGAGAGCTGCGGAGGTCAGGACGTTCGTTCATTTCCCCATGTTGCAGAAGTCATTGTAACTTCATATACACCACATATGAGCGCTGTGTTGTGCCATATATCAGCCCCTTATTCCCCGATTCTCCAAACGTATGATGCTGTAGCTGCACGCAGTTCAATTTAACAGGAATATCAGGGCCCCACTCTCTTATGGTGCCCTGGGCCTAAAGTTATGTAGTTGGTGATTTGGTTAACCATGATATTTGCATCATATATGCATAGTATAATGTCATAATAAAGGTGTTAGATGTAAACTCGGCCCCCCCCCTTCTGCATGACAGGGCCTATATATTAATAATAAAATACTTATTATAGGCGTATTAAGGCCCCTATGATTTCAGTTCAATCATCAACCTAAAACCAGATATATATTTTTTTTTACCTGACATCTAAAAATCAAGATGAAACCAAGATCAAGTCTTCAAATGTCTTGTTCTGTTTTGACCAACAGTCCAAAACACAAAGATATTCAGTTTACCATGATATGCTTTGAGCAATCAATTATGAGATAGTTGGATATTCATGTTCTTGCTTTGTGAGGGTCTGGAGCCCCAGACCAGTTGCCCACTTTGCCCAGTTAGTAATTCAGACTTGTCTTTAACCCCCCTGAAGGATCCCCGAACCCCATTGCTCACTCCTGAGTAGACTGCATGGAGTAGAAGTCAATACGCTCATAACAAGGTGGGAAAGGAATTGATTGCAACCTGGAGCCAGTCCCATTCATCACTTCATGTCTAGCACTCAGTGGAGCCCACAACGTCAGTGTGGAAACAGCGAGGCTGTCCACTCAAACAGAAATGACAACAATCTTAAAACTCATTTCACATTAAAAAGGTTTGTGGACTTATAATAAAGTATGAAGGAATCATGTAGTTTGGATTGCCTTGTCAGCAAAAAAAAAAAACGAGTTTCGTATTTTATATGATGTACTGTTTAACTTTTCAGACCAGGAGAAACTGACTGGGAGATGTTGAAAGCGACAGCATGGTAACGGTTTCTCCTCAGGAAACCTGAGGCAATGAACTCAAACGAAGCTTTAACATTTTGAAAGGAGCCTGAAAATCTTGAGATGTATATTTTGAGCCGTGTAAAACACCTACTTGTTATTAAAAAAAGGTATTACACGACATATTTTGTGAAGGAAACGTGATTTAAAGGTCAGGCACGAGTAGAAGCCTTTTTGGCTGTAGTTTATGACCAGTGTGGGCAGAAATTGGAATTAGTTTAGTTTGTTTGCACATTCACTAAACATTATAAATGGTATATGTACACTAATATTCATACACATCTATTCAGACACACTTACACCTACATTTACTAACATAAAAATGAATTACAAATTAACAAAAGCCTGTGCAGTAGAGGAAGCTCAAAGCATTCAAGGCAAGATAAACAGATTTAATTTAATAAACTAGGAAACGTCACCTTTTGTTTTCTCCTCAGATTGTTTCATTTGAGGCCCAAAGAATCGACAGAATAAAGAGAAAATATACATCTAACCTGAAATAACTTCCTTTCTAAAACTGTTTATCATCGTTTGATCCATTTGTCTTTCAAAGGTTAGAAATGGCTGCTTTATTTAGGCTTGGTATTTTACTCTTCCTCGTTAAATACATGTGTA
This sequence comes from Cebidichthys violaceus, assembly GCF_023349555.1. Lineage (NCBI taxonomy): Eukaryota > Metazoa > Chordata > Actinopteri > Perciformes > Stichaeidae > Cebidichthys > Cebidichthys violaceus. Next base: position 359,818 of record NW_027176794.1, read on the forward strand.
AAAAGTATTAAAAGATACTTTATATTACCTCTACGTCAGCGTCAAATCCATTCATCGTATCCACCTGTGCATCACATGATGTATTCTGACAGATTTGTATGAGTCATCCATACAAAACACACCTGAGCTGTAGATGTATTCACTGCCTGCACTTCGGCACTTGCAGATACAAAAATGGAGTCGCTGAAGCAATTCAATAGGGTTTGTATCCGATGGACGGTTCTTGGTTTCTGGCAGCTCACAAAAGTAAGAGACAGGAGCTCACACACCAGCAGATCTAAGTGTATGTAAATATTAGCAAAGAGGGAACACATTTTAAATTAGTTCTCAGTGTGAACAATAGTTTAATGGAGCTGTTTCACACTTTTTTCTTACTCCAATGAGGTGAGAGAAATTAGAGATGCATTAATCTGATTCTTCTAATTGCATGACATTTAATAGACAAAAATGACAAGGGGACTCTATAATAAGAAAACTACAATGATTATTTGGTAAGTGCATTTGTAGTGTTTGACATGATATAATGCATAAACCTAAATCTGCAGGGACGAAGTCCTTACAGTGCAGCTCGCCGGATTGATCTCACAGGTAGACACGAGCTGCAGTTCTGAAATGAAAGCTAGATGGCGCCATCTCTGCACGACTATCCACTGGACACAGTGAGATAAAAGAACGAAGGCTTAAGATGCTGTGGTATTTATTACGTGTAAACATTCAAAACTGTTTGAATAAAATATAGATCAGACTTATTATACTTTGAGAACAGCTTTTAACATTCATGATCCAGTAATAAACGTTTGGAACGAAGACAAATTACAGCTTGAAACTGCTTCTTCTATTGAACAAGAAATAAAAGACTGAATTTAAGGCAGAACCTCAACCTACACCCACTAACCCCTCACAGACGTCAGAACTGAGAGGATTAGACACTTACAGTAGAATACTTGTACATTTCAGTGTAAAAAAAACTGAAGTAGAAAAGGAATATACAAATATGCAATATAAAATACATATAGCTTATTTCTTGTGTTCTTTTTCACATATAAATTGTTCTTTATAGGCTGTAGTTCTCTGCTGTGACGGTCCCTAAAAGAAGAAGATCTGCTTGTAAAGTGGTTTATTTATTTACATTCTATAACATTAATTTCCTCAGCCTGTCGTACAGTACGGTATTAAACTAGTGTCCAGATGGACGAGGACTTCTCCTCATGATAACAGTGACAGCGTGCGTTGCAGAGTGTCCAGACTCCCGGCGGTCTTTAAACCAACGACCTGCCCCGAGGCTCAACTGTACCGACTGCTGGAAGAGCTGCGGCTGGAGGAGCGGTACGACCTGCAAGCAAGAGACGTCGAGGAAAAACATTACTTTGCATGCACACACACACACTTTACTGTATGCCTTTGCTTTACTGTATGCTTAGCGTCTTACCGGGATCGGCGGTCTGAGCTCCTGTAGCTGTCACTTCGTCTGCTCCCTCGTCTCCGGCTCGCACTCCGACTCCGACTGGAATAGCTGTCGTAGGAGTCCGACCTGCGTTAACATACAGACGGATTATTATTTTTAGGAACGTCTCCAGGAGAGCGTTCCATTCACACGGATCTACTTGGTTTTACAAGAAAGAAAAAAACAGAAGTCCTGGCATGAAGATAAAGAACCATCACTGATTGTATTATAAATACCCGGCACAGCTCAGAGAATAACATGGATCGGTTCTTCCTGCTTCACGCTAGATACGATACTTAAGGACTACAGATAAGATTGATCTCTTCTAGGGCTGCGACTAGCAATTATTTTAATCATTTGCTGATTGTTTTCTTGATACAACTTTTCTTTTGGTCCATAAAATTTAAGAAAAAAGGCGAATAATGTGTCTTATCTAATTTTGTCCAACAAACCTGAGGAAACATATTTTTACTATCACACAAGACAAAGAAAAAAAAGCAGCAAATCTTCAATTTGCTTGAAAAAATGATTAATTAAAATAGCCAATAGAATTAATGAACTTGTTTTATCTCTAATGTCTTCACACAAAAGCCCTTTTCTGCTTGATTAATCTGTGTTTCATCTTGAACATGTTGTTTACATGATCATGTTTGTATTTGTGATGAAGAAGACTCAGTGACCTCTCACATGAACAATCCAACAGTTCTACTTCTGTCCGTTAGACCATTAAACAGCTCACACACCTGGATCTCCGACGGCGATTATATGAGCGACTTCTGGAATGACTTCTACTGGACGTCCGACTGATAGAAGAAAAAAGCAAAAAGAAACCTGATGTTTTGATACGGTGAAGAGTTCCTTCACAAGACTGAAATGTAAAATAAAGAGCATAGCTCCAAGGTGTCTTCTCTATGTGGTTCTCTTCCCCACTGAGACCCCTTAAGGTGCCACAACAAATTATTTAATCCGTGTTTCAGGGTGTACCTGTGACTCCTGTAACTCCGGTATGTGCTGCTACGAGAGCGCGACCGTCCTCTTCCACGCCTCCTCTGACTCCTACTGCGGCTCCTGAAATAACGAATCACAAAAAGTCTGTAAATAGACAACACGGATTTAAGCTTTTATACTGAATATTGTCCAAGGGGCCCCTCCAAGTATTGGCCCTCACGCTCCTCGTTTCATCAAAAGTGCTTCTTTGTCTCACCTGGAAGAGTAGCTGGAGCTGCGGGATCGACTCCTGGACCTGCTGTAGGAGTGGGACCAGCCTCTGGAGCGGGACCGGTGGCTGGAGGCCGAGCGAGAGTTCTTCGGGCACCGCGGGTTCCCCACAGACGGCGACCTCTCCTCGCTGGAGCTCTCCTGGTTCCTCGGCCTCTGGTTGAGCCGCGCCGTCTTACGCACCTCGTCGAACAGAGATCCCGGCCGGACCCGGCTTTTGCTTTTTATCTCCATTCTCACTCCCTGCTGCGCGTTGGGAGCCTCTTGAAGTTGGACGTGTTTCGTGGCGACGGGCAGCGCATTCGCGTTCTGGAGAGCCGACGTTCCTTTCAAAGGCCTCCATTTGAAATGAATTGCAGTGCCGGCGGGTCCGCCGGTGGCCGCTTCATCTTGCGGTCCACCAGCTGTAGCTGTGGAGGTAACAGAAGGCTGTTCTTTGCTGTGGGGCAAAGCACTCTCTCTACCCGCCACATCTGAAGACCTTGAGGTAGATTTTAGGGTTAACTCGCTCTTATAAAAATCCTGTGTGGCCGGATGCTCTACAATATCAGCGCCATGCTCTGGTGTACAAATGTCCATGTCATCTAATGACTCTTCCTCTTTGACGCTGGGTAAATTAGCCCCGTTCCTCTTGGATGACTGAAGATGGAGTTCAGTGTGTTTGGGGTTTTTGTTGATACATTCTTTTGCTTTTTGTTTTTCTGTTTTAGGAATCTTGTTTAAAGATTTCTCATTCGCGCTGCCCACACCAGGCCGTTCTTTAACAACTCTACCGGGACTAGGTTTCTCTCGTTTTAATTCGTCCTCCTCTTCCTCCTCTCCAAACTCCAAAGGAGGCTGCCAGTGAAAAGTCTCCTTGAGCCTCTGATGCTTCCTCTTTGATCTCTTTCCTTTGTCCTTACTGTGACGGGAGCCGCTTTTGTTCTCACTTCTTCTCTTGTGTTTATGCTTACGTTTGGCTTTCTTTTTGCTCTTGTGCTTCTCTGGCTCCGAGGCCTTCTCAGGACTTTCTTCTGGCTGAGCGGATGCAGCAGCGACCCTGTGTGCGAGTGCGACCGCTGCCTCCGACGTCTTCCTGGAAGTCTCGTTCTCCGATTCCGAACTAGCCTCCCCTTCCTCTTTTTCGGATATGGCCAATGTCCTGGCGGTTACATTTTCACAATCACTTTCTGAATTCCAGCCAGTAAGAGCAGACAACTTCTTATCAAGAATTTCATTGGACTGAACTGCTTGTTTCTGCTTTTTTGACTGGCTAGCACTGTTGCTTTGGCTGACTTTATCACTGTCACTATCCCATTCAGACCTGCTGTTAAAGCGCTCCGCCAGCATGGAGCTGCACTGCTTTGTTTCTTGATCCTGTGAGCTGCTGCTCTCTTTTATTTTCTCCAAAGAGCCACTTCTCCTCGAGTCACTGACGTCCGGCTCACAGCTCGGCCTCTTCTCCGATCCTGGCTCTTGACTGCTGTGGAGGGAAATGTACTTATCTACATTTTTGATCCTCCTCAGAGAGCTGTAATACTCTTTCCATTCCTTGTCCAGTGAACTCTTCTTGTTGCTGCATGTTTTCTGGGAGTTTTCAGAGTCTGATCTGCTGCCGGAGGATGATCTGCTTTTATACTTATGAGGGGATCTGGACCTGGACCCACTATAACTTCTGCTCCTTGAGCGACTGTATGAGCGGCTGTAGGACTTGCTTCTGGAGGACCTGCTGAATGGGCGCCCTGCAGGTTTGTGGCTTTCAGAGTCACCTGGCGGACACTTTGGCGTAATGGGAGCCTGAGCCTTTTCTGTTTTCACTGTTTGTCCAGTAGAGGAGCTGGGAGCTACTTTAGCTTTAATCTCCTGAATGTGGATGTAAGAGGGCTTCCAGGGCTTTTGATCGGGTTTCCAGCGTGAGGGTGGGGGACTGTCACTCATTGGGATCACAGGGGCACTTTCGGGAGCCGGGACACTCGGGAGTCTGGGGACAGGTGGGACTTTGCTCTCTGGAAGCTTCTCGGACATTATGGAGTCCGCTTTGTTCTTGCTGGCTTTCCTCTTTCTCGGGGATCTGGATAAACTCTTCTTTCTGGGTGGAGACAAAGATCTAGATCTGTACTTGGATCTGGATTTTGACCTGGATCTAGACCGGGATCGAGAATAGGACTGAGATCTGGACCTAGACAAAGACCGACCTCTAGACCTCGAAAGGCTTCTGGATCTTGAATATGATCTAGACCTCCCTCTAGATCTGGACTGACTTGATGAGTAGGATCTAGAGTAGGACCGTGAGTCTCTGAAAGATGGCGAGGACCGCCGTCTCCTCCGAGTTGATGAATTATGCTGATTTGAAGAGGAGCGGGTTTTAGAACGGGATCTTCTGGACTTCCTCTCCGAGGACACTGACCTCTCACCCACTGACGGGAAAGGCTCTTGAGGTTTGCTCTCGGAGCTCTTCTTCTTGCCACGCTTCCGTTTTTTGGCCTTCTTCTTGTGTTTGGCTTTCTTCTTCTCTTTCACTTGTTGGCGGCGCAGGCTGGACCTCTCAGAGCTGCGGTCTGAGGAGTGCTCTGCAGACCGGGACCACGCAGAGTCACTCCTGTCCTCCCATCTGCTTGAGGAATGGTCATTCAATCTGTTAAGTCAAAAGATGCATGAAGAAGACTAAAGAAATACCTGATGTTTGAAGTTACAGTCAAACAGTAAGTCCTACTTGTCTCCTTTGCTCCATCTCTCAATGCTCGGCGGTTGATACACTTTGGTTCTCTTCATCTCTTCTTTCCAATGTGGTGGAGTTTCACTGCTGCCACGTTCTTCCACTGATGCAGAGCGTGATTTAGACCTTGTCGGGGTGTGATATCTCTGCAACAAAGAAACAATATAATGCTACTTCAAACTGCATTTAAAAGAATACATCAAAACTCTTTATGGAGCTTGCTGAGGTTGTGCTTAAAAGGTTCCTTGTCTTAAAGGGGACATATTATGAAAAAGTTTGGGTATGTGTCAATTAGTCAAACAAGCAGACTACTCCATGAACAAATACTACATGAGCACCGGATCGGATCATCGGAGTATGCAAATCTCTGTTGTTAGCTGAGGTGAGCATACCATTGTCCCTCTGCCTTTGATCTTCCGTCCAGACTTGGACACTGCTGGTTTCGGGTCAGTCGAAACAGACGTTTCTTCTTTCTCAACTCTGAAAAGATCAAATTTCAAAGTAAACACCTATGGTTGAGTACTTAAGTATATACAGAATAAACAGAAATATATATTTTTTTAAAACGTACATCTCCGTTTTATCTTCCTGAGACGGCATGTCCCGACGCAGCAGGAAGCGGTTCTCTGGCACCGGTGGGATTTCCTCCGGTCGGACCACCGGCTTCTCTCTCCTCCCACTCTGCTCCTTCTCTGCCTCCACTTCACAGTCTCCCTCCAGCACCTCTCGCTCCACAGGACTGTGAGAGCTTCAACGACACAAAATGGGACAAACCCATCTCTCAGTGAATCGTGTCATCACTTGTATTTATACTTGAATATACAGATCAGACCGGAGGTTCACGCGAGTAATTAGCAGGTAAAGAAAACTACCTTTGCTCGGCCGGCCGAACATCAATGTTCTTCTCCTTTCTTGATTCCCTCCTTTTCTTTTTAGACCGTTTCCTCTTTGCGTGTCTCTTGTGCTTGCGGTGTTCGTACTTTTCATCCGATTCGCTTTCAGATCCCACGGAAGAGGAAAATGGCGAGGACGAGTCGTGGGAATTGAGGGACGAGTCAGCAGAGTGGGAGCTCCTTTTCCTTTTGCCTTCAAGTACTGAAGAATGAAACATAAAGGGCGTGCATGTCATTTCAATGGCAGGAGTCACTTTTAGGGTGGTGTAGCACTAAAGATAAAGCTTCGCTTGATCCCATTCGGTATGTCGGGGGCAATGAAAGCAGGCCTGGCAGAGTCAGGTGGGCAGATGCCAACTGAACTTCACAGAGATCACCTCACTGATCCCCATTAAACAAAAGATCAGGTTACACGCCCTGTAACTAATGCCAGTGTGTGTGTGTGTGTGTGTGTGTGTGTGTGTGTGTGTGGCATTACATATTGCACAAAATATGACCCAGTTACAAGCATATGCAACACGTTATTCCCTACAGGAGATAAAACTAAAAGAATAAGAACTAATGGATGACATCTCTTTAAGGATGTTGAGAGATCTATCAGCGGTGATGGGATTTAATATTCATTAGTGTACAATCATCTAAATTTGAATGCAAGTATCGTATTTTCATTAGCTTAGAATGAGCTCTTCATATAGACAAACCTAAACGCTGGCTCTAGAGCGGACCTTTCCTGTTTTTACATTACCTGAAGGCCACCGTAGTTTGATGCGCTTGGAATCTGCAATCTGCAATCTCACCACTAGATGCCACTAAATCCTACACACCGGTCCTTTAAGAACGGATACAAGTTGACGCTATCTATTTTGAAAGGTCACAGTCGCTGCATCCTGGGCTTAAGAGCCGCCCACGACAGCTGTGATTGGTTTAAAAGAAACACAAACAAGCCAGAGCGTTTTCTTTTTCCCTCTGTACCAGAATGATAATGTGTGGAGTCAGACCTTTCTTTAGACTCAGCCCTGTGGAGGATGGTCTGGTCGTGCGAGACTAATATACACCAGACACAGTACTCTTACTGCACCTGATGCAGCTTATTCCTCTGAGCTCCATTGTTGTCCAACATGATTATAAACACATAAATGAGAAACACTGTTTTAATTAGTTGCTGAAAATAGTCCCCATGTCCTTCTATTTAAGTTTAGTGTTTGCTAAGAATTAAATAGAAATTACTGAGCATTTTGTAAAATTGAACAATGTATTTGTGACACATTTATTACGTTTTTAATCTTCATTAGGAACGAATGAGCTTGGGGCTGAGTGCCAGAAAAAGAGTAGGTAAGTCTCATTATGGCCTTTAAATTGGATTTGTTGACAGCAATAAAAGACAAGAATAAAGCTAACCCCAAACTTCTAAGAAAACGCAGATCAGCCAACAAAACGTACCATCATTAGCGGACTTGGTGATAAGTTGTCCACAGTCCATCACTCTGACGTCAGCGTAGGGTCTGCTGGCTGAATCAGTCTTCAGCCCTTCAACCTTCTTTATCACTTCAAAGCCTGAGATGACGAGACCAAAGACGACGTGGACTCTGCACAGAGGGAAGAAAGACAGAAACGTGACTATTCCATGGTTTCAGTGTCTTCAAAGGCCCCGGAAATCAATACATGAAGGTTCACTGTTAACTGTGAGTGCCAAAGTGACGTTGGATTTTTACCCATCGAGGTGAGGCGCCGTCTTGGTTGTGCTGATTTGCGGAAAATCCAACAAAGAAGCGAGGGAAGGTCAACCAACGGCAGTGGTTAGGGTCATGAGAAAGGGAGAAAAAGGAGGAAAAGAATAAGGATTAAACATGCAACTTCAACAAAGTGCGGGTGCTACTGAACTACAGGAAAAATATCAAAAGGTGAAGAGTTTGTCATTTGTTTAATGATATTTGACTGCAAATCAATTTAGAAAAACACTCGCAATTTGGGCTGTTCTATCATAAAACAGCCATGAACAGGCAAAAGAAACCCTCAACAACCGAGTGTCGGCAATTATATGACTATTTTGATCTCCTTTGTGCTTCAAGAGTTTTTTTTTTTTATTAATTTCTAACTTATGGTGACAACCTGTTTTAGTGATAAAGAAAGTCAAATAATCGTGAATATCGTTCAAAACATATCTAAAATGAACACTGTACTGTAGAATAGTTGGAAATACAAACTAGTGAATGACAAATACAGTCAGGAGAAAGAGAGAGAGAGAAACGCAGCCTTGGAGACACATTACCTTGGAAGAGCAGGATGCTAGAGTTTCTGTAAATTTTACACAAAAACGGCAAGAGAAAAAATGTAACACATTTGTAGGTGAAAAAGAATGAATCCATGTTTCCCTTTGAAAATCAACTACACACAAGAGAGGGAGGTGGATGACTTTCACACTCAATGACAAGTTCTACTCTACAGTTTCAAAAAGGGACAGAAATCAAATAAATAATGTAAGTGACCTGTCAGTTAAATGGTGGAGTTATTAAAAAGGTGCAGAGTGTTTGCTCACATGAAGAACTGGGAACCGTTGGTGTCCTTCCCGCGATTGGCCATCGACAACAGGAAGGCTCTGTCGTGTTTGAGAATGAAGTTCTCATCTGTTGGCAGCAGAGAAAGAGGGATCGAAGTGTCAGAGCGCGTTCTCTGATACATAACAACGGAAATATTCAGGGAAGAACAAGACAAAAACAACAACCATTTTTAACCAACAATCTAATCATTGCCTCGCCAACCTGTCCTTCCATACAGGTACAGTTTTATGAAAATGTTTGTTTGCTTCTTCTAGTCCTTTGCCAAACTGGTTTTGTATGATTTAAACTATTAACTACAAATCACGAATATGTTACATCATTCTGACCTATTCTATAATATTATATAGGTTTCCATTCATTTTAACAGGCTATAGGACGCACATTGCTTGCTTGAGATGGATTATCTATCTTTTGCATTTCTTCTCATCAAGGTTACATTATCCCCAGGATCCAGGATCATTCAAAAAATCCTCAATGGTTTTGGATTCAAAAAGGGTTTGAGCAGATTTTCAGAAATAGCGAATGTATTGTAAAGCAGAAGAAGATGTAGCAGTTGTAAAAGCAAGTGTCTGACAGTCATGTAAACAAGGAAAAGTAGCTGCTCACTATTCTGAATCACCTACTGAAAGCAGGTCTCAAGTCTCCTTAGCACAACGTGAACCAAACATACTGAATGCTTTGGATAAACGGTCTCTCTCTCTCACTCTCTCTCACACACACACACACACACACACACACACACACACACACACACACACACACACACACACACACACACACACACTAGCGTGAACGTAAATACTTAATAAAACCACGGAAGTTCACTCATAAAGATCATCAAGTTATTTGCATTTAAAAAGGCTATTCTAATTTGGAAAACCCAAAACGCTTTCCAAATCTTTATTTAAATATAATACATTATAAATATCTTATTGCCACTGTGGTACTTTATGAGTCTTCCTATTTAGCCTGCAGCCTGTATGTGACTACATGTCAGAGCAGCCATATAGCTATAAATACCACTTATGTAACATTAAAAGTAACTTGAGCAGCACGAGGCTCAGGGTAGCCGTCTGAATAGAAACTCCTGTGACATCCCTTCAGCGCAAATTTGCATCTGCGCCACTGCAAACATTTGCACTGTTTTGACTGACAGAGGAAGGTGGTGGGGACAATGTTGACATGGTGTTACTGAGCTGTGTACATCTCTTACCTTCTCATTTTGCAAAAGACCACTCTATAAATAAAAGAATATGTTGAAACATTTTAGGCAGGTAGATTGTAGCTTTCAGTAATACCTATTCTCCATGCGGATTTGATAAAGCCCACTACTGTTACTAAATAGAAGACAGCACTATACAATGGAAAAGTGAACGTCAACAGAGTCATACACAAGAAACCCATTAATACCACAACAGGCACATGCAACATTTTGCTCATGCAAAAGTAGCTAAGAGACATCAATAATGGAGACTGTTTTTAGAGATAATTAGATATTCACATTACCTTCAAAGTAGCCACCGTATATGGACTCTCCCCCTCTTCCATTTCCTGCAGAGATGAACGCAATTATGTCATTTAGCAAATTACAGGGAAAAAAAAAACACTGTCTGCAGAAAAAGTGCATTTTGGACAAAGTGGTTAATGCGTGTGTATGGGACATATTTTTGAAGAGGCTGCCATGTATGGCCTCATGAATTACTGCCATAAACATGCTGCCACTCACTGACTAATAGTGTCTATCTATACCAGTAGCTGAGAAACAATGCAAAAAAATTAACCATCATCAAAAACATTTTTGCAGCATTTTTTTTTTTTTCCCACAGCCGTTGCTTTCCATTGAATTGTATGTTAAAAAAAATGAAACCAGCAGACATGTCTTACAAACACACACTTTCAAATGAAATGAGGTTGTACGACATTCTTACTGTACCTTCAGTAAAGTCGCCTCCCTGGACCATAAAGTTCTTCACAACTCTGTGAAAAGTGGAGCCTTTGTAGCACAGCTTTTTCCCTGTGATTTTGCCAGCTCCCCTTTCACCTGTAATTACATGCATGTTAAGTGAGCTCTCGTCCAACACCAACCATCCAACAGAACGGAAACCGTAACAAGAGCAACATGGGGATTTCAATAAACTGGAAACCTTTGTTCAGGCATTCTGTTGTTAAAACTCATGTGCAGGCCTGCAGAATTAATTAAGACGATACCAACGGGGGACAGAATATTGCCCCAGAGCGATCGCCCTCCCAGGTTTCCCTTCCCTTATGGCGAAAGCAGAGATTTCATTAGATGTGTTGATGTGTTCGAGGGTGCTTTCCGAGGACAGAGGGCTGGCTGTTCAAATGGGCAGCTTAGGTTGCTAATCTTTCAGTATTTTTTTGCTTCACTGGTTTCAGCATTGTTCCAAGGGTTCAGTTTCTAATAGTGTGAGCCGATCCCTTCCTAAAAAGGACACATTAGAGACTTTCTGAGAGTCTCGCTGTGTGTCTCGCTGTGTTATGTTGCGTCTGAGTGTCCAGGAAAAGGAACAGACTAACCAGCCACCATCTCCCATGTCTGCCCTTGTCAGCATCACATTCCCGTTCGGCCAGTCGGGGTGAAAAATGAGATGGAGCATTGATTTGCAGTCTGTTTGCAGATTTATGGCTATCTCTAGGCAGACCGCCACTACTTCTGCTCAGTGGGATGACATATGTAGAGGGAGACAGACCAGGAACCCTCTATCCGTGCAGTGACTCCATCTGTCGCTGGACAACACCAGACCACAGCCACTAGCTCCAGATATCAAATGACGAGAGGGGCATGTAGCGTGAAACCGTGGTTCTTATCTTCAATTCACATCTCATATTGTTATTTCTTGATCTACTCATTATGATTATTTTTCTGGCAGAGACAGGGAAATATTAGAAAGAGATGTGAAATGCAACAAGAGACAGACACGATTTCAAACCAGAAAATGATTGTTGTGTTGAGGAGAAATCAACAGCACAACTGAAATTGAATTGAGGACTATAGTGCTATGATTTATAGGTAAAATAACAACATTTGGTTAATGCAGTAAATGTTGCAAAAGACAGAGTAAAACCTGTCCTTCGCTGGTACTCACCTGTGCACAAACAGAGAAAGTTTTTGCTTGTCTTGGGACAAACATCGGAAAAGAGTTGGAAGACTATGCGGCCAACTACAAAACACAAGCAAAAAAGGAACAATATTAGCTCACTTCACCTTGTAGCTACAAACATTTTTGAAATATTTAGAGAGTAAATGAGGCTTTGTCAACATAAATGTGGCGTTACAAAAAAAAAACAATGAGGGAAGAAAATGAATAGACCAAGGACACAATTAAGAGTTACAAGTAGCCCAAATGTTACTACACTGCACACTTCTAATTAGCCTCCAACATTTAGAGGAATCCTGTGGTGAAGCTCAGGCCTTATAGAAACTTTTCCATAGCTCGGTGCAAATCTGAAACTATTTTTACGAGCCTGATGGGGGTTTGTTTTGTCCAAATTTGACTTAATAACAGCTATCCAGCCTGAGGCCATTAAACTGATCAACAATAGCTGAGTACAATAGCTAATAGCTTCTCAGACTTAGACTTAAATACCACCATTCAGTACAGAACCGGTAACAATTACAAAACCAGTCTGCCAAGCCAGTGTGCCACAAAGTGTTCCACTTTCATTTTGTACAACCACATGATTATCAATCTGAAGCTCAAAAGGTTACAAAACAACCCACATACATAGTTTAAACATCTTTATTGATGTGTATGTCTACATGTCTAACTAATTCTCGTACCTCTGAAGTGATTTTAAATTCTCTTACCTGGCTCCCGGTTGAGCTCCACATCAAAGTAGCACTGAGGGCGGTCTTTCACCCCCATTCTGATCAAAGTCCGATGACCTAAAATGTAGAAAGGGTACAAAAAAAAATAAAATAAGCAGGGAAAAATAATAAGGTTCCCTTCTCTTAAAGAAGCAGTAAGCTACTGAAGTGTACTCCTTCAATGAAGAGTGTGTTGGAAACAATGTAGAGAGACTAAAAGACAGGGAGGGAGGATAGAAAGGGGAGGAGAGAGAAGGATGGGAGGGGAGAAATACGGGGAAATGTACTGGCTATGCAAATCAAATCAAAGCACAGCACAGCTTCCTAGCTGTACATTTTTAACTCTTATCCACTGACCACTTGTGGTGTCACAACGTTCTGCTGCTACTGAACCTGGTCCACAACATAGTCAAAGTGGGAGTGGATGGACGTTCATCTTCAAGGTGTGTTGGTAGCCACTACAACAATGTAAGCAAACACCAACGATAGGAGGCTACCTCACACTGTTTACCCTTGTCAAAAGGATTAGGAAATCATGACTCCGACCCAGATTATGTTTCCATAACGCTGCCTCAACTTGTTCAATGTCAGTGCTCCTCTCCTGTTGCATAAAAAGAGACAATCAAACGTAGCTTTTCTTTTAAATCTACACACCAATAAGTGGTGTGTCAGCAGGTTGTGTGCACACAACATACATACGACTAACACCTCTGCCTTTGCCAGACATTGTTTCGCTGGAAAAGTGCAAGTCTGCAAGAAAGCAGAGCATCCAATAATCTGTCAGCAAGTATTTATTAAAAACGTAATCTTCTCATGAGACAGGCGACATATTGTTCAGAAAATGCAGAGTCACTGCGCTGACATATAAAGATTATGACCACACATGGTGTGTCTTGGCATAGTAGTCTAACAGGAGGAACAGAGAACACGCTTTATTCTACTGGACCTCATTTCAGACCACTGATAGCTGCAAACCACAAGGAAAGAGAAAGCCCTTGCAGAAGAGTATAAAGAAGACATTTCGACAACTTAATTTGTCAACAAACTCATGAACTGTTCCTGATGCACTCTGCTGTATGTTACTCCACAGCAAATGTGCATTCACGAATGAGATCAATAGAAGATGTTGACAGAAATACATTAATAGTCTAACTCGTATCACGTTACAAAGCTTCAGTGTATTGTAACGTCGTAAAACTCCCCTGCTAAATATAGACAGCAAAGACAGCCTCAGGAGAAGTATTGTCAAGTATTTAGTTGCATACATTTGAGGTCATGCGTGCTACATATACATGAAATATAACGTATAGCTAAATGTATGTTAATGCAGCACAAATATGGTCAATCCTAACAAGAAAGAGCACTGCGTATTAGCCTTTGTAACTATGTCCACATTCACGACTTGTTCAACATAAGATAGCTGTTAGTGGGGTAAACATTTTACTCACAACGACAGGTTGAAACCATATTTAGAGCAATAACAGAACCGCAAATTATCACGGGCTACATAGCTAACAACAGCTAGCACAAACGTTTGAGCTAACAGCTAACAGCTAATACCGTTCGCTATCTTAAATTCGCTAGCGCATGTTAGATTTTTTTTTCTCATGCCGCAATTACATTCACATTTAAAGAAACGTTGGAAAATAATTTGCAAATTACATGGGTTAACTAACCTCTGTACAGTAGCTATGCAGGCAATTAGCTACCCGACAATCACTATATGCTAACTTCACTTTTAAGTGAAGAGGTTTGGGGCTTTGCATGATAGATACTCCGACTGGTTGAGAATGTGTTTTTTGTCCCCTTCGAGGATCCGTAGAAGATTTGTTGTGGTTTTGTTGTATCCGGAAAACGATTTCAAGTTAGCTCGTTGGCTATATTTAATAAAACTTCTTACGTATGTGTAAATAATAGCTTATTAAAATTGTCTGTATTAATCTCAGTTAATAGAAATAATGCGATTGCACTCGTAACGGGTATCTGAAGCTGGTGTATTTCCTTTATATGATGTTGTAACGTCGGTCAGCTAACCTTTAGGAGCTAAGTAACAAGGTGCAGCATGAAACCGATGACAATGAGGTAAGGTGTTACTACACGTATATAATTTAACTTACACTAAAATCTCCCTTGTTTTGCAAGCAGAGCAAACATGATCAAGACTGCTCAATGTTTAAACCTACGCTCTTACTAGTGATATACACTCAGTCTATGTGTGCACCTGCTGAAACTAGTGTGGTCTAACACAAACATCTCAACGGCTCAAATAATAAAGAGAAAAAGTTTGATAGTAGTATCTAATTCAACTTTATGGTCACTTGGAGGTTGACGTTTGAGATGCTGCTGGTTTCTATTGCAGTAGCGATACGAGTTTCTAATATTTAAGAAACGCTCACTACACCTCTCAGAATAATTCACTATGATTAAACAACATGTCTTATAACCTTCATGAAGATAGGATGTGTTTAAGGGCAGTTTTATTAAACTAATAGTTTTAGCTAAGTGTACCTAAATGGAGCTGAAATGATTCATTGATACAGTACGTCAATTGGAAACGAACAAAACATTTAGATATCTCAGTTTGGGCTTTAGGGACTTGTGATGAGCATTTGTGACTATTTCCTGACATTTCATAGTTCAAAATTAAATGATTATTCAATAGAATGATTGTCAAATTATGAAAGTAATGTAGTTAAAGCCCTAACATAGCAATACTGGTCTTTCTCTTTACCCCGTGTAGGCAGTGTGTTCTCCATGGACCTTGTGGATCATGTCTCTGATCCTGTTTGCCTTTGTGGTCCGGGTGTGGGATGGACTCCCCCTGTCGGCCTCCACAGACTTTGAACACAACCGCGAGCTCCAGGAGAGGAAGCAGCAGCTCAGGACCATCAGCAAGACACTGGCCCGTTTCCCTGACAGAGGGACCATCAAGGGCCGGGAGCTCAACATCTAGTAAGGATTCAGGAAGTAAAGCAGCAGCAGACTGTTTCATTGGAGCTCTTTTTAAGGCCAAAAATACACAATTCTAAAGAGAATGTATATTTGATTTTGTGATGCAGAAGAGAGACAGAATGTGTTCCATTTGATCACAGGGGAATCCATGTCACACTGCGTCAGGCTGTTTGTTTACAAAACACCTTTTCTCCTCTCACCTGTTCAGCTTCGTCTCTTCAGAGGGTGTGTCGTACATGACCGTGTGCCACTGCAGCCTCCCTGTTGCTAAGGCCTTCTGCTTCCTGGAAGATCTGCGCTGGGAGTTCACAGCATGCTTCACTAGCACTGTTGTTGCCTTGGCAGCCAGGCCATATCCGTTTTTGGAATTTGGTGAGTAGGAAGAGAAATGCTGTCATCTAGATTGGATGGAACTGCAAAGGATGTCGCTCTGAATTCAAATATGATGTGTTGAAAGACAAACAACGCTACTGTGCTGTGATGCCGCAAAGTAAAGATACATTTCTTTATCCTAATGTTACGTTGATGCAAATTGACAGACAGCACCATTCAGAAGCTGAAGCAGCATTACAACCAGAGCGGTGGTCCGGCTCTGGAGGTGACATTGGCAGAGGTCCAGGGGGATCTGAGGGTCCATCCACCGCAAGTAATTAACTTGGAGGAAGTGGAGCTCACCAACGGCACTGCAAATGGGCACATGGAGCAAGGTCCTGGGTCTGGTAAGACTGACCCTATGACTTGTACAGTATAGCATTTACAATACAGCGGTTTATTACTTCATGTTTGTGTAATGCAGAAATGAGGAAATGGTTTCACTTTCTTTTGTTTAAACAGGTCAGAATGGAAGACTCCAACCAGTGACAGCGCCAGGCATCCTCTCTCTGGTCCTAAATATTGTGTGCGCATCTTTGAACATAATCCGCGGTGTTCACCTCATAGAGTACACATTCCAGGTATGGCCAGTGCCATTCCATCGGCACTGCTTCAAATATATAAAAAAAAAAAAGAGTACAGCGTGTTAATAAATATTCTATAAATATAATGTATATTCAAAAAGTGTTTGATAGAAAGAATGCTGCGCTGTGGCTTTGCTTTGTCGTGTTTAGTTGGGGATTTTATTTTGAAATTGTCATGTATAAGCTAACACTAATTATGTTAGGCTGGCAGAACTGGCTGCTGTGCATTTTGCTGTGAAAGCAGAGGTTTGTTAATGATGAGGTCTGCACAAAACTGCCAACTTTTCACTCTTGTGTGAGTCAGCTATAATGTGAAATAAATGCGGTGCAGTTTAAATTATGTAGACTTCAGTCTGAATGAAAAAAAAAATGTGTTTTCCTTTTCCACACACAGGATGATTATGAAGGTATATGGAATGTTGTGGCATTTCTTCTGGCGTTTGCCTGCTGTGTGTTGCAGGTAACTGTAGTTTCACATTTTCACTGCAAACTTAAACCCGCTCATGTTCAAACTCTCTCCGACACCGTGTCAATGACCTGTCTGCGTCCACAGTGCCACCTCTACCTGTTCCACTCATCCCTGAAGAGACCCAAGTCCTTCACTCTGTTGAGCGCGATTGTCCTATGCAACCTCTACCTGCTCGGCCCGAGGAACCTGTGGCAGCTGATCTTCCACATTTCGGTCGCCTCCCTCTCCACCTTCCTCATCCTCACCCGCAAACTCCAAGACAGAACCAATGACTGCGGGGTCTGAGGAGCGGAGGACACTTTACTGCGTTGCACCACTCGCAGATCTTTCGGTGCAGGTGAGAAAGACGGGCAAGCAGATGGCTTGATCCACAGGAGTTATGAAGATGTTGTTTGGGTTTTTAACAGAAAAAAAACATATTCACGAGTTTTGTGTCATCACGGAAAATGACAATTAAGTTTCTTGTATACAGTATGTACTTGCACTTTGTGTACATTTGTTTGCAAGACTGTAAAAAGTATACAGTAAAATGCAGTTCTCTCTGGAAACAGATACTAACGGAAAAGCTAAAAGGAGATGTCTGTTTTAGAAACAACATGTTTGTGCCATCCTGTCCTTAAAGGTTTTAAAGGAAAATTAAGGATTTTTGTTCAGTCAGAATTGGTGTGTTTTTTTATTTAGAAACAATAATTTCATCTAAGCCCTAACTGTTGAAGCTGGTCATGCTTTTGATTCATTTCTGCTCACATTCAGCTCAGTATTATTTCTGCTAGCACAGGCCATTGACTATCTTTACATAATCAGTTTATCAATGCTAAGTGACAGTTGGTGATTGTAACAGACAGTAGATTTATATCAGTGACAGTCAAGTGAAGCAAAGAATGGATTTATTTGTATTTAGTTGATCTTTAGGTGACAATAACGACCCGATGCAAAGATGTAAGTGCAGCTGTGGGTCGTTTCATGCCTTACTGTGTAACAATTGTTCTTAGTTTGTTTAATTGTGTTGACTTATGTACAAATACACCGGCAAGTGCTCAGCTAGTCATTGCAAAGTTTCAAATGTAAGGGCTCTGTTATTTAATGACTTAATGGAAACTACATTCAATACTGAGGGAGTATGAGTCTCATGGCATATTACTTTACAAAGTTTGGGATAAAAGGAGAATTTAACACATGAACTCCATTTAAGACCCATTTTATATGATCTTTACAAATTTAGACCTTTTAGTTTGTCTGTTTTTTTTTTCTATTGATCTCTGAATTGTCAAAATGTAAACTGTGGGTAAGAATATGAAAGCACTGATTCGACGGGTAAAATACTATTTTCAAAAATGTTTGACTGCACTATTAGGCTTCGATATGTTCGCCATTGTTCTTGAATGTGTTGCATATCGGGTTCAGCTATTTATATCCTGATGTATGTTTACTTGGTTGAGGTTTTTGTCTTCCTTCAGGGTTCATGACACCGCTCACTACCTGTAGATCTAAGATCGTATAAGCGCAGAAATCATACGGTAATAATCTGTGTTTGCATATAGAACGGTAGCGCTGCTTAATGAATAGGCAAATACTCCTTTTAGTTTACTTTTTATAGCATTTTGTGTATTTAGACATTCATTCTTAATAGCTAAACAGTTGCACTAATGTCAGTTAAGCGAGGGATTAAATTATTAGTTCATAGTGTTTGTCAGACAAGTAGAGTTGTGGCATTGTGTCCTTTTTATTAGAGAAAGTTAGAAGGAATTTGACATGAAAGGAGTTTGAAGAGGTTGCATCTCATCCCTCACAATAATGTACAAAGAAGTCACTTGCTTGTAGTTTTACGAAGATTGAGGAAACTCAAATGTTTTCACTGGAAACATCAAATGTAGTGTAGCTGTAGATAACACGATTGATTCTCTGAAATCATTTTCAATTTGTTCTCAAGTAGATTGTGCTATCTGGGTATTTTGGTTAATTGCTGAGAATTGGACTGGCTCAGTGACTTTTGATGCTGTGTCCAACCACACTCTGCTTTAAATGAAAGGGGTGATTTCAAATTCCATAAATAAGTAAAACTTTACGTTTGTTTTTGACCAAATGAATTGTAAAATCATGTTGCCGCCAATATTCTAAAGATGTAGAACCAAATAATGTGGGGGGTATTTAATCAAAATGGAAATGGAAATGAAGGATCGCTTTGTTGATTATGATGGTTTATAATATTTAGTAGAAATTCACTGTACAATTGAAACATGCGGCAGCCTTCTCTGTTTATGTTTTTCTTTTTATCAATATCTGAAGTCTTAAGTCTGATCTGAATACAGGAAACGGTTTGAAAGTCATTCTGGTTCAGAAGTTTATTTGGACGTTTTCTTTATCTTGTTCAATACAAAACGCAGTCAGCAGAAAGGTGATGTTTGTAATCGGACTCTCATGAGGTTGATTCAGTGGTTTTCGTGACTGCAACCTGTTTGTAACAACGGGGAGTGACGTAACTATGTCATTCATTGTACCTGCCAAATACACTGGTGAGCACAGGGCGTTATTATTTCCTGCTGTGGTAAAACTGACATTTCGTTAATAAATAGTCTTTTTTTCTATTTGTTGATCTTTGATTTGTGTGTCTCTAAGATATGATTACCTCCATGTACAGCAGTGATCAGACAACATAAAGATATTTCTATTATTAGGCTAATTTTACTTTTAAACGTGTGTCTATATGCTACATCCAGATGAGAAGAGTTTCAAGCAAAGCAGAATAGGCATGCAGGAAAACCACAAATAAAAGTGCCATTGAACTTGGAACATCAAATGTACATTTATTGATGTATTTTTCCAATATTACACCAGATGGAGCCCTTTCACAATTTACTGCAAAGAGTGTTGCTCAGTTTTATTTTCTTAGTTGATGATATAGATCAATATAAGTTCTGCTACAGCCTCAGCCCAAGTTAGGCTACAGGTCAAGCACATCTTATGGATGAATGCGTCCTGTAGCCCAAGAGAAGATTCTTTATTTGTGATGTTTCACCTGAGAGACAGAATCAAGCCTGACAGGAAAGAGCGCAAAAGGTGGCAGTAAAATGCGGAGAATACTTTCCTGTATACGTTATTGTAGGTGGGACAATTTAGCAATCGGGAAGATAGCCCAACTGTTCCTCTCGAGAACGACCAGCCCTGATTTAGCCTGATTTACAAAGTTCACGTTGATGTTTAAACAGCTGGAGCAGTCAAGTACAATATTTCATACTTTATCCATGTTGTGAATAGACTATAAGGTTTATGTGTTCATTTAAAGTCCAGATAAATATATCTGTGTTCTCATTGTACCAGTCATGTAAGAGTTTTGCTCAATGACAAATCTAGTAGCATTTTAGGTTACTTAAAAATATTGCTAATTTTCATCAGATAAACAGTTTATGTTGCCGACTTGTAGAACAAACACAGATGGCCGTTAGACAATGGAATGGGGAGTGGAGTGCAAACGTTCACTGCAGGCTGCTGGCGCTGATATTACAAACGGACATTTAAAAAGTGAAAGTTTATTTCTTGTGCCTCTAATTCGGTTAAATGTCTTGCACATCAAAAGATTGACTTGGGCTTTGATCAAAGTTACAATAAAGATGACAGCTTTTGGTCTGACGTGTTCTGTCATGTCAGTTTAAGACAGAGGACATCACTTTCAGGGTGATGGATAAAACTCAGTTTCAACACAATTAAAACAAAGTCATTTATGTCTGTTTTTTTTTAAAGTTATAACATTAGCTCTAGTCCTCTTTAAGGCCTCACTGCATGGAGCCCAGTGATAAGAATGTTGTTACAGAGATAATCCAGTTTTAATCCTCACATCAATAGAGTCGGTCTTAAACTGAGATACAGATTGACCGTTTAGACCTTTGACCTAAAGCTACATCCCTCACTGCGATTTCCGATAACATCACAAATAAGCTCCAGTTGAATTTCTGGAGACACCAATAAACCCCTCCCATAAATATCTGACTCACTGTCCCTATTGCCATTCATATGTTACAGGCATTGATGTAGTTGTCTCATTATTAAGCATGCAGAGTGTTTGTCAGCATTTTCATGCATATCTAGGAAGGACATTTAACGTTGCAACCTACAAACAAATACAACATGTTCTTCAGAGGTCTCAGTGCCATCATAAATATGCCATCACTCCTGCTACAATCTGAATGATCGGCTTCAGTGACCCTCATTTGCAGGGATGAACCTCTTCTATCCTAATTGGCAACAGCTCCTGGTGTTGGAACGCTTCCCTCTCTGCCTTAATAAATAGGCTTAACAGCATGGGTGGTCCTGCTGAAATGTGTATGGCTCACATATCTCTCGCTCAAAGACTAGTGCCTCCTCTGCTCACACGTATTCACAGAACAGCAGGGCTGTTGTTTAATGTTTTGCCTTATCAGCTCTGAGTAATGTCAGAACACACAGCAAGCGACTTTCAAATGATCTAATATAGTGTTTGCTACCTGATTCTATTTCCATGGTGAAATAGTCTAATGCTTCTTAAATGTGATGGTTATTGCACACACACTGCGCTGTTTCCTGTCTCTGTGCTATTTGTTGTCACTGACGGGCATTAAATCTGCATCCACGTCAGGCAACATTTGACAATAGCTGACTTGTGCTTGTACAAGCACCCTGGTGGAGTAGTGTTTAACAATAATTAAAAAAGATGTGTCTGTGACACTTGAACACTACGAGTTGGGAATGAAAGTGCCTAAAAGCTGGTTTGCAAGCAGGCTGATAGCGATGGATAAAACAAAGGTTAAAATTGATAACAGTGGACAAACAGTTTAAATAATTAGCTAACATTAAATGCAATGGATAAATAGGTGAAATACAAAGCAGGTAAATTGGATAAATGGATAAAATATGTATATAAACGTGATGGATAAATAATTATGGAACAGTCAAATAGCAAAAAGTAACAGTTAGGCTAATAGTAAGCTAGCTATGTAAGCATTATAATGAAGGCTTAGTATATTATTAGTTGAAATGCATTGAACAGTTGGTTAGCAAAATAACCAAACGGCTAAAATAGTGAGCTGAAAGTAGACTGATGGCTGAAACAATGAACAGGATGATGGCTAGTTATGAGTAAACACTTGAAATAGATAAATGGTTAAAAGTAATGGAGCGGTAAAATATCTAAACGTTAACATTAAGTTAGCTAGCTAAGTATTGGTTGAAAAAGAAAGATAAAATAATGGATAAGCAGTTGAAATAACTAAACATAATAAATGG
Source organism: Cebidichthys violaceus (assembly GCF_023349555.1). Classification (NCBI taxonomy): domain Eukaryota; kingdom Metazoa; phylum Chordata; class Actinopteri; order Perciformes; family Stichaeidae; genus Cebidichthys; species Cebidichthys violaceus. The sequence continues at coordinate 382,088 of NW_027176794.1, forward strand.
TTGCCACAGCTTGACCAAACCGACCTAATGGCCACTTTTATATAGTAATGATTAAAACAAAGTTGGGAACCTTTGCTATGGTTGTTCTCTGATATCTTAATGTAATGGCAGGAAGTCTTGAGCTCCAATAACTGAAATTACTTTGAGCCGTGGATTTAATCAAGGTGAGTCCCTCTGGCAGCTTCCCTTATCTAGCCTATATAATTTATGTCTCAGGTCAAGTGCCCATATGCCATATATAATATCCATTCATTTCAAACACATTATTCATGTCTAATTTCCTGGTGCCACGGCCGTAGCAGTCTCCTTGTGGAGGTTTCCAATATCAAAATAGGGGAGTTATAGATAGTCCTCTCTGTCTCTGCTTCAGCATCAGTGGGTTTATATTTATGATTCATCTGGGTGGTCAGACAGATAACATTTAAGGCTCAAGTTTGGCCAATTTCGAGGAAACCAGCTGTAAACACAGCAGACATATCATCATTGTTTATATGGCAAACTATTGCTACACATCCAGCACATACAGTACAAAGCAACATTTGGAGTCGTGTTTATGGCGTCATATGTTCACTCCCTTTTAGCTCTGCTTTTCTCTCCACCTGAGGGAAACATCTCACTCTTTAACTCCACAATGCTCCCCAGCTAGTTGCTACCTGCAGTTGCTGCTTGGTGCTGCGTAGCTTACAATGGGTTTTGTGTTGGGCGTCTGGAAACAACCCCAATGTGAGTGGAGCGACTGAACCAAAACGTTGGTGGGTTTGTAAGACCCCTCTTACATCTAATAATTTGAACCATTGTTAATATGTATAAAAGAACAAATATTATAGGAGCTTTAATGTAATTTAATTATAAATATGGACTTTTTTTTCCTACTACTGTTTGGATTCACAGTGTGTGCTTTCATAAATGTTGCAGAAATAATGGCTAAGCTTTTACATTCACACGATGTCCCAGCTGTGATGTGTTGATTCCCGGTCTGGTACTCAGGACCTAACGGCTATACAGCGTGTCCTTATGCTTATTGGGATGTTCAACTATTCATAAACCCAGAGTCTTTGATGTTCCCTGCTCACTGGCTCGACTCAAGCAATGCATGAAATCACAAACCAACTTCACTTGCAAGAGTCTCCTGCTTTCTTGAGTCATCTATGAAGTTTTTTCTTTCTTCCTACGAGGGGATTTCCTGCCACTCCAGTTGTCAGTTGATCCAAAGAAATGCAGCGAATATGATAAAGCTGAGGTTGATATTTCATTGTTCGCATTGGAAAAGAATCTCACCACAACGTCCATTTAGTAGCTGTTGTCAATAATATAACAGGATATTAATCTAACGTCCTCTATTGTTGAGAAAACAATCTCATTACAAACGGCATTGTCCATTTAGTAACTGATCTGGAGCTTTTAGTCATACCATATACTTTATCCTTCTTTTACATTATAGACAATCAAACCTTACAAAGTGTACTGATTGTTGTTTTTTGATTTTGATGATGTTGAATCTTTGTGTTTTCTCTAATGGACATTTTGCTACAATATGCTCACAAGTCTGTTCAACATCATTTCATTACTCAATACAGTTTAAAACTTTGCTCAGTGAAATTCACTGGAATCATAGTGTACTCACTATATATCAGAGTGTTGCATTATATTAATTGTGACACATTAAATTGGACACACATACTGTGTAAAGCCTCTAGCATACACAGCACAGGCTTCTGTTCCAAACACACCACCGGCTCCCCGACCTCGTGCGATAACTCTCGCAGCTCAGACGTAAATACAATGCAATCACTTCACCCAGACGAGATGGGACGCTTTAAATACTTCATGAGTCATTTTTTCCCCAAACTGAATTATGTATTCATGTCAAAAGTTAGATCAAGCATCCTGTCGTCGTACAAATGTGTGGAACAATTTCCCAAGCTTGTTTACACCTCGGTCAAACATGAATCAAACAGAGCAGCTTTCTAACAGTTTCTTCCATAGTGTGCGTTGGCAGTGACGGATCACTTTACGTACTGAATGTAAGTACATATGTTAGAAGAATGGCTTGCTAACGATTGTGTGCTGCATTAGTCATCACTGAGTGAACCTTACAAATGAAGACGAAGGAGCAGCAACAATGCACCACTGCGACCACGGAACTGAAGGGAAAAATAACATATCTTTATGTAAATTGATAAAAAAAAAAAAAAGAACAAGCTAAAACAAACTGAAAACATAGGCGCCATTGATTTGTTATGGTGGATATGTTCGCAAACAGTGGCTAATAACACATCCAGCATACTTGGTGCAACATTAGCAATCATCTGGAGTCGTGTTTGTATCCACCTGAATGATAAATGTAAATCTCTCTTCTAATTTTTGGTCGCCACCAACTCCAGAGAGAAATATCTCTCTCTCTCTCTCCAGCTGCTAAATGTTCCACTGAAACAAAACGGTAAAGCTGCGGGCCTTCAAACCCAAACAATGAGCTGAAAGGCTCTACAACGCAGCGTCGAGTTGAGGGAAACTACAGAGTTGGTGATAATTGTTCATGTAAAAATATGAATTATTGCATCTTTTAATGTCTTCACATTTAAATGACAATAAAAACAAATGTGACTACAGATGACTTGAGCTGTTGCACAATAGGACAAATATAGTAAAATAGAGTGGTGCAGGAATGAGTCCTAAAGCCTGAAAATGAGTCAGCATTTTTGTACTTCTAGACCTCTGAAATAAGGTCTGATGTTTTGTTCTACGACATAAACTACATTAGTAAATACACCTCTTGTGAATTTTGAAGATTTTACATGTCTTGAAAAAGGTGGTTAAATGGCTAAATGCATAATGTATAATTCGCACCCCTCTGGATTTTTTGTCATCCCCAACTTCTTGAGATGTAAAGCTTGGACCATGAAAGTACAGTTTTAGAACAGATGTATAATCTCTGCGAGTGTAAAGCTATTTTGTTACATTATACTGAAGCATATTTCCAGTAATACCCCATTGTGCTACTGTGTGTCCATAAGGCACGGTGCTAACGGGTCAGTCAGGACCATTTTGTTCTTCCATACCAGCTGGCATTGGTAGTGATGTGTTCTTCTATGCAAATGAAAAGATCAAAGCTGCAGTAAGACATCCTCTTTGTGTAAAAGAGAAGAAAGTCAAGCTTTTGCCATCATTCTTATAATCACTGGGACTGTTGTAGTCACACATCTGGACTACGGAGTTCATTAAAAGAATCATTGATGTACAGTGGCTTGCTCCTCCAGCTCTGCCTCTGAGAGGTGGCCTCTGATGTTCATCGGCGTGACTCACAGCCACAGTTCAGATCGTATGAGATCAGACGGCTTCTCTTTAAATCAGGAGTCAGAGCTAATCTAAGCAGCCTCTTAGCCATTTGGACAGAGCTAACTTGTTTCCTCAATCGCTGGTCCTTTACATACGATGCTTTATTTGTAACATGGATATTTAACCAGTGTCATGAATATTGGAAATGTCTAAAGGCAAGACATCTGTCTCACATTTTAGGAGTCACTGGGAGTCTGAAAATAACTGAATTAATCTGCCTGTTTTATGAATTCTGACCAAAAGTCACTCTATCGGCGATCTGACATACTCAAGAGTTTATCAATCCAGACAAAAATGTATCAAATGCATCATATACAACAATACAGCACATTTGTTATCAGTTTCATCAGCATATTTCAACACATAGGCCTCAGGGTTGTTTTTAATACACTGTATCGTGTTAATATTTCATGCAGCAACTTTCAACCCTGCAAATCCCTCTATTCACAATCATTACAGTTCGTAATAATTAATGGCATTATGGGCATGCTCATTTCCACTTCATGGAGAGAGCTAATGAAACATTAGACCCCAGAGCGGCTCATCTGTGAAACCAGCCACGGCATGGTGTGTTTGTTAATCTTTTTACGGCACATAGCATTTTGCCCTGGCTGAATTCGCTCTTCTTCATGGCCCGCTGTGCTCAAAGGCAGTGAGTAAACCAATAAACCTGAGGGACAACAGACGGATTAACTCAAATAGCTGGAGTTTCATTACACCAAAGCAAACTCAGCGGGCAAGTTGTTCCTGTCAAACATTGTAGCCTAACTGAAGTTCAACTGGCGTTAGGAGGAACTGGAGCGAAAGTTCCTTTGATTTCCGACAGGAAGAATGATTCAGATCCTTTTACCCAGTGGGCGAAGAAGTACTGAGAGGGGTAGAATTACACAGTAGTACACAGTATTACATTACAAGTGAAAGTCCTGCATTCAAAATTAAACTTGAGTATAAACAGCAAAATGTGTTGAATAAAGTGTCTAAAATGAAAGTAATCATTAAGTTTGACCATAAATTAGAAATATATATAATTCAAAAACTGAAGCATTAGACCTATAGATTAAAATTTCTGATCTTTTAGCTGAATATTAGGTCTGTTTTACTGCTGCGTAAACTTATGAAAGCAAACTGACAGCATTAGAAAACAGTAATAACAGAGTAGTTGCCTCTAAAACAAAACGTGGACTAATTTGGAAGTGAGTCCAATCCTGTGTTTTGAATTTCAGCGGTGGGTTTGTTTTCCATTTCAGATTGTGCCTTTAAATTATTGCAGCATTAATGTGTCACAGGTGTTGAAATGGTGTTGTAGCAAGTCAAAGTACAGGTAGTTTCAACTATAGCAATCAACATTTTAACGATTGCATTCGTGTTTTAAATGCAGAATTGAAAATATAAGTGTAAGTGTAGTAAAATGTAGTAAAATGTGTCCCTCTGAAATGTAGTGAAGCTAAAGTATAAAGAAGCACAAAATACTCAAAGTAACCTACCTCAAAGTATACAAATAAATGTATTATTGTATGTACTATTTACTTTACATCATTGTTTACTGACTGGATCCATGTAAGTGGTGTTAAAAAGGTTATACTGGCTTTATTGAGCTGAGATCTGAAGCCCTTAAAAAGCGTTACAAAGTTTTTTAGACGCTTTTGCCTTGTAAGGGCACCGTGACCACAACGAAGTGATAAAGTACAGTAATTCACTGGGATAATTCCTCTCTGTGAGCCGGAGAGAATGACGTGAACACTTTGAGCGGTCATAAACACATTGTTTCCTAAAGAACGCAATGTTCTGCTTCCTGACCAGTTATATCAGCTGGAACATCGAGCTGTCGGCTTGCTTGCTGACGGCGCACACATTTGATGAAGTCACCTTCAGAGAGGTAGTTGTATAAAATATGAATATTATAAATGAAAAACACCTGAACATTATTTTTTTTCCAGGAACAGGGAATTTGCATGAACAACTTCCGTTTGAGCTTAACTGAGCCTCTGTGGGAGTAAAAGGGCCAGACCCTTCAAGTAGCAGAGAGCGCTTATGGAAATAAGTTTCAATTAGGCGACAGTGTTACAGTCAATGAGGACACTTCAACTGTTCATGGTGCAGAAAGTCTGGACTTAGTCGACTAATGGGATCATTTAGGTCGCGTAGAGTGGCGTCCACTCTCTGATTCCTCTCCGGTAAACTACTAGCTCTGTCAGCACTGTTGCCCTTGTTTGCACTGTTTGCACATTAAGCTGCTAGCAGCCGGCTCAGCCATCGCCATGTTGAGAGCCGTGTGGAGGCAATCGCTCGATCAGAGATGTGCTCTGAATTCCGTATATCCCGTATCTTTTAAAACAATGTTGAAGCAAAGTATGACGTGGAGTTTAACATAATGTCCGTACAAAATCAAATTTTCATCATCTTGTATATTTCTGAATAATTAATTTCATACAGTTTGAGTGGAACAGTGGCAAAAATGTATGGAAAGTAAAATGTCCTGCCAAGACAAGTCTTAACATACAATGTACAAAATAATAATATTGATAAAAATAACAAACAAAACCTGCATATTTAAAAAACTAAGAAGTGGCCTTATGTGTACAGAAATGTAAACCTAAGCTAATAAATACTTACAGTACATTTGCAGCATCACAATGGTATGCATTGCACCAGTGTTACATTGCATTGCACTAACAAATCAACTATCAAATCTTAAACACAATATCCAGTTCGCAAATAAACAAATCTATACTTAACATGCTTCAGTACTGAATACAAACTGTAAGCAGCTACACATTAGAATGGTGTTGATTAAATATCACTTAATATTAGCTCACTGACACAAAACAACCAGGTCACCTAAACACTAAAAGAAATATCTAGAAACAGCCGTGAATTCCTTTTATAACACTGTATTTTTGGATTGCTTCTTCGGTATGCCTACGAATCTATTTACATTCACCAATATGAGAGGTACATGGGCATATTCACCAAATTATATTAAACTTCACTGACTACCAAAGACAGGCACCAAACAATGTGGGATAATGAGTATTTAAGGGAATAGTTTGACATTTTGGGAAATACGCTTATTTGCTCTCTTGAATGGAATTAGATGATAAGATTAATACATTTCTTATACAAGAGTGAAATACATTTTTTTTAATCTATTGACCAGAAGTGAATATTTCCAAAACTGTTGTACTGTACTATTCCTTTATACTTTTGTCACCAGCAAAACATCCCATATATAGAGGCTGTACATAATTTCTAAGATCAATATTAGCGTGTTGGCTTCACTGACCCTTTAAAATCAGCTGCAGGTTTGCTGCAGGACCTTGTAATCTTAAAAGCCCAATGACAGCATCATTTTGACAGGACCAGTCATCCTTGTCACCTTGCTTTGCTTTACATATCGGCTCCGATAGTCTCTACTGACATGTCAGGTTCAAACTCCTCCAGTGGAGCAGTTTCAACCTGACAAGCCAATGGAGAGTTCAGTAATTCTTTTTTTTTTTTTTTTTTTTTTTTTTTAAATGGAGAATCTACCAAAGCACCACTAAGACAGCTTCTCTGTACAAGTCTGAGGACTGACTTTAAGAGTGATGCAGTGTGTTCTATTTAGCTGTTCCGCTAAGCATTGAGCCACGGAATGCTACATAAACAAACAAACAAACATCAATTACAGTCACATTACTGATATATGATATGGCACAACAATCCATAGCAATTCATGTTCTTTACACTGTATATTTCGGCTGTACAATGTTAAATGACTACTGTAGAGAAAATGTAAACATTCATGAACTGAACTGCTTAAAAGGTGTAATACTGAGCCACTTGCTCCAAAGAAATAGGTGCAGCACTTCACCTCAAATATTGGGTTTACGACAGCAGGGCAAGAATACATCAAATTCAACCAAACTGCTTTGAGAGTCGGTAAAAATAACTCTGCTGTCTTATAAACGTGACGTGTGGCGTCGGCCTGTAGTGTTTACTGTGACGCGCTATACTCACTGCTAAGCAGCCTCTCTGCAGCAGTGAAGACAAGCTGAGTGTGCAAGTCGTTTTGTCGTTTCTGTCACTTTGAATTTGTTCCAATAAACAAACTACTAAACGGAAACAGATCATGGAGGTATCATTAGCAAGCCCTCGGGGCAGCTCTACTTCTTCATCCTGTCATGTTGGACGGAGGGCCGAATGGACGCTACAGCGACTCACTATCGCCTCTCGAGGTACAAGTAGTATTACAAGACAGGACGGGCCGGGCCAGGTCAGTAGATATCTCTGCAACACAATACATCGACCTCTTTGACACAACGTCAACACTCTAACATCCTCACAGTCTGTTGATAATGTTCATTTTTTTTAATGTTTTCAATGCAAATTCTGGCAATATCTTACACATTGCACCTTTAAAAAGGCATTTACTTTCCAGAGCAGCCGACAGCCAGTGAAGATTTGATTGAAAGTGTCAATTCAAAACACTGAAACCAGGCACTCGTCAGCGATTGGCACAAAACTGTCCCTGTGCCTCAACAGAAAACGACCACAATCCACAGGCTCGGAATCACACAAAACAAGAAGAAAAGGGAATGCAAAGGGTAATCAGTCTCTCGTGAGAGTGATAGTGCAGAGAAGGGCATTTATACTCCAAACCCATCACTGTGAATCAGAATCACACTGGTCACCCGGTCTGAAACCTCATTCGCTTGCCATTTATGGAAAAAAAAAAACATTTCAAACTTTTTCTTTTTCTGTCTTCCTACACAGTGAGGAAAGCAGAAATGTTGCACACTGTTTTGTTCTTTTTGGTTGCCTAAAGATATGCTTAAAACATACTTTGATCACCAAGTATACTTACATTCAAAAACACTCCCCATAACACATCTGTGGTAAAAATGTCAGCTCCCTTTTCTCCTAATGGCCGTGTCTTCACACCAGACTTGTTCATTTGTTGCGGCAGGAATCCACTAAGTATTTTTTAATCAACGCATAATTGCATCAGATTGCAGGATGCGGGCAGCAGCTCACAATTGGATTCCCTCACCTAACCCCATTAATCTGTGACATTTTGCATTGCCTGGTGTCTGAGCAATGTGAACTTAATAACGACTGACCGAATGATAATGATTTGACTCACAATTTCATCTGTGCATGTGCGCTGAATCTTGAAAAACAAACAAGTGAATGGTTCTCATTCACATGTGCAAAAGCTGTGCTTGTGAAGCAATGTGCCTGCATCTTTGTCACTTCTACCGAGTCTTTTTAAGAAGTGTGGAGATTAAAAGCTGCTTAGAAGCTGCCGCTCAAGCGACATATCATCCAAGAGTGCATGTGCTAATGAGGCAGAGCGTCTTTCTTTGTCCACCGAATGTTTGCCATGAGAGTATTTTGTACAGCATGTATGTCTGTATCACTGTTTGTGCGAGTCATATGCTAGACAGGTCGTCGTGACAGGAGGATGAGGCCCGGCGGGTTTTCGGGCTGCATCGTGTCAACATGGTGATCTGGGTGCTGAAGTTGTTGCTGTTGCCAATAGACGGATGTTGGTATTTGGTGTCCGAGCCCATGTACCTCTGCAAGTGCCACCTTCGCCACTTCCTCTTGATCTCTCCTTGGACCTACAATGGATTAGAACAATAATACTTTAGCGAATTATTTCAGTCACTACCCAAAGCTATAATAAGTGTTCCTAATAAACTGGCAACCGAGTGCTTTTGACATGGTGTATATTTTCATATTTAGGTAGAGGTAAGGAATACATTTTTGGCTCTTTACATATTATTTTCCACAGTTATTTTATGCCATCTGTTTAATTGTGTTTTCATGTACGTAGAAATTATTGCAACTTCTTTCTGTTGTCGAAGTTCTTGTGTTTTGTTGATACTCAATATGTGACAAACAATGAACACTGATTCCGGACTGTATATCATTTTAGAGGCTCCAGTAATTTATAAACACTACGCTGCCAAGGCTTTACAAAGGACACCTGGAAATTGCAGATTAAAATTCAGACAGCATAGAGTCAAGCCTTGCCATCCAGCCCATCACTGTGATTCAATCTGGCTCAGCACTGGGAAAATAACTAACAGAGAGCCTCTGCAGACATTACCAAATAGCTCGCTGTCAAGAAGGCTGTGCTTTTTACAGCCCTCCCACCCTGCAGGCAGAGTGCAGAAAATATGCAGCGAGGAGGTCCAAGGGAGGCAACCAGCGCTGGTGACTCATACTAACAGCTCCGTCCACCTTTCAGGACTGTTTGTAAATGGAAGTGGCGCACAGAGGGAGTCACAGAAAAACTACAGATTAACTACATTTTCTGAGAAGCAACACTTTGCGATCTCTGCATGGAAATCTTTAAGCAGTGTGTTTATACAAACAGTGTTTATATCACTGTGAGGGGGCGACCTACCTCTCCGTTGAGGAAGCAGTAAAGGACTGCGACTACAAAGCCCTAAATGGAAAGAAACACAAAGTTAAAAGAGCAATACCAGTGTGTGTCATGGTGAAAGCTTTATATCGTCTTAACAAAATTTGCTAATTGAAGCATAACGTGTGCCATTCATGAGACGTGAATGGAAAAACTATGCATTATGAACAATTGTTAGTTCACAGTAATAATGAGAAAGAGGGATGAGAATAATGATGGGGAGAATGAGCTGGAAAAGGTTCCTTGGTTTCCAAACGGTCTGTAATGCAGCTGGGCCGTTTGGCTGCATTTCTACATCATTTCTCAATATGTGATGAACAGAAATAGCCACGGGGCAGTAACACTGTCACTGAATCAGCCAGCAAAGCCCCCGGAGACCTGCCACGGCTTCTTCAATAGAAACACTCGCAGGTCGGGGCTGACAGGAAGACAAATTATTACTTGAATGAAGTTTGATGTGTTGGATGACCTTCATGAAATTAAAATTGTAAAATTAAGATGCAGAATTTTTTTTAAATAATTTTTCACCTAAAAGTTGATGTCATACCTGAAATGAACCCAAAATCAAGTCAAAAACCAGTCGTAGTTCAGTCTTCACTTGCTCTGGGATGAATGCAAACACGATAAAATTGATCCCAAACAGAGGGATCAAAAGCAGCGTTGAC